>NC_080046.1:11667580-12036418 GCF_012489685.1 Lotus japonicus
GATACTTTCTTTGTCGATGACAAATTCAGTAGTGATTGCTCCAATGAAATCCGAAGTTTCTCCAGGGGTTTCTAGAGAAGAATACGTTGGAGATAAGTTGGATTGATGATCTTCATCACCCTTGTCATAGGTAGTCTTGACAGGAGTGGTATTGACATATCCAGCCAAATGGATAGTAGATCCGTCATGTGAGAGGGAAGGTCGAGCGCTAGACTCAGGCTGGTTCCTTCTAGTCATAGAAAAAGATCTTCTGGACATGGCAGATTGGAAATCATTTGAGGAAGTCCTAATAGATCTAGGGATAGAGAAGGAATTTCTCCTATCAAAGATAAGATCTACTTGACCAGATTGGTGTTGGACGATTTCACGAAACTCAGGAGTTTCAACAGGTTGGGCTGGAGTAGCCTTTTCGAAAGACCATTTCTCTGGAAGGGTGATATCACTCCATTGGATGGTTTTGGGCACAATAACATTGGCCTTATCATAATCTGTGAGGAAGAGGGTAGTTTCTCCAGATTTCTCACAATTGGTTCGCAAGAAATAAGATTTGATAGAGTTCATTACCTTGTATTGAACCCTGTAGATCAAAGAGATTGGTATGGAATCTTCTTTCATATCAAGGCCGTGAAGCTTGATATTTAGGAAGAGAACGTCAAGGATGTTTTTGTCTTCCAGACTGACAGTTAGGTCTGGAAAGCAATTGAAAAAGATTGGTCCATTACTCAGGCTGGTTTCAACCGTTCCTAAGAGGGAGTCATGGAATTGATTATGTCTAATATCCCTAAGACAAAGAAGAACAGAGATGTCCAGAGACTTCCTAGTTAGGGGTTTGAGACCAACTTGAACACTACCTATGTGAAGATAGTTGAAGTTCTTGCTGATATGCTCTTTGACGCTTTTCTCAGAAAGCAGATGGATTTCTTCATTATCAGATCTGAGCTTGTAGGTTTGCTCAACGGTTTTGATGATGAAGTTTGATCGTTTGAAAAAGGATCCGTTTGGTTTGTAGATCTCAGCATGAGAGATTTTAGGGATTTCCCAGTTGTCGAGATCTTGATTGATATCTTCAAAATGAATTTCTTCTTTGAAGACAGATTTGGATAATTGATTGGATTGATGAGGATGATCGATAGAAGAAGAAGAGGGTTGGGAAGATTTGAAAGAAAGCTTGGAGGAAAAAGAACGAAGCATCATGAAGATAAATCTTCCTCACCCGTAAGTATCATCGCCATCACCTGGTTCTATAGAAACAGATAAATAAATTAGAAATATAAGTTAGGTTCTACGTTGTTCTTAATAGTTGAGCAGTATAGATCTGGATCAGACTTAAGCCACCACAAAAAGAAACTAAACAAGGACATTAAAAATATTTAGAACTTAATATCATGTCTGTAGTATGGCCAATATAGACTTACTGCCACACAGGGACTTACTGCCTTCAACGCCTCCGCTGCAGAGATGATCATAAGTCTGAATAGTAATAATCCTAGAAGGTTTTCAGAAGAGCTTTCATTTTAGTTTAGTTCAAAGTGTACTACCAGTCCAGATCCCGACCATAGTGCTTAATTATATAAGAACAGAACAGAGAAATAACTTATATCTAACATATTTAGCATATTTAGCTTGTTGGCTGTCTTCACGGGTGTAAACTCTGGTTAGGAAGGTATCTTTATACCACCTGAAATCACCCAAAGATTTGCACTTAAGATTGGACAAAAGATCACCAGATCTGTCCTTGATGAGGGAAGGATCTCCAACAAAATGTTGGGCTATGGTGAAGATTAAGGAGTTGACGGCATCAGAGATGAATTTGCCATCTTCCATGATAGGATTACCTTCTTCATCAGTCTTGACAGCAGTCAAGATCTGATCCTTCTCGTCTTGAGTGAGATAATTATCCCACCAACCTTTGAGCTGGCCACAGAAACCAGCAACCAAGACTTCAACGATAAGAGATTCAGGACAATTGTTGGCGGTAACATAGGCAGTGGCTACCATAGTCATATTTTGGAGGATTTTGGTGATACCATACTCATTTTCACCATCAATGTTCCATTCATAGACATTGTTGGCACTGAAGCTTTTGAAGTTTGAAGATTCTTCTAAAAGAAGATCAGGAGCAGTAGCTCTAGGATAGTAGAGCTTGGTTTCTTTTCTCCACTGATTCTTAGAATTGTGAATGACAGTATTGACAGGAATACTTTTGATAGATTGAACGTCAGATTGAATATCAGAATCAGACTCAACCTTACCATCTTCAATATTATTTAAAGAAGTAGAGGTATTACGAGTAGAAGTACGAGTTTTTGGAGGAGGAGGAACAGTAATAGTGGGATTAGAAACTGCTTCCGGAGTAGGTTCCGGAGTCTCAGGAGGTTCCGGAGTCTCAGGAATAACTTGTTTGAGAAGCTGAAGTTGCTCTACCACTTTTTGGAGGAGCTCATTGTCAGATTCCTTTTTTGCTCGAAGAGTTTGAGCCGAGTGTTTAGAACGGCTACTGATTTGAAAAGGTTTGAAAAGGGGTTTCTCAAGTTGACATCCTTTAGGGATATCAAGATTAGAAGAGGAAGGTTCAATCTTGACCTTTTCTTTTCCTTTCTTGGAAGAGGAATCCTGTACTTGGGATTCTCCAAGAATTTGAAGATACTTATTGGTGTAATTGGATTGTTCCATGAGGTCTTTGATGTCTTTTCCAGTGACATCCCCTTCTTCTTTTCTAGTCTTGAAGGGAGAAGCTAGGACAGGTGTAGATTGAGTGTAAGATCAAGTTTTGATCTAGTAGTACAACTCTATGTTTTGATGATTACAAGTTAACCTTTTGATATGAACAATTGTGGTACTCTAACGTGTTTTTCTGAGTGTGCTATTTACAGGCTCTGACCTCAACTCAATCTCACACAAATCAGAAGCACTGTGTATAAAGGGTAACCCAAGCAACGCTTTCGCATTCACCATGTTCAGTATGAACAGTGGAAAAGCTTCAGAAGTTCTGAAGCTATACAAACTCTGATGTGGACTCAGTCGCTAGAAGCTCTGAAGATCCAGAAGTTCTGATAACCAAGAAACACTGAAGGTTCAGATGTTCTGATGGTGTAGAAAACTCTGAAGATCCAGAAGCTGAATAGTGGAAACTCTGAAGTCCAGAAGCAAGAAACTCTGAAGGCCATGTTCTTCCCTCTGAGTTCAGAATCAGAAGATACAATGGTCAGAGGATCTGTGCTTTCCCTCTGACTCTGATCAACCGGCTTCACAAGTTCCAATATGAAGTATTCCCCTGATCAGAAGTCTCCTAGGTTAAAAGGTCAAGTCGCTATCCAAGTACAAAAGCAAGTGTACCTTCCTGACGACCTACCTAACGTTCTCAGCCACAGCAGAAGCTGGATTTTCCAGAACTGCCCTCCAACGGAAGCATTTCCCATGCAACGCTCAACCCTAATCCTTGGAGTATATATAGAGGCTGAAGATTGAAAGAAGCGGCTAAGAAAAAGAAATACACACGCGCAAGACATATTCAAAATATTCTAAGCTTTCTTTCATCTGAAATTCATTGAGTTTACAATTAGCTTTTTAGAAGCAAATCTCTTGTAAACAATTCTTTGATAAACAGTTTGTTTAGTTCCTTTAGGAGATCAAGGTTGATCGGATCCTAGAGAAGACTAAGAGAGTGAATCTTAGTGTGAGCTAAGTCAGTGTAATTGTTAGTCACTTGTAGGTTTCAAGTGCAGTTGTAACTCTTACCTGATTAGTGGATTGCCTTCATTCTAAGAAGGAAGAAATCACCTTAACGGGTGGACTGGAGTAGCTTGAGTGATTTATCAAGTGAACCAGGATAAAATTCTTGTGTGCTTTTCTATCTCTTATCTTTAGCACTTAAGTTCTCGAAAGATTTGTCAAAATCTTTAAGGTGGAAGTTTTGTTCTGAAAACGTTATTCAAACCCCCCCCCCCCTTTCTACCGTTTTTCATACCTTCATTGAGCTCCTTTAAGAAGGAAAGGAGTTTTAGGTGGCAGGTTAGAAAGGATTTCTTTTCCATCTTTATGCTGCCATTTAACCATGTCAATTTGGAAGGGGTAAGATTTCCAATTCTTGTTGGCATAATCTTGAAACCATTCAAAAAAGAAGATGTTTTGCTGGGTTTTTTCAAGGAACCCGTAGAATTTTTGTTGGATCTTCTTTCTCTTTTCACCCTGATACTTTGCAAAGATCCATTTTCTTTGCTTAGTCCATCGGTCAGAGTAGAAATCTGCTTTGATACTTTCTTTGTCGATGACAAATTCAGTAGTGATTGCTCCAATGAAATCCAAAGTTTCTCCAGGGGTTTCTAGAGAAGAATACGTTGGAGATAAGTTGGATTGATGATCTTCATCACCCTTGTCATAGGTAGTCTTGACAGGAGTGGTATTGACATATCCAGCCAAATGGATAGTAGATCCGTCATGTGAGAGGGAAGGTCGAGCGCTAGACTCAGGCTGGTTCCTTCTAGTCATAGAAAAAGATCTTCTGGACATGGCAGATTGGAAATCTTTGAGGATGTCCTAATAGATCTAGGGATAGAGAAGGAATTTCTCCTATCAAAGATAAGATCTACTTGACCAGATTGGTGTTGGACGATTTCACGAAACTCAGGAGTTTCAACAGGTTGGGCTGGAGTAGCCTTTTCCAAAGACCATTTCTCTGGAAGGGTGATATCACTCCATTGGATGGTTTTGGGAACAATAACGTTTGCCTTATCATAATCTGTAAGGAAAAGAGTTGTTTCTCCGGATCTCTCACAATTGGTTCGCAAGAAATAAGATTTGATAGAGTTCATTACCTTGTATTGAACCCTGTAGATCAAAGAGATTGGTATGGAATCTTCTTTCATATCAAGGTCGTGAAGCTTGATATTTAGGAAGAGAACGTCAAGGATGTTTTTGTCTTCCAGACTGACAGTTAGATCTGGAAAGCAATTGAAAAAGATTGGTCCATTACTCAGGCTGGTTTCAACCGTTCCTAGTTAGGGGTTTGAGACCAACTTGAACACTACCTATGTGAAGATAGTTGAAGTTCTTGCTGATATGATCTTTGACGCTTTTCTCAGAAAGCAGATGGATTTCTTCATTATCAGATCTGAGCTTGTAGGTTTGCTCAACGGTTTTGATGATGAAGTCTGATCGTTTGAAAAAGGATCCGTTTGGTTTGTAGATCTCAGCATGAGAGATTTTAGGGATTTCCCAGTTGTCGAGATCTTGATTGATATCTTCAAAATGAATTTCTTCTTTGAAGACAGATTTGGATAATTGATTGGATTGATGAGGATGATCGATAGAAGAAGAAGAGGGTTGGGAAGATCTGAAAGAAAGTTTAGAAGAGAAAGAGCGAAGCATCATAGAAGACAGACCTTCCTTACCCGTAAGTATCATCGCCATCACCTGGTTCTATAGAAACAGATAAATAAATTAGAAATATAAGTTAGGTCATGCGTTGTTCTTAATAGTTGAGCAGTATAGATCTGGATCAGACTTAAGCCACCACAAAAAGAAACTAAACAAGGACATTAAAAATATTCAGAACTTAATAACATGTCTGTAGTATGGCCAATATAGACTTACTGCCACACAGGGACTTACTGCCTTCAACGCCTCCGCTGCAGAGATGATCATAAGTCTGAATAGTAATAATCCTAGAAGGTTTTCAGAAGAGCTTTCAATTTAGTTTAGTTTAAAAGTGTACTACCAGTCCAGATCCCGACCATAGTGCTTAATTATATAAGAACAGAACAGAGAAATAACTTATATCTAACATATTTAGCATGTTCCTACTTCCCCATCAGGCTCTGATACCAAGAGGGGGTCGGAAGCAGAAGGAGGGGGATGAGATGAGGATTAAGAAGAGAAGTAGGACGCCACCACGGAGGGGCTTCTAGCAGAAATTTAAATTGCAGAAATTAAAAGACAGGAATTAAAACAGGAGGCTCAGCCTTCCGTAAACAGAATAATAAAACTGGAGGAAATATATTACATAAACATAGGTTACAAAAACTAAAAATTTAAAAACTGAAAAACTGAAAAGATTGAAGAAAGGAAAACTGAAAGAGAACTTACAGAAGGACTCTCAGTGTTTTTCTCTCTCTAACTCTCTATCTAGGCTATGCCAAACTCTGCCTAACAAAGCTCAGAAGATGCCTATTTAAAGAAAAATTTGGTCACTGTTTGAATAGTTCCGGTTGAATAGTTCCGGTAGACGGTACTATTTGACGGGCACTATTTGCTACAGTAAAAAGTTCTACTGATGCTACAGTGGAATACAATAATTGAGATTGAATTATTACAAAACATAATGATAAAAGACGACAAAGCTTTAGCAGAGGTCATCTTCACTTGATTCCAGTGTTTCCGGGACAAGATCTGGCCCGAAAGAAGATTGTGAGGAAGTTTTCTGCTGAGGGGCCTTTGAGGATGAGGCCTGCTCCTTTGGCTCTTTTTCTTTCAATAATTGCAGAGCTGTTTGGAGATTCTTCAGCAAGTCTTCTTCTGTTGAAGCTCCTGCAAGGGCCGCTGTGATGTGGGCCTTTTGATTGAGCAAGAGACTAGATTGCGGATTGGCATGCTTAAGGCACTTTTGGTTAGACTTAAACCACTTATTGACATTCTCCTTATGAGCTTTGGAAGCATCAAAGACCTTCCACCATTTGATTAAGGGTTGTTTGTGGAGAATTGGTTGGGCTTTTGTCTTGAGACCATAACGCCAGGCAAATACCCAAGAAAGGGAAAAGATGGTGTAAAAATTCAAACAATCAGGATAATTGTTTAGATCTTTATTCCAATGCTTTAAAAAATGATTGTAACCCTCAAGAACTTCAGAGGGAAAGATTTCCGTAGTAGGTCCAAAGAAATCCCACCAAGAGTGAAACCAATTTAGAAAAGAATATTTGTTGGACCATTTAAAATAAATGAGCCAAGAGTGTTTGAAATTATGATTTTGTGGACCAAGGATTGTATTCTCCCAAGCTTTCATATAGTCCCAATAGTTGAAACCTACAGGGTCAAAGTTCTGAGAGAATTTTTTGTAGCCATTTGGATTAGGTCCAAAGTCAGTGGGACGAAGGACACGGAGAATTTGGAGTGTAGAATGAGTGATAAGGGAGTTATCAGATTTATCCCTAAAGTGTTTGATTTCTACACTGTTTGTATCTATAAGGATAAACTCATAGAAAATTTGGGATTTGTTTGGGTGAATGGGATCAAGGTGATTTGGGAAGAGTTTAATGCCAATTTTGTTGGCAAGGTCGACTCCTCCAGAGCTGTCCCACCATTCTGGTTCAATAAAAGTTTGGAATTTGGAGTTTATTTTGGCTAGATAACCGGTATTTTGGTTGGGTTGACTGGGTTGAGCAACAACGGGTTTTTTCCCGCAATGAGTTGCTAAGGTCTTGGTTTTATCAATGATGGCTTGGAGAGATTGAAGGTCATCATCTTCTTCTGTCATGCTAGCCCAGGATTTTTTGGGTAAATTGATGAGTCCCTGAGGAACATTATCCAGGCCTGCTTGTTTGAGGGCAAGGAGAGTTGGAATTGATAAAGCATAATCTGCTTTGGTTTGTTTTGGTTGGGGAGATTGATTTTGAGCAGTGGGCTCAGATTTTTGATTTTGGACAGTGGGTCCAGAATGATGGGCAGTGGGCCCAGAGAGGATTAAGTCAGAAATTGTAATACCTTTGTTCTTGTGAGAACCTCTGCCTCTTCCTCTGGATGAGGAAGAGCCTTTGGAGGCCATCTTATGATCTGCCCTGCAAATATTCACGAGTGAGGAAATCAGGGAGAGAATTTGAAGATCCTTTTATATATTCAATTTCAAAGTCAAAAATACTTAAAATAGCTTGCCATCTGGCGAAGATATGTTTTGAAGCTAAGTTTTTGACATCTTTTTGTAAAATCTCTTTGGCAGATTTGCAGTCCACCCGGACCAAGAATTTTTGATTAATCAAATCAGATTGAAATTTTGAAATAGACAAAACGATTGCTAAAACTTCTTTTTTGACAGTAGAATAATTCTGCTGAGCAGGGTTCCAATGCTTTGAAGTAAAAGCAATAATTTGTTCCTTGTCAGAAACCTTTTGTTTCAAAATGCCACCAAAACCAATATCAGAGGCATCAGTTTCAATAATTTTGAAAGCTTGAGGATTAGGGAGATAAAGACAAGGGAGATTCTTGACACGAAGTTTGATTTGTTTGACCACATTGGTATGAATATCGGACCAAGGTGGAGGATCCTTCTTGAGTCTTTCATCAAGGGGTTTGATTATGGTACTGAGTTGAGGACAGAAATCCGCAACATAATTGAGACAACCCAAGAATCTCTGTAATTGGGTTTTGTCAATGATTTGATCAGGGAATTTATCAGTGAACTCGATGGCTCTATTGATCGGAATGATGGTTCCTTGGTGGATATTGTGACCAAGGAATCGGATTTTGGTTTGGAACAAACTGACTTTTGTCTTGGAAACAGCCAAGCCATTCCTTTTGATTACAGAGATGAACGTATTGAGATGTTTGAAATGTTGATCAAGAGTTTGGGAAAAGATTAGAACATCGTCAATGTAGACAATAGTGAATTTGGAATAAGGATTGAAGATTTCGTTAATAATCCTTTGGAATTCAGAAGGGGCGTTCTTTAGCCCAAAAGGCATAACGTTCCACTCATACTGCCCAAAAGGAACAGTAAAAGCAGTTTTATACCTATCCTTCTCTTGCAATTGGATTTGCCAAAATCCAGATTTCATGTCGAATTTTTAAAAGACCTTAGCATCATGCAGTCTGGCTAAGAGATCTTTCTTGTTGGGGATAGGATATCTAATCCAACAAAGGGCTTGATTGAGAGGTATGTAGTTAATAACCAGCCTAGGGGTTCCTCGTTCTATCTCAGCTTGTTTGTTGACATAGAAGGCTGCACAGGACCAAAGCCTCTTACTCCTGCGAATAAGTTTCTTTTCAAGGAGATCATTGATTTCCTTTTGGCAGAAATGAAGAAGTTCTTCATTCATTTGAATAGGTCTAGCCTTGGTTGGGATCTGTTTGTCTGAAAATTCCTTTTCATAAGGAAGTTCCACCATATGGCTCTTCCTTTCCCAAAAAGCGTTGGGTAGATCAGAACAGATGCTGGATTGAATATTTTCCAAAATATCCTCAATCCTTGACTTAACAGAAGGTTGTTGCAATTGTTCCTCAATGGTTCTGTAAGAGATTTCTTCCTTGAGGAAGTTGATCTGCTTCTCCTTGTAGGATATGACGTTCAAAGTCTTATCTATGGGAGGTTCAGAGAATTTGAACAAGATAGGTTGTCCAAGATGCTGAACAGTGATGCCGTTTTCGTCAGTATTATAGGGGAAGAGTTTCTTAATGAAAGGGGTCCCTATAATGATTTTTTGACTCAAATTTCTGACTAACAGAAATGGAGTTTCGATTTCAAGACTACCATTTTTGATGATAGCTGAGGGGATTTTATACTTGATCTTTAGTCTAGATCCTTCAGCAGCGCTGAGCTTCTCAGTTGTTTTCTCAAAATATCTGGTGGGAATGTGTAACACCCCGATTTCGGTGGCGTCACTTTAGTAACCAAAAGAAAATACTTTAAGCGGAAAAACGTGAATTATTTTTTTTCGACAAGATAACTAAAGACAGAAAGCAATAAAACTCCCCAACAAAAGATAAAAGGAACTACTATACAACTATATATACATGCCTCGCTAAACACTACCACGTCACGAGTAACCTCCAGTGACGGGTGACAGAAAAAGAGTAACGCCCGAAGGCAATATGTACAGTCCGAGATAAAGATACTGTGTCCGCAACACTAAACTACAAAATCTGAGAGCAAGTTGGCCCAGCGGCCTAAGAAAAGACCCCCTAAATCCAACCAGCTCTCTGTGATCTCCATAGGAAACCACACAAAAGCTACCGGTAGGAAAACTACCCTGTCCCCAAAAACGGAAACATGACGGTCAGAGCATCGACACTACTCCTACACTATCCCTACCCGAGGAGCCCACACTAGCACTCGATCCTACACGCTAGCGCGGTCGTCATCCGAATCTGCATCCAGGACGACTAGGTCGACGTACTCAACACTGCCCTCTCTGTCCACCCTAATGCGCTCCTGCACTGGACTCTCGGGCTCGGGGCCCGGAACGAGATCCGCGACGACAGCAGCAGCAGTAGACGGACTAGACTCCGTCGAAGCCCCACCTACTGGCACCTCCTCAGAGGGGTCCTCATCATCTGAAGGGGATGGTGGCGGTGGAGGTACTCCCAAGCCGGGTCCACAGTGTACTCCTGGAGGCAGGTTGAAGCTCACTATGTGCCTCCTCATCACTCCCTCCGTCAAGCGTCCAAATCGGTCGACACGGTCCTCCATGATCCGACCGGTGTAGGTCGCACGGTGGCCCTCGGGATCGACCACCCATGCACCTGGGTCGTCTTGATCAAGCATCTCGTACCTGGTCCCCCCCGACGGGCTGACCATGGTAAACCAATCCCCCATACTCATCTGACAAATGGCGTAGTCCGCCCAAACACACACAGCAGACGCGAGGGTCAACTCCAAAGAATTATATAATTAATAAAACCAGATATAATTATAGGATAATAAATACTCGCCTCTCAGGCTTATAAGTTTTGGGATAGCTTCCTAGGGTTGCATGTATCACAATGAATATAAAGAGCCATAAAAACAAGTAGCATGCCTCAAAAATAGGATAAACAGTTACCAATCACACTCAGCAACTAAGTCAGCATGTATGTTGCATGAAATGCAATGCTGGGTAACAAAATGCATTCCGGAAGAAGGATGGACATCAACGAGGCGGCCCTAACACCAGCCACGGTGGGTACCTTCCTGCTCGCGTGTCTCTTACACCACACAAAAGTAGTCAGATCAGCAGTGAACCCGTAGGTCTGCCATTCCGTCTGCTACTGAGGACCACCGTAGTGTCCTAAATATGGAAATCCGGGTCTTATGACCATTTTGGAATCCACCGAGGTCCGGTATCACGCCGTGTATTAACCTCAAAATGAGTGCATGAATGCAAGTGATTAGCCAAACAACGTCTCCGACCTCACCCGACACGTCGCCACGTGTTCTAGATAACTTAAAGTCTCTAAAAAAATACCCTAAGGTAAATGTCGATTCTGCGACAAAATACAATTAATCATAAACAAAAGAGTGCAACCACTCACGACAACTCTTCGAGTCATCAATGCTCTCACGAAGTCTCTCGCTTCTGTGGAGTCTCACACATTCACAAAGTCTCACGCTTCAGTGAAGTTTTATGCTTTCACAAGGTCTCACGCCTCAGTGAATTTACACACTTGCACGAAGTCTCACGCTTCAATGAAGTTTCATGCTGTTCACGAGGTCTCACGCCTCAGTGAAGATCCATGCTTTCCACAAGGTCTCACGCCTCAGTGGAGTATCACGCATTCACAAGGTCTCACACCTCCGTGAAGCTTCTCGGCTCATCCCTTGGATGGCTAAACAAACTGCTCCCAGAGCGAATGAGTATCAACATACCCAGAACTCGAAATCTTCTCAACACTTGGATCCGACGACACTTCTCGTTTTCCAAAACTAAACTTCAATCCAAAGCTTGCATCCGAGATTGTTATCTTTATTTAAAGGTTTAGAGGTTGTTTAATATCTTATGAATTTTCTTTATAAAAATAGCTCTTTTTAGTCTTATCGTATTCCCTATGAGTTTCAAAGTTCCCATAAACCCAAGTAATTCCCTGAGAAGGTCTCGATCCATTGGAGCATGACAAGGTCCGAACTCCGTTCGTCCTTTTAAAACTCTCTCAAAATCTCATAAAAATTCGGCATGACCTGCCCGTAAACCTCACTCTTCAGAATCTCAGGTACAAGTGGAATAGCATAAATAAAACAGCTCAGTCAAAAGCATAAACAGCATATTCCAACACATCCTAAGTTAACCATGTAGCACATAGCATGTGAATCATTTAGCACACAATATCATGGCCTCAAGTACTCAACAAGGTCGGCCGAAGCCTCAGAGAACAATTCAGACATTTAGCAATTAAGTGCATAACACATAGATCAAGTCGAACTTGTCGACACCTAAAGCATTATCTAGTAATTCAGAGAGTAGCCCTCACCGGTGGGTCTTCCAGCTTCTTCCTCAAGATGTTCTCCAAACTCTTCTCCTTGATTTCTGGGAATCTCCTCAAACGAACCTTAAGCAAAAATCAAAGAAATCAACACCAAGAGTCAGAAACTCAGCAATCAAAGAGTCCTAGGGTTACACAGTACACTACTACCTCCTTGGTACGACAATCTAACGCGTTAAGACAAGTTTTCGAAAAATCGGATTCTCCTCCCCCCTTGATATAGCTCTCGGCCACTTTCCTTAATTGGGAGGGTCGATTTTTCTTCGATCAAACTTGGTACCTAGGTTAACATAAGTCGTAACTAAGACGGTTCTAGGCTCGGAAAAATTTTCGGATCGAAAACTGATATAGGGGCAGTTTGGTCATTATTTTTAGCTCAGAATTTCAAAATTGGATTTTTGAAAAACAAATTGGATGGGGACGTCCACAACGACGTTTATGACGACAAATCCTACTAGCACTAAGCCAAGTCGATAGATTAGAGCGTAAAGGTTGCGACTTTGCCGAAAAATGGGTATTTAGGGTAGAAATTGATCCCGGCGGCATTTCGTCGACATTTGACAAAATCTAATCCGCAGAACACGCTCAGGAGCATGCAGGGAAGAAGTTTAGACGCTGAAATCAGCTGATTTGAACAGTTTTTCAAAAACCTCAAAATTTTGAACTCAGAAAGTCGCAGGAGAAATGGACAGAAACGACGATTCGAAGGAGAGTATAGATTACCTACCTCGAGGTCTTCGATTAGTGACGATCGGTGAAGCAAACGGGCAAGAAACGACGAAGATCCGGATCTCTCTCTCTCTCTCTAGGAACTCGCGGTTTTGGGGGTGGGGAAAATGGGTTTTTTTCTCAAAAATCTAATTTTCAAGCTATTTATAGGTTTTGGAAAAAACGGAAAAATGATTTTTTTGCGATTCCGATTTTTCCTGCGCGTTCCTCTGCGCATTCTAAGATAGGTTCTGGCGACAGAATTCCAGAACTCAAAATAGGATTCTTGGAATTAAACCAAAAGATCCAAAATCGGCATAAGTCGGTGTAAGTCGGTTTATCCCGAAAAACTACTTTTTGCAGTGATCGTTGGATGAGAAAACTTCCTTCTGAAGAAAGATTAGGAATGATGAGAGAAGTAGGAGAACGCGGGTGGAATCTTCATTTGAATTTCCGGATAGAAAAAGTCTTCATCGTCTGTCGATCTTAGGTTTTTCGAACTATCAGGGATTCCGTTTCGGCAAACTTCCGAGAATTGGAATTTGACGTTCGTACTTTCCAGGATTTCGCATCGAAATGGTTGTTTAAGGACGGAAAAGAGAAGTTCTAACATTTCTCTGAGGATTTTTGGAATTAGTTTCCATCGGGTCCTAAAGCGTAAATTAACTATTCACTAATACCTTCGACCTAGGATTAAGCGTATGTTAGTTGTGCTATAACTCTTTCGGTTTTTCGATACATTCTTGGACTTTTCCTGAACCTCTTTCCTTCCCAAATTTATCTTAATCAAATAACTCTTTTATTTTATTCACTTATCCAAAGCGTTAAAACTTGGGCCTTACAGAATGAGTCCCTCCGAGATACAACTGGAATCTGCCCCTGTGTCAAAGAGGGCAGGGATTTCGAGAACAAAATCTCCAATGAGGATTTTAACATGGATAAAGAATTTCTGAATGGTGACCTGGTTAATATTCTCCAGAAAGTCTTCGCAATTGTCGTTAGGAGCAGGATTGGAATCAGGTATAGAAGAATCATCTTCTTCATAATTTTTAGTCAGTTTCTCCAAAATAAGTTGCTGACTTTTTTGGATTTGCTTGAGACTTTTGACCTCAGTCTTGAGGGAATTGACTTCAGATTGAAGGTCTTGAATAGTAACGGGCTTGACCGTAGATTTCTCAAGACGCTTGAAAGTATCTCTAAGATTGAATTTATTGGTGGTTATAGGACTTTTGGGAGGCCTATCTTCAAGAGTAGATCTGAGGCGTTCCAAATAGATTTTCTTTTCCTCAGGATCAGGGATAGAATTAATAGCTCTGAAGAGAAGATCTTGTTCATTGGTCAAAGTGTTGATAGACAAGGTATTGACGGAAGATGATGATTGAGAATCATCATTCTGAATTTGATTTAGGTCTTCAGAGACCTCAGAATCCGAAGGATTAGAATCTTCTTCATCAGAAGTTTGAATGAGAAGATTGTTGATCTTGTCTTCAATTTCAGGTTCAAGATGAAGCTCAGAGATTCTCTTTTTGAGTCTGCAATACCTGCTAATATGGCCCGGCTTGCCGCAGTTGTAGCAGGTAACATCTTTTCCTTGAGAGGGTCTAGTCTCAGGAGGATTCTTTGGAATTTGCGAAGATTGGGGTTTTGATCTAGGCTTGGGTTTCCTATGATCATTCCTGCTAGATCTCTTTCTCCATTGTTGTTTGGGAGGAGGATCTTGCTTTCTGGATTTAGGTTTCTTGGGACAACCTTGAATTCCAAATTGTTCGCAGAAAGTACCCAAATCCCTGCGATTTTGAGACTTCTCCTTAGTAAGTTGCTGTTGGATTTTGTCATCCTGACAGATTTTGAGAGCAACTCTTTGAATGATAGCTATGAGCTGTCCATAACTAAGGGTGTGATATGGGAATTCTCCCCCCGGATTTTGGCTTCTAAGTTTCTCACGAACTTTGTCGCCAAAAGATTTAGGAAGACCAGAGGGGGTCGGAAGCAGAAGGAGGGGGATGAGATGAGGATTAAGAAGAGAAGTAGGACGCCACCACGGAGGGGCTTCTAGCAGAAATTTAAATTGCAGAAATTAAAAGACAGGAATTAAAACAGGAGGCTCAGCCTTCCATAAACAGAATAATAAAACTGGAGGAAATATATTACATAAACATAGGTTACAAAAACTAAAAATTTAAAAACTGAAAAACTGAAAAGATTGAAGAAAGGAAAACTGAAAGAGAACTTACAGAAGGACTCTCAGTGTTTTTCTCTCTCTAACTCTCTATCTAGGCTATGCCAAACTCTGCCTAACAAAGCTCAGAAGATGCCTATTTAAAGAAAAATTTGGTCACTGTTAGAATAGTTCCGGTTGAATAGTTCCGGTAGACGGTACTATTTGACGGGCACTATTTGCTACAGTAAAAAGTTCTACTGTTGCTACAGTGGAATACAATAATTGAGATTGAATTATTACAAAACATAATGATAAAAGACGACAAAGCTTTAGGAGAGGTCATCTTCACTTGATTCCAGTGTTTCCGGGACAAGATCTGACCCGAAAGAAGATTGTGAGGAAGTTTTCTGCTGAGGGGCCTTTGAGGATGAGGCCTGCTCCTTTGGCTCTTTTTCTTTCAATAATTGCAGAGCTGTTTGGAGATTCTTCAGCAAGTCTTCTTCTGTTGAAGCTCCTGCAAGGGCCGCTGTGATGTGGGCCTTTTGATTGAGCAAGAGAGTAGATTGCGGATTGGCATGCTTAAGGCACTTTTGGTTAGACTTAAACCACTGATTGACATTCTCCTTATGAGCTTTGGAAGCATCAAAGACCTTCCACCATTTGATTAAGGGTTGTTTGTGGAGAATTGGTTGGGCTTTTGTCTTGAGACCATAACGCCAGGCAAATACCCAAGAAAGGGAAAAGATGGTGTAAAAATTCAAACAATCAGGATAATTGTTTAGATCTTTATTCCAATGCTTTAAAAAATGATTGTAACCCTCAAGAACTTCAGAGGGAAAGATTTCCGTAGTAGGTCCAAAGAAATCCCACCAAGAGTGAAACCAATCTGGAAAAGAATATTTGTTGGACCATTTAAAATAAATGAGCCAAGAGTGTTTGAAATTCTGATTTTGTAGACCAAGGATTGTATTCTCCCAAGCTTTCATATAGTCCCAATAGTTGAAACCTACAGGGTCAAAGTTCTGAGAAATTTTTTTGTAACCATTTGGATTAGGTCCAAAGTCAGTGGGACGAAGGACACGGAGAATTTGGAGTGTAGAATGAGTGATAAGGGAGTTATCAGATTTATCCCTAAAATGTTTGATTTCTACACTGTTTGTATCTATAAGGATAAACTCATAGAAAATTTGGGATTTGTTTGGGTGAATGGGATCAAGGTGATTTGGGAAGAGTTTAATGCCAATTTTGTTGGCAAGGTCGACTCCTCCAGAGTTATCCCACCATTCTGGTTCATTAAAAGTTTGGAATTTGGAGTTTATTTTGGCTAGATAACCGGTATTTTGGTTGGGTTGACTGGGTTGAGCAACAACGGGTTTTTTCCCGCAATGAGTTGCTAAGGTTTTGGTTTTATCAATGATGGCTTGGAGAGATTGAAGGTCATCATCTTCTTCTGTCATGCTAGCCCAGGATTTTTTGGGTAAATTGATGAGTCCCTGAGGAACATTATCCAGGCCTGCTTGTTTGAGGGCAAGGAGAGTTGGAATTGATAAAGCATAATCTGCTTTGGTTGTTTTGGTTGGGGAGATTGATTTTGAGCAGTGGGCTCAGATTTTTTATTTTGGACAGTGGGTCCAGATTGATGGGCAGTGGGCCCAGAGAGGATTAAGTCAGAAATTGTAATACCTTTGTTCTTGTGAGAACCTCTGCCTCTTCCTCTGGATGAGGAAGAGCCTTTGGAGGCCATCTTATGATCTGCCCTGCAAATATTCACGAGTGAGGAAATCAGGGAGAGAATTTGAAGATCCTTTTATATATTCAATTTCAAAGTCAAAAACACTTAAAATAGCTTGCCATCTGGCGAAGATATGTTTTGAAGCTAAGTTTTTGACATCTTTTTGTAAAATTTCTTTGGCAGATTTGCAGTCCACCCGGACCAAGAATTTTTTATTGATCAAATCAGATTGAAATTTTGAAATAGACAAAACGATTGCTAAAACTTCTTTTTTGACAGTAGAATAATTCTGCTGAGCAGGGTTCCAATGCTTTGAAGTAAAAGCAATAATTTGTTCCTTGTCAGAAACCTTTTGTTTCAAAATGCCACCAAAACCAATATCAGAGGCATCAGTTTCAATAATTTTGAAAGCTTGAGGATTAGGGAGATAAAGACAAGGGAGATTCTTGACACGAAGTTTGATTTGTTTGACCACATTGGTATGAATATCGGACCAAGGTGGAGGATCCTTCTTGAGTCTATCATGAAGGGGTTTGATTATGGTACTGAGTTGAGGACAGAAATCCGTAACATAATTGAGACAACCCAAGAATCTCTGTAATTGGGTTTTGTCAATGATTTGATCAGGGAATTTATCAGTGAACTCGATGGCTCTATTGATCGGAATGATGGTTCCTTGGTGGATATTGTGACCAAGGAATCGGATTTTGGTTTGGAACAAACTGACTTTTGTCTTGGAAACAGCCAAGCCATTCCTTTTGATTACAGAGATGAACGTATTGAGATGTTTGAAATGTTGATCAAGAGTTTGGGAAAAGATTAGAACATCGTCAATGTAGACAATAGTAAATTTGGAATAAGGATTGAAGATTTCGTTCATAATCCTTTGGAATTCAGAAGGGGCGTTCTTTAGCCCAAAAGGCATAACGTTCCACTCATACTGCCCAAAAGGAACAGTAAAATCAGTTTTATACCTATCCTTCTCTTGCAATTGGATTTGCCAAAATCCAGATTTCATGTCGAATTTTGAAAAGACCTTAGCATCATGCAGTCTGGCTAAGAGATCTTTCTTGTTGGGGATAGGATATCTAATCCAACAAAGGGCTTGATTGAGAGGCTTGTAGTTAATAACCAGCCTAGGGGTTCCTCGTTCTATCTCAGCTTGTTTGTTGACATAAAAGGCTGCACAGGACCAAGGGCTCTTACTCCTGCGAATAAGTTTCTTTTCAAGGAGATCATTGATTTCCTTTTGGCAGAAATGAAGAAGTTCTTCATTCATTTGAATAGGTCTAGCCTTGGTTGGGATCTGTTTGTCTGAAAATTCTTTTTCATAAGGAAGTTCCACCATATGGCTCTTCCTTTCCCAAAAAGCGTTGGGTAGATCAGAACAGATGCTGGATTGAATATTTTCCAAAATATCCTCAATCCTTGATTTAACAGAAGGTTGTTGCAATTGTTCCTCAATGGTTCTGTAAGAGATTTCTTCCTTGAGGAAGTTGATCTGCTTCTCCTTGTAGGATATGACGTTCAAAGTCTTATCTATGGGAGGTTCAGAGAATTTGAACAAGATAGGTTGTCCAAGATGCTGAACAGTGATGCCGTTTTCGTCAGTATTATAGGGGAAGAGTTTCTTAATGAAAGGGGTCCCTATAATGATTTTTTGACTCAAATTTCTGACTAACAGAAATGGAGTTTCGATTTCAAGACTACCATTTTTTATGATAGCTGAGGGGATTTTATACTTGATCTTTAGTCTAGATCCTTCAGCAGCGCTGAGCTTCTCAGTTGTTTTCTCAAAATATCTGGTGGGAATGAGTCCCTCCGAGATACAACTGGAATCTGCCCCTGTGTCAAAGAGGGCAGGGATTTCGAGAATAAAATCTCCAATGAGGATTTTAACATGGATAAAGAATTTCTGAATGGTGACCTGGTTAATATTCTCCAGAAAGTCTTCGCAATTGTTGTAACGCCCCGATTTCTCGAGTGTTACACAGTAACTAATTAACCAATTTTCGTAAAGAGTTTTCGTCGATTCACTTATTAATCTTGAACTAATGATAAAAGTTCAATTTTACAAAATTCTCGAAACTTAACCATTTCAAACTTGCGGAAATAATCATCAACATAAACCTCAAACTTTATTAATCATTGAAAAGAGTATGAAATAAATATCCGGAAGAAAACTTCAAAGTAAATTACATCAAGTTAAACCATCTCAACTAAAATTAAGTAATGGTTCAATACTTCCAAAACTCGGTACTCTCAGCCCAAAAGAAAAATGGATGTCTCAAAACCCAACCATATCCTTGACCCCTTCCTCTTTATCTTCTTCCTCTTCATCAGAAGTGTAGTTGTCATCCGGTAGTGGCTCGTTACGTAGCATCAACTCCCAAGAATGAGTCGTCGCCATTATCTTCACGACCATCTACCCCCCCCCAAATAAACACATAGCAAACAAGAAAGGGTCAGGTCTAAAAGAAAACAACAAGAACATACAGTACAGTGGATATAAATGAACATCATCCGCTATCGAAATAATTCTCTTTCTCTTTAAAGTTTTAGATGTTAGTTAGTCACCTAACGATTCCTCACTTCGCACAACCCGCCAAACACTTCCATGGCCATCTTCGTGCTTCCGCAGAGGCACGGTAATCACGGTGACCGCAGTCAACCAAACACGTGGAGCCGCAATGATCCACAAAAATCACGGTGACCGCAGTCAACCAAACACGTGGAGCCGCAATGATCCACAAAAATCACGGGTGACCGCAGTCGACCCAAAATCTCCCTCGCGTGCAAGCCCATCGTTCTCATGGACCATAGTCTACCCGACCTATGTCCGTAAATTAATTAATTTCACTTGCAAGCGAGTCACAACAATATTAGTTCTTTTTCTCTTGGTTCTTAAGGCTCTAAGTCAGTCACCCTAAGTCTTTTAGCTTAATCGCACACAATAAATAGCACCATTCACGATAACAAGGGAATTACAGCTAGGTGAGCGACCCTTTGAATAATTTCCAATAATATCACAATTCACATAAGGCATAGCACAAACTTACACTTACGCATGGCACATCATGGCATAAATTATCAAATAAGGTAACATAAGGCTTATGCATGGAAAACAACACATTTTCGCAACTTAGCTTTTTGGACAGCAGAAACAACGTTCATTGAAACTGGTCTACAGAATGCGTCCTCCAACAAAAAATCATGTATAATATCTTTCTGGAAAGCTATTTTAAAGATCTACAACTCTCTAGTTAAAATCATTTTCATTTGAGCCCCAGAATTAGGTGATATTACTCCTTAAAGTTTCTGTCCGACACAGGGAAAAACAGCAAGTATGACAGTTACCCAAAACGACCTACAACACACAATACTAGACCAAAATTTATGATCTTTATATGCCTGGAAAGCTCTTTCGAAGATCTACAATTTGTATTTTAATCATTTCTTTATTTGACGACCAGAAACAAGTGAAAATAGGACCTGAAGTTTACTGTCCAGCACAGAAATCTGACAGAGAATGCATTTGCCATCAATTTCGTTTAAGCCATTCTATTCTAAGGGTTCTAAGTCATCTACCAGCATCAAATATAGTAACATGTTCACAGTGTAACCCAATATGACCTGGAAAAGTCCAGCACACATCGCATATTCAAAACCTCAAGCACATCAATCAAGTTCATACATAAAATCATGTCAAAGCATGGCAAGAATCATAATTTTTCCAAGAAAACTCATGATATAACCCCTATTCTACCCAAAAGATCCTAAGACCAGCCCTTACCTTGTTTGGTGATGGAAAAACAGAAGTTTGGAGATGGAAAGAAGGTTCAAAAGCTGCTGTCCTCGTTCTCTATTTCCTCTCCCTCGCGAATCCCTCTCTACTCGCGCTCTCTCCCTTGCTCGCGTGCGTGACCGGCGACAATGGTGGTGGCTTGGGCGGCGGCTCCCTTCTCTTCTCTCACACGTTCTCTCTTTTCTCTCTTCTGCTCTCTCTTTGTTTTTCACGTGAAGGTGCTGTAGTGTATCTCTGTTTTCTGATTGTGGAAGAATAGGGTTTCCCCCCTTGGCTAAAATCCCATGCAACCCACAAGTGGGCTAGGGTTTTGTTTTCCACAAGCCCGACCCAAGTCCAACCTTAACCCACCAGTCTAATTACCTAATCAGACCTGAAACTTACTAAAACCTAAGCCCTCAAAGGTAAATTCATAATTAAATTCGGACTTAGAAGAAAAACAATGTAATAATCCCGCTGGCACTGTACAGCCGGAACTACGTTCACTAAAACGGGGATATCTGGAGCTACAGATATCGGATCGACACGAAACCACTTGGAGAATTTTCTAGACTTGAAGGGCTACAACTCTCATGAAGGAATTTTTACCAAATGAAGTCGTTAAGACCCTCTAAAAATTCACACAAGTTGACAGTTCTAATCTGCCAGTTATCAAACATAGCCAAAAACTTCAATTTTATTCAAACTTCCATAAAATTGTTCCAAATTGAACTTAGGGCCTTACAATTGTCGTTAGGAGCAGGATTGGAATCAGGTATAGAAGAATCATCTTCTTCATAATTTTTAGTCAGTTTCTCCAAAATAAGTTGCTGACTTTTTTGGATTTGCTTGAGACTTTTGACCTCAGTCTTGAGGGAATTGACTTCAAATTGAAGGTCTTGAATAGTAACGGGCTTGACCGTAGATTTCTCAAGACGCTTGAAAGTATCTCTAAGATTGAATTTATTGGTGGTTATAGGACTTTTGGGAGGCCTATCTTCAAGAGTAGATCTGAGGCGTTCCAAATAGATTTTCTTTTCCTCAGGATCAGGGATAGAATTAATAGCTCTGAAGAGAAGATCTTGTTCATTGGTCAAAGTGTTGATGGACAAGGTATTGACGGAAGATGATGATTGAGAATCATCATTCTGAATTTGATTTAGGTCTTCAGAGACCTCAGAATCCGAAGGATTAGATTCTTCTTCATCAGAAGTTTGAATGAGAAGATTGTTGATCTTGTCTTCAATTTCAGGTTCAAGATGAAGCTCAGAGATTCTCTTCTTGAGTCTGCAATACCTGCTAATATGGCCCGGCTTGCCACAGTTGTAGCAGGTAACATCTTTTCCTTGAGAGGGTCTAGTCTCAGGAGGATTCTTTGGAATTTGCGAAGATTGGGGTTTTGATCTAGGCTTGGGTTTCCTATGATCATTCTTGATAGATCTCTTTCTCCATTGTTGTTTGGGAGGAGGATCTTGCTTTCTGGGTTTAGGTTTCTTGGGACAACCTTGAATTCCAAATTGTTCGCAGAAAGTACCCAAATCCCTGCGATTTTGAGACTTCTCCTTAGTGAGTTGCTGTTGGATTTTGTCATCCTGACAGATTTTGAGAGCAACTCTTTGAATGATAGCTATGAGCTGTCCATAACTAAGGGTGTGATATGGGATTTCTCCCCCCGGATTTTGGCTTCTAAGTTTCTCACGAACTTTGTCGCCAAAAGATTTAGGAAGACCAGCCAGGAATTTCTCTTTCCAGAAGGCTTGTTGGCTGTCTTCACGGGTGTAAACTCTGGTTAGGAAGGTATCTTTATACCACCTGAAATCACCCAAAGATTTGCACTTAAGATTGGACAAAAGATCACCAGATCTGTCCTTGATGAGGGAAGGATCTCCAACAAAATGTTGGGCTATGGTGAAGATTAAGGAGTTGACGGCATCAGGGATGAATTTTCCATCTTCCATGATAGGATTACCTTCTTCATCAGTCTTGACAGCAGTCAAGATCTGATCCTTCTCGTCTTGAGTGAGATAATTATCCCACCAACCTTTGAGCTGGCCACAGAAACCAGCAACCAAGACTTCAACGATAAGAGATTCAGGACAATTATTGGCGGTAACATAGGCAGTGGCTACCATAGTCATATTTTGGAGGATTTTGGTGATACCATACTCATTTTCACCATCAATGTTCCATTCATAGACATTGTTGGCACTGAAGCTTTTGAAGTTTGAAGATTCTTCTAAAAGAAGATCAGGAGCAGTAGCTCTAGGATAGTAGATCTTGGTTTCTTTTCTCCACTGATTCTTAGAATTGTGAATGACAGTATTGACAGGAATACTTTTGATAGATTGAACGTCAGATTGTGTATCAGAATCAGACTCAACCTTACCATCTTCAATATTATTTAAAGAAGTAGAGGTATTACGAGTAGAAGTACGAGTTTTTGGAGGAGGAGGAACAGTAATAGTGGGATTAGAAACTGCTTCCGGAGTAGGTTCCGGAGACTCAGGAGGTTCCGGAGTCTCAGGAATAACTTGTTTGAGAAGCTGAAGTTGCTCTACCACTTTTTGGAGGAGCTCATTGTCAGATTCCTTTTTTGCTCGAAGAGTTTGAGCCGAGTGTTTGGAACGGCTACTGATTTGAAAAGGTTTGAAAAGGGGTTTCTCAAGTTGACATCCTTTAGGGATATCAAGATTAGAAGAGGAAGGTTCAATCTTGACCTTTTCTTTTCCTTTCTTGGAAGAGGAATCCTGTACTTGGGATTCTCCAAGAATTTGAAGATACTTATTGGTGTAATTGGATCTTCTTTCTCTTTTCACCCTGATACTTTGCAAAGAACCATTTTCTTTGCTTAGTCCATCGGTCAGAGTAGAAATCTGCTTTGATACTTTCTTTGTCGATGACAAATTCAGTAGTGATTGCTCCAATGAAATCCGAAGTTTCTTCAGGGGTTTCTAGAGAAGAATACGTTGGAGATAAGTTGGATTGATGATCTTCATCACCCTTGTCATAGGTAGTCTTGACAGGAGTGGTATTGACATATCCAGCCAAATGGATAGTAGATCCGTCATGTGAGAGGGAAGGTCGAGCGCTAGACTCAGGCTGGTTCCTTCTAGTCATAGAAAAAGATTTTCTGGACATGGCAGATTGGAAATCATTTGAGGATGTCCTAATAGATCTAGGGATAGAGAAGGAATTTCTCCTATCAAAGATAAGATCTACTTGACCAGATTGGTGTTGGACGATTTCACGAAACTCAGGAGTTTCAACAGGTTGGGCTGGAGTAGCCTTTTCCAAAGACCATTTCTCTGGAAGGGTGATATCACTCCATTGGATGGTTTTGGGAACAATAACGTTTGCCTTATCATAATCTGTAAGGAAAAGAGTTGTTTCTCCGGATTTCTCACAATTGGTTCGCAAGAAATAAGATTTGATAGAGTTCATTACCTTGTATTGAACCCTGTAGATCAAAGAGATTGGTATGGAATCTTCTTTCATATCAAGGCCGTGAAGCTTGATATTTAGGAAGAGAACGTCAAGGATGTTTTTGTCTTCCAGACTGACAGTTAGATCTGGAAAGCAATTGAAAAAGATTGGTCCATTACTCAGGCTGGTTTCAACCGTTCCTAAGAGGGAGTCATGGAATTGATTATGTCTAATATCCCTAAGACAAAGAAGAACAGAGATGTCCAGAGACTTCCTAGTTAGGGGTTTGAGACCAACTTGAACACTACCTATGTGAAGATAGTTGAAGTTCTTGCTGATATGATCTTTGACGCTTTTCTCAGAAAGCAGATGGATTTCTTCATTATCAGATCTGAGCTTGTAGGTTTGCTCAACGGTTTTGATGATGAAGTCTGATCGTTTGAAAAAGGATCCGTTTGGTTTGTAGATCTCAGCATGAGAGATTTTAGGGATTTCCCAGTTGTCGAGATCTTGATTGATATCTTCAAAATGAATTTCTTCTTTGAAGACAGATTTGGATAATTGATTGGATTGATGAGGATGATCGATAGAAGAAGAAGAGGGTTGGGAAGATCTGAAAGAAAGTTTAGAAGAGAAAGAGCGAAGCATCATAGAAGACAGATCTTCCTTACCCGTAAGTATCATCGCCATCACCTGGTTCTATAGAAACAGATAAATAAATTAGAAATATAAGTTAGGTTCTGCGTTGTTCTTAATAGTTGAGCAGTATAGATCTGGATCAGACTTAAGCCACCACAAAAAGAAACTAAACAAGGACATTAAAAATATTCAGAACTTAATAACATGTCTGTAGTATGGCCAATATAGACTTACTGCCACACAGGGACTTACTGCCTTCAACGCCTCCGCTGCAGAGATGATCATAAGTCTGAATAGTAATAATCCTAGAAGGTTTTCAGAAGAGCTTTCATTTTAGTTTAGTTCAAAGTGTACTATCAGTCCAGATCCCGACCATAGTGCTTAATTATATAAGAACAGAACAGAGAAATAACTTATATATATATATATATATATATATTAAATCTAAATAATTGGCTTTGTCTATTTTCAAATTATTTTAATAAGCTTCTCAAATTAGTTTGTGAATAAATGCTTGTATAGTTAGTATAAGTGTTTAATGACAAAGTGTAAGATTTGGGATGTGTGGGTTGGCTTCTTCCGGGGGGCACTGGTTATTTGACCAGGGATGTGACCAAGGTTCCGTGATTGCAGTTGAATTAGGTTCGTGGGTTTCGTCGGCATGGAGGCGATTTGGTCTTAGGTTGTTGTTGATTTGAGGTTTCTCTAGTATCTTGGGGTGTGTGTTGGTGCTTTCCTTTGCTTCTTTTATTTCTGCTTGGTGAGGTAGAGCAGGCCGATGTTATACGGAGATTGGGGCAAGGGTGTACTGATGTTTGGTTTCAACTGTAGTTGTTCTTTGGTTCGTAGGCTTTGTAGTGCCCTTCAATGTTGGGGTGGGGCTCTGTTTATGTCGGATTTGCGTGGCTTTCTCCACTGCAGTCTGGTCCGGATGGAGTCCCCCTCCGGTTGCTTGCTTGGTGTGTGCCCCTTTTTTGGGTCTAGCTCTACGGCGTTGTTGGGCTTTTTGGGGAATGCTTTTCATTGGTTGGTGGTTTATCTTTTTGTTGTATTAATCACCTATTTTTCTTTGTATCATTTTGGGCTTTATTTCCAAAAAAACTTGTGATCCTCTAAAAAATAGATTAAAAATTTGATGCTACCCAATATATATCTTGCAATTTTATTTTCGGTCAGCATCTCGTTCATTGCAATACTGTGGGAAATGGGCCATTCTTGATATCATAATTCATACATAATGGAGAAATTCTTGGGTGGACACACACCCAACACATCACTCTTAAGCACAACTACTAATAAATTTACACCTAATCAAAATAAAAACAAAACTAGAATTTATGAAATCAGTTTTTAAATTTAATTTCCAAGTCAGATCCACGTTTCTCTCCCTTCTTTCTCTTCTGTTTCACGTTTCATCTTTCACCTTTCTTCTCTTTCACAGTATCATCTTCTTCTGGGCAACACTTTCAGATCTCCGTCCTCTCCACAGTCTCTCTGTCGTGCACTTTAAGATCTAATCGCCCCACCATCTCTTCCGTCTCCGACGTTGCATCGAACGCCCGTCGCATCTCCGTTCGCAGCATGCCACTCGTAACCCACTGTAGAATAGATGTGTTAGGATTTGTGGGAGTAAAAAATGAATGGTTGCCTCTCGATGACAAAGTTGTTCTCAATCTCACTCTTTGCCTCCCTCTCTTCTCTTGCTGCAAATCTGTTTTGGATAGAACAGTCAGTGCTACTCTTTTTTTGTGTGTGTTCAAGACTGGTGCGTTTGATTTTTTCCCAAACGAGATTCAATTATGCCCATGTGCTGTTTTTCTACCATGAAACAAATTTTCGTCATTTTTGTGTGCATACAAGTCTTGGCATCCAAAAACTAAATTTGTGGAAAATGATGACAATATGCCATAGTTTTTTAGGCTCTATCGTAGGAGGCTTCGGTTTCTTATGATAAATTGTAACAAGCTAGTAGTGGCAACATGACTTGTGTTTCAACAAACTACCTCCATAATTTTTGTTTAGGACTAGGTTTATTACGTTTCAGCACATATTTGTTATTATATTCATATGGAATTATGGGTGAATTGGCTGTGGGAAGCTAACAAAACAGGGGATTTTAAAAGAAAATGATAATGAAGAAACAAGAAATCACTGTTAAAACCAAGTGAGAATGAATGTTATATCAAGCTAAAGAAACAAAGTGAAATTACACAGGAACAAAAACATCTCTATCAGAAACAAGTTTTGTGTATCGGAATAACTGCATCAAAATTGACACTACATCAAAAGTAATTGCACCAACATTCTTCTCCAACGGCACCAAAATTCTTCTACAGGCTGACAAAGGATTTCTACCAAAATTTAACACTGCACCAAAACTAACAGCACCAAAATATCAACAGGTTGACAAAGGATTTCCACCAAAATTGACTTTCCACCAAAACTAACTGCACCAAAATATCAACAAGCTGACAAAGGATTCCAACTGCATAAAAATTCTTCTCCAACTGCATTATCACTTATGGGGCCTTCTAAGTGCTTTGCAAACCTGCATAAGCCAATATAAGTGCATCAAAATCAATACTTGTCCAGTCACATATTCAACACTTGGAAAATAGAAAAAATAGCTAAAAATAAAAACAAGCCATAATCATAGTATACTTACAACTATTCGTTAATTTTTTCTGGTTCCTTCTCTATCTTGGCAAGTAAAATTTGGGGGGAACCAATCCTAACTTAAATAATCAGTAGTGCACGCTCCTTGTAACATGCTAGTGAATGACATTGGTCAAACGTGATTCTTGATCTAACTGCACACTATAGTAGAACATGGAATCTTGTGCTTGCCTATTTTGCAACTCATTCACTAAAGATTGGGCATCTCCAGCTTCAATTGATTTCATCTTTTCAACATAGACATAATTATGCATATCTTTCATTGTTATGCCTACCTTATCATACCCACCAACCTCTTCCCCTAAGTAGCTCCAAATATTTTTAACTTTTATACCGGCACTCACCATCAACTTTATGATACCTCCTTTAGCTTCTGTCACTTTTCTCATAGAGCGTAACAAATGTCTTTGCTCAGGTGGCACAAAGTCATGGTTGTGATCCACTACCAACTTTGTAATTTTCCATTCTCCATCCTTGCTCACATTACATCGCACCATGGCTTTGCAATCTGCTCTTTCATAAGCTACTTCACCACTAGGTTCGTTGTTCTTAAACCCTTGTTTAGAACAATAAAAGTCTTTCAAACGTATATTCTTTTTCTCATTGTCATGATACAACGTCCTCCCTTTTCTTACACTAAAACCCAATTTGAAAGCATGCATGTTCTTGGTATAAATTATATGCTTCTTCTTGGCTATACACAACTTGACCAACAAAAATTTCTTTTGACTCATCTATTTCAAGTGGTTGACATCCATTATCCTCCATATTTTTCCTAGAGACAAAATCATAATAACTATTAACTTTATAGAACCTAAACATTATTCAAAAGTGAAAATGTAGGAAATGCTTACTTGGTTACGTTAATCACAAAATTGCAGACAAGAACTTGTATCTTTGGATCCTGGGTGGGAAAGATTGAGAAGAAGTATTAAGAAGAAAGTCAGAATGAATTGGAAACATACCAAACAAAGGTGTGAAATAACAAATCTGTTATTGGAAGACTGCCGGTAAGAAACGGTCCGTCGATGGAAATGAGAAGACACAAAAGCAGTTGTTGTCGTCAGTAAAGAGGAAAAACATGAGAAGTGAGGTCGAATGAGGAGAAACAGGGGCATGGAGGCAGAAACCGCAAATGAGAAGTTAGAGAGACCCGCCTTTTCTTTTTCATATTTTACAGGATTGGCATTATTACTCCCTCCGGTCCTATTTATAAGCAACAAAAAAAAAATTCACATAATTTAAGAAATGTAGTTAAACTAGATAAAATGCATTAAATTTGTCTTAAATCAAAATAAACTTTCAAAATTACCCTTTATTATTAGTGTTGGAAAGTGGGAAAGAGAGAGAATAATTAATGAGACACATTTTACAAGTTATAATTAATAAGGGCATCATTGGAAAAAATTAATTAATATAGCTCAAACTTTCATTTAGTTCTTATAAAAAGGACCAAGATTTTTCTTCTCTTTCATGCTTATAAATAGGACCGGAGGGAGTATTAGTTTTGTTTTTATTTTGATTAGGTATAAATTTATTAGTGGTTGTGCTTAAGAGTGATGTGTTGGGTGTGTGTCCACCCAAGAATTTCTCTACATAATGAACAATCTAATAACAACATCAAACTGGAGGCAATTGTAAGAGACTCAATCAACAATCTAATAATAATTGACATAATTGGTCATCATACATAATCACAATGCCAGATGACAGAGAACTACCAAGTATCACTCAAAGAAAATGGCCTAAAAACTAAAACAAAAGAGAATCATCAAAACAATGAAACTGAAAACACCTTCATCACATTCCCATAACAAATCATTGTGGAGGGCAAAATGTGATGACATAACGAGATGCCTTGTTACAAGTCTTAAGCCCTGCTGCATCATCATAAGGGTAGCTATAAGCATGAGGGCAAACAGTCTTGAAGAGACGAGAAAACACTGTTGGCTTGCAGGTTTTTGGGTTAGCAAACTCCCCAGTGCAGCAATACCTATCTGATCTTGCAGCTAAACAAGCACTCTTGCACCCCACCACCTTCCCCTGCCTCTCCACAATCAGTGAAGCAGGGCAACAAACATTCAAGTCTTCCTCACACGCCGCAACACCGCACCCTAACGGAACCAGGAAAAATTAGTAAGTGAGCAAAAATTTAACACATTAATCAAATTCAACAACAGCTAATAGAAAGTGGCAATGTATCAATTTTTAGAGGGCAGTACTATTATTGACTCATTTTTCTAAATTCACTGCACTCATAGCTTCATAGCCTTCTAATCAAGATCAAACATAAAATCTAATTTCAAGTTCAGTCTCTTTGAATCTTAGCCCTTTGGTTTTAATAAAGGATTATAGAGCATGACTGAAGTGAATTTAGGAAAATTTAACAAGCATGATTAAACAATTTAACGAGCAGATATAACACTTGAATACTGATTGCGTCAACCGTTTTAGATGTACCTCGGCTGCTCGCTGCACCGCCACCGCCGCCAACAGGCCTCATGGACACCGGAAGGTTAAACCCTTCAACCAAGCTAACATCATAGAAATGCAACGGTGACTGAGAAGTTCCAAGGGTCATTTCCACAAGGGTAGCAGGGGGGACTCCACCAATTCCCCTGCATTTCAAGAGGCCTCCACAATCTCCTGTTTGGCAAGAGCCTTTTCCTGTTTGTTCATCAAAGCAGCACCCTTGTCTGCCCCAGATTCTCCCTGCCCAGCCCTCAGGGACTTGGAGAACAACCTCTTCGCCGCTCGCGAGGTGAAAACCGCCGTCTTTCGGAGAAGGGAGCCCTGCATTGCCAAGAATTCCAGGCCACACACTCTCTTTGCAGTTGTTCACTATTATAAGCTGTGTTCCATCTGTATCATAACACACAAAGGTACTAAGCAAAAAATATTGTTAACACCTAGAGAGAAATATAATATGTGATATGACAGGAAAAGAAGATCGAGTACTGGTTAGTGAGATGGAGACTAGAATGGAGAGGAAAACGAAGTGATGGAAAGAAGGAGCCATTGGGTTTAGAAATGTGGAAACGTTTGTGTGCTGTTTGGGTTGTTCCTTAGAGTGGAAGTGAAGGTATGAATGGCTTTTATCATGGTGGTACAGGGGAATGAGGTTCCTTGTTTGTAGCCATTTTCTACATAACGCTTGGAAACTGTTTGGTAATGCAGAAACTGGGAGCTCTTTCGTCGCTTTCCACTAACCTTACCACTCCTATATTTTCTCCATTACTTGTTTATTTCTTTTATTGTATTTTTAATTCGAGATAGACTATTCTTAATTTGTGATTTTTGCTTCAAAAACAAAAGACCGTGAAGAGGAAAAGCTAAATAAAATCGTTTTTGCTGCTCTTAAGTCTTATTTTTTCAGTTAGAGAACTGTTATTTATCACAAAAAAAATTGATTAATGAAGTTTAATACGAAAATTTAAACGGGAGAAAATGAATTTTGATAGTCAATGTGCACGTTCATGGTCACACTCTACTAGCTAATGGTGTCAGCTTTCAAAGAAAAAACTTTATCAAAATCGTCTTCTGGTAATTTCCCTTTTAGCCTCATCCTAATTTATCATGGAATAAATTGCTTCGCTTTTTTTTTATAAAGAATAAAAACGAAAAATAAACTACACTAAACCGGCACAACAATGCATATCAGAAGAAGCAAGAAGACGGTACATTTTTGTTCTGGTATATAGATTGGCTTGGACGGGGAGAGTTTTTTATCGGATATCGTTTGTTCATATTTGGAATACTATGTTGAAGGTTTCAGATTTATGGGGAGATGGTCAGTGATACTTTATGGAGCTGCATACAATACTGTCCTAGATGAGATAACGCAAGTTGTTATGCCTTCTAATCCTTCGGGTGCAGATGTGATCCTTTGGAAAGCTTCACACGATGGATACTATTCTAGGACATCCTCCTATGATTTGCTTGCTAGAACTCTAAACTATAATTAAGGGAATCCACCATCCTATTGGCACAGTGTTTGGAAGTGCAAAGTGCCGGAAAAAAATCATTTTTTTCCTAGCTTGTTCTTAAGGAGGCTCTAGCCACAAATGCCAAACGACACCGAAATCATCTCAGTAATTCAACAGCTTGTCCCTGTTGTCTCCTGTGAGGTCGAAGACATCATCTGTTTCGGATTTGCCCGGCTTCTTCCTCCCTCTGCTCTCACTTCCTTTGATACTGTTAACACCAAAATTTACAGGTTTGGAAATTAATCATTGAGATATGGTGTACATGGATGCATGGTATGTTTTAGTTTAATTTTTACCCTTTACAACCAAATTATTATTATTTTCCTATATTGGTCGAAAAATGGTATTGTCACTGGGTCGAAACTCATTTGACAAACTCATTATATCAAAGTGGTCGAAATATGATATTGGCATTGGGTCGAGAATCATGTGGCACATATTTAAATTGCTAAATGATGGTTGAAGTTATATGGTCATATATTAGATTAGTATTTCGACCAAGTAGTATTTGTTAAAGTGGAAAAATATGGCATCATGTTAATGCCAAGTTCAAAGGGAAAACAACGTGGCAGCATGCATGGTGAATTCAATCAGCTTCTTGATTTATTAAAGACTAGTTACATTCAGAGGAGAACTCCACTAACAACTAGGTGGCTTGCTTCGACACATATTGGCTCAAGGTGATAAGAGAAGAATATCAATTTTGACATCAGAGACGAAATGCAAGTGTTGGAAGCAAAGTGGAACTTACTAGAATAAGCCGTTAGTGGAAATTACTAGTGGGCTTAAGCAGTTTATTTTAAATAAACACATGTCTATTAGTAGTGGGTTAGTGGCTATTGAAGTGGAATAGAGAGAAATGTGGCAGTTACTTACTGAAGATGCAACGTGGACGTGGCTTGGAAAATGGAAGTGGTTGCAAGTTATTTTATTTGTAATTATGCCAAGTGTATGGCTCTAGTGTAGGGAGTTATTTTCTAGGATTTAATCTCTACCGTAGGATCTAGTTGCAGTTTCATTCCAAGTTCTATAAGTAGCAAATCTGATTGTAAAATTACTCAGACTCACACAACTACTCAAAACTCTCCATGGATGCCTCCAAGTCTCATGTGACATATGGCTACAAAGAGACTAAGAGTGTGCTGTGATTCTCACCTTTAATTTTCAATGCAATTTCATTTCCTTTGCCATTTTGATTTCCTTTTACTTTTTGTTCCTCTTTTTCCTTTCGATCCTCTACTCTTTTTCCCTTTTGTTCATACCGTTCTTCACAAAAACCCAACCTTGACATTTAAAACGTCTTCACTAAAGAACCCAGAAAGGACTCCGAATCCGGTCCTTAAATTGCTTTTGGATTCTATTTGTTTACCAAAATTCAGCGTAAACAGATACTTCCCTCAACTGCAGTTAATGAACCGTTCTAAGACTAGCTTTCCAAGATACTTTTAGAGAGGCATAACACGCTTGTGGTGGTTGTATAGTGGCGGTCTTAGAAGTTGAGAAACAACCATATCTTTGAGGAGAGACCTTGAGATATCAGTTACGTGCTGCGACAAATTCTTCTAGATATTCACAATTGGTGGTGTTGGGCATTAGCCACACGAAATTCGCTAAGCCTCCGACACATGACACATGCACAACCTTCTCCATTTGCGTCGCGGTGTTCACAATGCAGATTGCGGTGGATGGAAGTTGGAATCCTTTGGAGAGGAAGATGGGATGTGGCGCGGTTCTTCGCGATGGGCTGGACATTGAGTTTCAGGAGTGGCAGTTAGCTATGTCCACGACAATGCATTCTTGGCAGAAATTGTGGCAGTGGAATTGGGATTGAAACATGGCTGGGAACTTGGGTTTAAGAACATTTTTCCACCTCTGATTGTTTAAACGTGGTTGAGGTCCTCTAGAGTCGTGGAGATGTAGCTACTTTATGTGCCCGAGGCACAATTTGGTAGAGTTAGAGCGATGTTGGATTCATACCGATATGTTTTTATTGTCCACATTTCCGAAGATAAAAACCACACGACATACTATTGGCTCAACAAGCTAATCGGGATGGAACACAATGACGTGTTTGGAATCAATCTCATCTAGTTTGATTGTATCCTTGTATCATGACGTCATAGTGTGGTTTTGTAGTTTTTTTTTTCCTTTTTGTATGTAAAAAAATCTCATGAATTAATTTTTACATTGAAGCCAATTGGTATTCAAACAAGGTTTAAATAAAAGTTGAAATTAACTAAGCTATGAGAAAAAGCTTGAATTAGTGTGATTAAAAAAATTAGGGCTAAAAGTAAGATAACACTTGACAAGTAGAAATTCATAGAAATAAAAATTATACAAGCAGCGGCGTCCAGCTCTGGAGAAGAGGATCGGCAGAAATTTCGGTTTTTCCATTCCGTGTGGCGAAAAAAACCGGTCCGGCGCCGAAACCGGATCCATTCAAAGGCAACTCAACCGGATACTCTCTTTACCCTAACCGGTCCATCCAGTTACATCACCACGGTTCTCTTCTCTTTCATATAAACTCGGTTCTCTTCACGAAACCCCACCCAACCCAAGCGAATCAAGGAACCGGGTATGTTCTGTTCTTGTCTCTTGTTTCCCCTCTTGTTTCTCTGTTCTTGTTCTTCAATTTTCGTTTTTTCAATGTGAGAATGAAGTTTTATGCAGCAAAGTTTGAAACCTTATAGTAATTTAGTACTGTTGAAATTGAATAAAATGTGGGGTTATGAGTAGGTTCTTGTTGTAGTTTACACTTTACACTTACAATGGTGTTTTTGTTTCTGTTTCTGTTTATGTTTGTTAGTAGGTTGCAGAGTGGTTGATGTGAAAAATAAATAATGGGTTCGAATCTGGAACTAGTGCCCATTACATCACAAAAACATGATCCTGCATGGAGGCATGTTCAGATGTTTAAGAGTGGGGAAAAGGTGCAGCTGAAGTGTATATATTGTCTCAAAATGTTCAAGGGTGGTGGGATTCATAGGATTAAGGAACACCTTGCTTGTCATAAAGGCAATGCGTCGATGTGCAGTCATGTTCCCAATGATGTTAGGGTTCAAATGCAGGAGAGTTTGGATGGGGTTGTGGTGAAGAAGAGGAAGAAGCAGAAAATTGAGGAGGAGATCATGAGTGTTGGTGCTCTGGCTAATAGTGCTGCCAATACAGTTGCCAATCTGGTGGATGTTAATCAGGGGGTTCAGTCTATTGAAGTGCAGAATCCAGTGGAACAGAATGCGGGTCTGGTGGTGCATCCTGAAGTGGGAATCAGTAACAATGTAGAAAGAAGGAAGAAAATAAGAGCCAGCAGAAATCCTGCACCAATTCATACAAACTCTGCGGGTGCTGTTGCTGCTATTGAGAATAATGCCATTTTCCCCAAAAGGATGGACAGTCGCATTCACATGGCGATAGGTCGGTTTTTGTACGATATTGGTGCACCTTTTGATGCTGTGAAATCAATCTATTTTCAGCAAATGGTTGAAGCAATTGCTTCGGCGGGCTCGGGTATTCAGTGTCCCTCGCATCATGAACTTCAGGGTTGGATCCTGAAAAACTCTATGGAAGAAGTGAAGAATGATATAGACAGATGCAAGATGACATGGGGGAGGACTGGCTGTACAATTTTGGTTGACCAATGGACTACAGAAACTGGTAGAGTACTGATAAGTTTTCTGGCATATTGTCCTGAAGGCATAGTCTTTTTGAGATCCTTGGATGCAACTGAGATTTCCACTTCCCCGGGATTTCTCTATGAGTTATTAAAACAAGTAGTAGAAGAAGTTGGAGTTGGGCAAGTGGTGCAAGTGATTACATCAGGAGAAGAACATTATGCTGTTGCTGGGAAACGGCTAACTGATACTTTTCCTTCCCTTTATTGGAGTCCATCTGTTGCTCATTGCATTGGTTTGATACTTGAAGATTTTGGAAATCTTGAGTGGATTAGTGTAGTGATTGAACAGGCTAAATCTGTAACAAGATTTGTCTACAATTATAGTGAAATTTTGAATATGGTTAAAAGGTATACATTAGGGAATGATATCGTGGATCCCTCTATTTCGCGATTTGCAACCAACTTCAGCACATTGAAAAGAATGGTTGATCTTAAACACAATTTACAGGCCATGGTCACTTCTCAGGAGTGGATGGATTGCCCATATTCAAAGAGAACAGCAGGTTTGGAAATGTTAGATTGCCTAAGCAATCAAACATTTTGGTCATCGTGTGACATGATTGTTCGTCTAACTGCTCCTCTCTTGAGAATTCTGAGAATAGCTACTAGTGAGATGAGACCGGCATTGGGATACGTGTATGCTGGAATGTACCGGGCAAAAGAAGCAATTAAGAAAGCACTTGTTAAGAGGGAGGATTATATGGTGTACTGGAATATCATTCATCATAGATGGGAAAGGCTGTGGCATCATCCTCTTCATGCTGCAGGCTTCTTCCTTAATCCAAAGTTCTTCTATAGTATTCAAGGGGATGTACATAGTGAGATTCTCTCAGGGATGTTTGACTGTATAGAGAGATTGGTACCTGATACAAGAGTCCAAGATAAAATTATCAAAGAGGTAAACTTATACAAGGCTGCTGCTGGAGACTTTGGGAGAAAGATGGCAGTCAGAGCTAGGGATAATCTGCTTCCTTGTAAGAGGACACCAACCTACTCTCTTAGATAATATTAGTATATTGATTAGATTTAGTTGCTGGATTGTTATTACCGCTCCTAACTTTAAGCAATTTAATTGAAAAGATAACTTAGAATCTATACTCAGTATTTGTTTAAATTTTGTAGTATGAGAATGCATGTCAAAACTGGTAAACTGTTTCTGCATTGAATTCTTTTGAAATCCTGCAAAGGTGCAAATGATTTTTATAATGATCTATCTGGAGTTACACAAACAACATTTGGGTTTAACTTTATAAATTTAAATTTCGCATTACATAAGACATTCATTTCAGTATTTCCTTTCTCTCATGACCCCTTAAAGTGCACTTTTCTTTTGCATATGCTATTTTTCTAGCTGAATGGTGGTCTACATATGGAGGAGGCTGCCCTAACTTGTCTCGGTTAGCCATTCGTATTCTCAGCCAAGCATCCAGTGTGATGCCCTGCAAGAGAAACAAGATTCCTTTTGAACAATTAACCAATACAAGGAATTTTATAGAGCGCCAACATCTTACTGATCTTGTCTTTGTTCATTACAACTTACGATTAAGACAAATGTGAGTTTGAACTGTTGTATATTGATAGGTTGTTTTAAATATATTTGACAGTTGAAGGGAACTCATCTCGTAACCTCTGATTTTCTTTCAGGTATATGAGTAAAGAACAGGATTCTAAGGATCCCCTGTCATTTGACAGCACTAGTAACGTTGAAGACTGGATCAGGCCAATGGAATTTTACTCAGAAGAGTATGGGAACTCGGATTGGATGGCACTGGATCCATCTTCTGTTAACACAATGCTTTTAAGGCCTTTAAATGACGAAACTGAAGAATTGGGTGAAGGTAAATTACAATGTATTTCTATGGATATGGAAATTGAAAATAGAAAATGTCATTAATTAACATGTTCTGATCTTTTTGTAGGGTTTGATGATCTTGAAATTTTCAGTTATCTGAAAGATGATGAGAATGAAAGCACTGGAGACAAGTTGGTAAACCCTTAGCAAATGGTCAAAAGAACCATGCCTTTACATGCCAACAACATCCACATGCTTAGATTGTTTCCCAAATGCTGACTAATCTTGCAGATAATTAGAGGGAAACTTGGGAGGAGCTTGTTGCAGAGGTAGCTGGCATGATTTGAAATGTTCTTGTAAAGTTACATCATTGTATTTGATAGTTTTGCAGTATTTATTTGCACTACTAGAGTAGAGTGTACAGCTCTTGCAGTATTTATTTGCACTACTAGGCCAATTGAACCTTTAAATTTTCATTTTTTTGCTAAGGTATTCATTTTATTACTTACACCAGGTTTTTCAGTCCGACTTAGAGAATACAATAGCTAAAGCTTTGCTTCTTTTTGAAGAGGCCCGCCCTCTATTCTGTGGTGACTTATGTTTTATAAGGAATTATGTTATATCTGACCTCGAGCAATTATAATTCAATCAATGTAAGTCATTAGAACCAACGTGTTGATCTAATCCTAGGCAAACTAAATCTCCGTAAAGGTAAGGACACAAGTTTAACTCTAAGAAAATTATTTGTTGAGAGAGTCTATCACGATTTTCAGAACAGGTTTACACTCATCAGAGACAAAAAAAAATGTTATCATTAGGAATGAATTATTGGTGAAAAAGGCTTGGGTCGTTTCCATTAGATTCAATCTCCAGGGCAAATCTTGAGGTAGGGAAAAAGGAGAAACGAGGTGAAGCCAAACTCAAGATAGAATGCAATCAACTTGCAAGATAAATGCCACAAGTGAACTGCGAACAATGATGAAATTGAGAAAGATAGCAACAAAGGAGAAAACTTCGGAAGAATTTTCTTCTTCTAAATAGAAAGAGCAGTAAAGTGAAGGTTCATTTAAAACGTGTGTTCACAACCAATTGTTAGTGGTCTATGCCTTAATGGTGTTCAAGAATCATTTTCGGTTAAAAAACCAACATTAAATTTCATAGTTAATAGTTAAATTGGTCCCTGAAAGTGTTGGACGTTGTTCCGGTATGGAACCACTAAGCGGGCTAATCAAAATAGAGGGCGAATGCAAAGCAAATAAGACAAGTAAAAATGCGTGAAAATGATAGGATCCCCACCGCTGGGGTGGTTCCTGTTATTTATAACTTGGGTTTTGGTCCGAACGAACCATGGGTTGCCCGACCCATTTAATATCCAAACGTTCAGCCCAAATGTCTTATATATTGGTACGCCCATATCAGACCACAAGCCCACAAGACACTAAGGCTTAGAATAAGACGAAAGTGTCTTTAATCAGCCCACAATCATTAAAGCATTCATAATATAATTGAAATAGGCGTGTGAATCATAACACATGTACATTTGGATAAAAGCGAATAACAATAACCACGTCAGACTAGCTCTTTCCTCTTCTCTTTTTCTTGCGTGTTGAACCGAACATGTCAAATCTCTGTACCTATCACTTCCTACGCCCTTACTGTGGCAAGAGTCATCATTGTTTTTCCTGCTACAATTACATCAACAGATATCCACAAATATTTGGGAACTTGAGCCGCAACATTATCATGCGTCTTTAAATCCCACTGACATAATTACCATCATGAGAAATAAATATAATTAAAAGCACACGAAATAAATTCAACCTCGGAAAGTTGTGCCCGTTCCAATTGTCCTTGAAGCGTCATGTCTTCCGGACTAAAACGTCCTTTCCACTTGACTTTTACGATGAATCACATCCGTTCAAATTCAAATTCTTGACCAACGTGTCCCTTTAATCTAAACATCAAACTTGACCCTTGAGTGTCTACATGGAAGCACGCGTCCACTTACTTGCTAATTAATTCACCTTTTCATCTCATCCCTTCACCCCTCCTTCCTTCTCTATATAAAGCCTCATATTTTACTCCTCTTATCATTTACCTGCATTTCCTTACTACCCATACTCTCTCAAGAAAAAATCCAACACTTTACTTCTTCTCTGCCAAACCCATTTCTCTGCTTCCTGCACTTAGCATCGACCATCCCAGCAGTCTTCCAAGTTTCAATCTTTCTCTCAGGTAACAATCCTTTTCTTTCTTCTTCTTTATTTCTATACTTTCACATGAACTTGCGCATGAAAGTTCCTACCTTTAACACCCATAACTCTTTCTCTACCCAGAAAACACTGCATAAATCTTGCATTTTAAACTAAAAACTCATACTCTATTCCATCTCCATCTTACACTTCTAAACATTTTACTTTCAGGATACTCTGAAAATGGTTTCCAAACGTTCCCGTAAAGAGGCTTCTACCCCTAGTGTCCCACCTACCGCCGATTCCCTATGGGTTTCCAGTAAAATCAAAAAGCAATTTTCTAAAAACTGTACTCCAAAAGCTATTATAGATTTAGTCACTAAGTACAACTTTAGGAAAGATGGCCTAGATGCACATTTGGATATAATTCACTGCTCTCCTGATGAGCCATGTTGTTTTGGGGGGCCAGATAATCAAGGGCGAAACTTCACCTATCTCTTCGAAAATTTATTCTCCGATTTGAAATACACTCTACCCTTTTCTGATTTCACTTGCTCCGTGTTAACCCTTCTAAATGTAGCCCCCACCCAACTTCATGGCAATGCTTGGGCGTACTTAAAAGCCTTTGAGATTTTATGCCTAACTCTAAAAATCGAACCCACCAGTAATAAGTTCTTCTACTTCTTTGAAACATGTGGGCGAAACGTTAGAGGTGAATATGTTTCGCTTGCTACTGCTAGGGGTCTAGGGCTATTTACTTTATTCAAAAGCCACTATAAACATTTCAAAGGAAAGTTTTTCAAACTTCGTGAGTCAGAACCCTGCAAAGATATATTTTACTTTGATGACGGGAGTCCTCGGTTTCCGTTCTACTGGACGAACCAATATGAAGTCATCATCAAAATTCCCGATGATGCCTTGACTAAAGAAGAATTAGTAGATTGCCAACTTCTATCTGGCTTAGGATTGAACCTTGCAGATTTTATGGCCGCCCTTTCTAAGAATGAAGTGGGTAAATATATTGGTAAGGCATCCCATTATGCATTTTACCTTCCACCTTTATGTAAAAGATCTTCTTATATTCTAACACTTCTATATTGTTGCAGGAAAAATGGCTCGTCTCACTGAAGAAGACCTCCTCCGCTTTCGCCGTGAACAACAAGATGCTCGTGAAAAAAGGAACCCCTCAAAATCTATCGCCGACCAAGATACCAGCCATTCTGGCACTGAAGTTGGCCGCCCTACCAAGAAAAAGAAGAAGAATGAAGAACCTACCTCTCAGAAAAACAAAGCTTCTAACCAGACCTCTTTTGAACAATTCATGAACAAAAATGACTCTCCTGGGGCGAACAAAGGTTGTTCATCAAGCGCTCAGCCTATTTGCTGGAAGAACTTGTTGAAGGAGTTCGAAGAACTAACCTCCACTGAAGTAACTTCACTTTGGGATTCAAAGATAGATTTCAACTCTTTGGTGGAGACGAACCTGGTGTTTGAGGCTGATCGTGAGAAAATGAGGAAGATGGGTTTGAAAGAAGTTTGTCAAGCTATGATGACCAAGGGTTTGGAGATTGCTGCAGTCGCCAAGATGATTGACTTAGAATCCAACGGATTCGATGGCCTCGCCAACGCCAAACTTGTTGAAGAAAAAGAAAAAGAAATGGGGAAGATGAAAGCAACGTTGAAGTTGTTAGACAAATCCAACAAAGCCAATGAGAAGAAAGCCGCTGATTTGGCTTTAGAGATTGAAAATGCGAAGAAGACTGCTGAAGGTTACAAAGCTTCTGTTCAGGCATTGACTGAAGAAAATGACAAAGTGAAAGCTGATCTCGCCCAGATTACTACCGTGCACAATCAAACTCTGGACGAGAATTCTAAGATGAAAACAGAGATTGCTGAATTAAAATGCTCTGTTTTGGATCAATTTGAGGCTGGTTTCGCCAAAGCACTGACTCAAATCTCCTTCCTCAATCCTGACCTGGCAATCAACTTGGAGGGTTCAAACCCCTATGCTCGCATCGTGGATGGTAAACTGATTAGCCCGGATAACGCGGATGAAGAAGGAGAAGAAGAAGAAGCTGAAGAAGGAGAGAAAAATGAAGAAGAAAATGTCAACACCAAAGAAGGAGAAGGGGAAAACCACTAGCTACAAGTCTTGTTCCTTTTCCTTTCAGCAAATTATGTAAAAGACCTCCGGTCTCTTTAATTTTCCCGTTCCTTTATTCCCCTTGCTTTCATGTAACAAACTTTTCCCTTAACGTAATGAATTTTCTTTCAGTATTACATGAATGCCTTAAATTCTTTGCCCTCCAACATTGTCAACTTCTAATTGTTTCGCCTAAAACTTTCATATCTTCCACAATAACGTTATTCCCTCATTCACACAAAGAAGCACCAAAATAACTAATTCTATGACTAAGCATTATTTTACTCAATCACCAAAGCGAACATATAACTTCAATATATTAAAGTTCAAAACATAACTTAACGTAAATTTCATTCACTAACCTTTTCATCAGAATTGATCCGCCTTCATCATTAGTCGAGCACATCGCTTTCTCATTTTACTATATATAGTAAAATACTCTTGAGTGAATCTCAAAAATTTTGTAAAGTTTAAACTTAATCAACTACTTTGGAATCATAAGGCCTTTGTGTATATAACTTAGTCAAATTTCTCATTTTTGACATAGTTATTCATGGAAATCAAAGTCACAATATTTGATTTCATTAATATGCTCGCGTGGAGATTTGTGCTTAGTTTGGACAAGCTTAAATCCAATTTAAGGCTGTGCTTATGAATTCGTGGTCAAATGCTCTTGTTTTAAGAGACTTACTCGTTTCTCAATTGTATGACGTCGCCCAATTGATAGACCTTAGTTGATAAGTTTCCGCTATGGGAAAAAATGAAATGTTACGCCCTTGAACATTTTTAAAAAAGGTTATGCCTCGTTAAAAACTCTCCCGCCTGGGGTAGAGAAAAGAGTGCATACCCGTTATTCATTAATAGTTGATGCCTCGTTAAAAACTCTCCCGCCTGGGGTAGAGAAAAGAGTACATCAAACTTAGTCTTACACAACAAACGTAGTTTTAAACAATACAAAGAACAAACATAGTCTTCAATGCACACAAACTGAAACAACTAACATAGTCTTCAACACACATAAACTGAAACAAGCTGTACAACACAAAGCAAACTGGACGAATATCCTGCACTTCAATTGTAATAGTAACGGAGATGCTGTGCATTCCAAGCCCTCGGTATCCTTCGCCCAGACAATTCTTCCAAATGATACGCCCCTTGTCCCAATTCCCTGCAAATTCTGTAAGGTCCTTCCCAATTTGGTGACATCTTTGAATCATTTGGTCCTCTTGTTTTTCTTCTCAGCACTAAATCGCCCACTTCCATTTGCCTTGGGACTACTCTTGAATTGTAACGCCTTTCTGATCTTTGTTTTACCACTGCTTGTCTCAAACGAACTTCTGCATTAGTTTCCTCTACCAAATTCAAATCCACCAGCCTATTCACCTCATTATGTTCCTCACTATACGTTGCCACCCTGAACGTCATATCTTGCACCTCTACAGGGATCATCGCATCCACTCCATAAGTTAACTTAAACGGTGACTCGCCAGTGGTTGATTGTGGTGTTGTATTATATGCCCAAATAACAGTAATCAATTCATCAGCCCATAATCCTTTTGCTTCACCCAAACGTTTCTTGATCCCATTCAGAATTACCTTATTTGCAGACTCCACCTGCCCATTTGACTGTGGGTGCTCCACAGAAGCAAAACGCATCTCAATACCCATTTCTGCACAAAAATTATTCACACTTCTGCTAGTAAACTGTGTCCCATTATCTGAGATGATTGTGGCCGGAACACCAAATCTACAAATTATCTTCCTCAAATAAAAATTCTTAACTTTATCCGCTGTTATCTTCGCCATTGATTCCGCCTCAATCCACTTGGTAAAATAATCCACTGCAACTAGGACGAATCTAACTTGTGAACCTGCTGGAGTGAAAGGTCCCAAGATATCTACGCCCCACATTGCAAATGGCCACGATGAACTCATCGAACTTAATGTTTCTGGCGGTGCTCTGTGCAAATCTGCATACAACTGACATTTTTCACACCTTTTTGCATATTCCATGCAATCTGACCTCAGTGTTGGCCAATAAAATCCTGCCCTCAAAACTTTTGCAGCCAAAGATCTTCCACCTACATGACTCGCACAAACTCCTTCATGCACCTCAAACATGATTCTATCAGGCTCCTCTTTAGAAACGCATCTCAACAATGGAATCCTGACTCCTCTTCTGTATAATTGATCGCCCAAAAGAGTATAATGGCTTGCTTCACGAATCTGATCTTTAGTGAACAAATGCAAATCAGCTCCCCCTGCTTCCAAACATAACTTAATTTGACTCATCCAATCTTGATCAATCACCATTGGAATAGCCATAACTTCCTCATTTTCCACACTTGGGCTATTTATAACTTCCTGAATTACTGATTTGTTATTCCCCGGTTTCTTAGTGCTTGCCAATTTTGACAAGATGTCAGCCCTTGTATTCTCCTCTCGCGGAACATGATTAATCTGCACTTTCTCCACCTGCTTCATCAAATTCTGCGCTTTTATCAAATACTTGGCCAATTGTGTATCCTTCGCCTGATACTCTCCTTGAATTTGTCTTGAAACTATCTGTGAATCTGTTTTAATTCTGATATTCTGTACGCCCATTTCAATTGCGAGTCTCAAACCTGCAATTATGGCTTCGTACTCTGCTTGATTATTGCTTGCCTTGAAATCAAACTTTAATGATTGCTCAATGGTCACGCCTCCGGGTCCTTCCAGAATCACTCCAGCTCCACTGCCTTTGACATTAGATGAACCATCCACTGACAAACTCCACTCACTTTGTTCTTCATGCTTTTCTTCTGGAGACATCTCATTAACAAAATCAATCAAAGTCTGTGCTTTAACTTGCCCTTTTTTCTCAAATGAAATCCCAAACTCTGACAATTTCACAGCCCATGAAACCATTCTTCCCGCTAGATCATGCTTTTGCAACACTTGGCGAAGTGGCAAATCAATTTTGACTACCACTGGAAAGCCTTGGAAATAAGGTCTTAACTTCCTGGCGGATATAATCAAGGCTAAGGCAGCCTTTTCAATTTTTTGATATCTCACTTCTGCTCCTTGGAGTGCATGACTCACAAAATATATGATTCTCAAATCATCTTTAATTTCTTGCAACAAGACTGAGCTAACAACATTATCAGATATGGAAATAAACATTGACAATGAAATACCTGACATTGGCTTTGATAATATTGGTGGCTTTGATAAATGCTCCTTTAGATTTTGAAACGCCACTTCACATTCTTCTGTCCATTGAAACACCTTATTTTTCCTTAGACATTGGAAAAATGGAGCGGATTTGTCTCCGGAACACGGCAGGAATCTTGCTAGAGCTGCAATTCTTCCAGTTAATTTCTGCACATCTTTTACTGAGGAGGGGCTTTGCATTTCAAGAATGGCCCTACATTTGTTAGGATTTACCTCAATTCCCCTTCTTGTAATCATAAAACCCAGAAACTTTCCACTCTAAATTCCAAATGAGCACTTCTCTGGATTAAGTCTCATATTATGCTTCCTGAGTTCCCCAAAAGCTTCGCCCAAATCTGAACAATGTGTTAACATTTCATCTGATTTAACCACCATGTCATCAACGTAAATTTCCATGTTTCGCCCCACTTACTTATCAAAAACTTTGTCCATCAACCTTTGATAAGTTGCACCTGCATTCTTGAGCCCAAAAGGCATAGTTTGATAGCAATAATTCGCCTGATTTGTCATGAAAGCTGTTTTCTCTTCATCTGGTTCATACATTCTTATTTGATGATATCCTGAGTATGCATCCATTAGGCTAAGCATTCCAAATCCAGACGCTCTGTAACGCCCCAATTTCTCAACTGAGGAGTCACATTAGTAACCTAACAAGTCTAAGGACTATTTCTTAATCCTGAGAAAACACAATATATTTTTTTCTTTTCGAAACAGCTGAACATAATTGAATATATAACATAGACTTTATTCAACAACCCATTCCCGACATAATAATAATAGTGTCATACATCATCATGAACAAGTTTCCAAAGTAAGTACGCTCACTTAGACAAGTGGCGAATATAAGGTTTAAACAACAGAGTTTTTAGAAGGAAAAAGAAACTCAGACATAGTCCACCAAAAAGGGAGAAGCAACTGCTTCATCCACCTCTACTCGACCGCCCACGATCACGGTCTCCAACTTGAACAGCTAAGCTTCAGCGGAAGGCTCTCCATCGCCTAATAGCGTTAAGCGCCCAAACAACAAGTAGCAAATAGAAAGGGTTAACTCCATACAATTACCATGTATGAAAGAGAAAATCATGCTATTCAAATTTAACTACCTATCATGGTAAATGAACCAACAACATAACTAAACTCATTTATCAACAACCTAACATATAACATCAAATCAGATATCAATAAACTAATAACTAAAATCCAACAACATAGGGTTAGGTGTTAGTTCCCTATAATGCAACTATATGCTTCTACCAAAATGGATCGATCAGCAACGTCTCTCAAGACGGGACAATCACGCGGGACCACACCCACCTCATTGCCACTTAACGCCACTCCGGACGGGACAATCGCGTGGGACCACACCCACCTCATCGCCACTTTAGAACATCTCGAAAGATGGGACAATCCCGCGGGACCACACCCACCTCATTGCCACTTTATAACGCCTCGAAAGACGGGACAATCACGTGGGACCACACCCACCTCATCGCCACTTTCCCTATATGCCAAGTCAGTCAACCACAATTTCCAAACCATTAATCAACTCAGAATAACCAACTCAGTTCATTGACAGAAACCAGTAAACGGCCGAAGCCTCTCAGAAAACGAAGACACACGTCTCAATAAGTTTACTCGGCCGAAGCCTTCAGGAAACATTTGGCACAAGCCTAAAAAACAGTCAACATAAGCAAGCATAATAATCATAATCCAATGCCAATCAATATAAACATCTTCATCTCAAACGCAGGCAGTGCGATAAATACAGGCAAGACTCAAAGACGCTCTAAAACTGAGTTACCCTTACCTTCGTGAGTAGAAGTTGGGCATGGAAGTTGTGAACCTAGAACAAGGAAACACAATCATCAACACAAGCCCTACTGGAAGTAACACTATCTAATAACGCTAATCGAAACCGGAAAGAAAGCTTTTAAAGCTTCAGAGTTCCTCTTAAGGCACGATTTGACAACAGAACTTCGTTCGCTAAAACGAGTATAACTCGAGCTACAGAACTCGGAATGACACGAAACCAGCGCCAAAATTTCAACAATCGAAAGAGCTACTCAATGGCTCAGGGCATAGAGGCCCAAAAATTATTTTTGGACACGGTACCCTAAGCAATAGGTTTCGGCCACTATGTAAAATAGGGTTCCCGAACTTTTCCTCCTTTCTCCCTCAAGCTCACCCACAACCAACAAAGAAAATGAAAAGAAAAAGAAAAGAAAGACCAGAGAACGTGGTCTGCAGAAGAAGAAGAAGAAGAAAGAAAATGAAGGTGTGATTTTTCTTAGTTTCTGAAGTCCTATATATAGGAAATTGAAAACGCGAGAAAATGATTATTTCGCGATTCCGATTTTTCCTACTGATTCCAACGTATTTTAGACACGATATTCTTCCCGCTGAATCTTCTAATTCTTCAAAGAAATATCAGTATGATTTTTGGTTTTCGAGGCCTGTTTTTAATGTGTACCGGCTTAAAATGCACTTTATGCACTTTTTGATTTTGACCTCGGATGCAGAAACTTCCTTCTGAAGAAAGATTTGGAACGTCGATTAGAGTGGGCCTATGCGTGTGGAATCTTCGTTTGAAGCTCCGAATAGAAAAAGTCTTCATTGTCGGGTGATTCTAGGGTTTTGAAATACCAGGGTTTCAGTTTCGGCAAACTTCCGATGATTGGAATCGGACGTTCGTAGATCCTAGAGTTTCGCCTCGAAACGATTGTGATATATGGAGAAAGAGAAGTTCTAACACTTCTCTGAAGATTTTTGGACTAAATTCCTACAGTGTTCCAAGGGTGGAAGATTGTTGGAATTAATCTTTTCTTAAGGTTCTTGTCCTAGGTTTAAGCGAATACTGCTTGCGTCATAAGTTCCGTCGATTCGAATCTTGTCCTTAACCTTCTCGTGAAATATCTTCTCCATACGTTTATTCCCTTTAATAAACGTTTATCCAGTTTTCTTACTTCACGTTACGTCGAACTTATTCGTGAATCGGAAATTTTTCTAATTTATTCTAAGCTTAAAAACTTGGGTCTTACACGCTCTATCCACAAGTTTGTCAATATTCGGCAGAGGATACGAATCTTTTGGACAATGTTTGTTCAAATCCGTATAATCAGTATACATTCTCCATTTCCCATTAGCCTTTTTCACCATAACCACATTTGCCAACCACGTTGGATACTTTACCTCTCTGATAAACCCAGTTTCCAATAGCTTGTTAGTCTCTACCTTTACAGCTTCTGCCTTTTCTTCGCCCATTTTTCTTTTAAACTGAACAATTGGTTTCGCACCTGGATTTAAAGCTAACTTATGATAGATAAATTCCGGATCAATTCCCGGAAGGTCTTTCGCACTCCATGCAAACAAATCCATGTTCTCAGCCAAAAGTTTCACCAACCTGTCTTGCTGACTTGCTGTTAAGCTCGTACCGACTTTCAGATTCCTTTCGCCAATGACCACAAATTTGGTTTCTTCTTCTGATGTCATCTTGTTTTCTATAAATCCATCACGAGGATCCAGACTTGTTTCGCCCTGATCCATTTCAACCTCATAAACTTGATGTCCCTCTTTCACAGCTTTTTTTCCCATGTGTCCATACTGCTTGAAGCTTTCTGAATAGCATTTTCTGGCTATAATTTGATCAGCCTTCATGACTCCAACTCCCCCTTTGCTTAGTGGATACTTGATTGTCAAATGTCTAGTCGAAATAATCGCCCCCAATCTGTTCAACGAGGGTCTCCCAATGAGCACATTATACGGCGAAGTACATTTTACTACTAAAAACTTAATAGCAAATGTCTCCGCGTTTTTTCCTTCGCCAAAAACAGTCGTCAATTCCACATAGCCTCTGACAAACACTCTTTCGCCAGAAAACCCCACCAAAGATCCATCATAAGGTTGTAAATCAGATTCTGTCAGCCCCAATTTTTCAAAAGCATCTCCATAAATTAAATCTGCTGAACTCCCTTGATCTAACAGTACCCTCTCAATTTCGTATTCAGCGATCGTCAGCATCACCACAATTGGATCGTCTTCGTGAGGTTGAACGCCCTCAAAATCTCGCACAGTGAAAGTAATATCTGGCTGGTTGGTTGCCCAACTTCCCCAATCATTAGAATAAACAGCATTGATTGAATGAGCATACCTCTTTCAAGCTGAATTAGTTACTCCTCCACCTCGGAATCCACCGAAGATAGAATGAATTCGCCCCTTCGCTTTCCCTTCTGATTGTCTGTTTTGACCATCACTCTCAACTTCCCTTCCATCTTCAGTTCAATTTGTTGAAGTTCCTGCTTCATCTGAATTGCTTCGCCCTTCAAGTTGTTTCATACATCCAGCCTTCACCAATTTATCTATCTCCTTCTTCAGAGTGAAACAATCATCAGTATTGTGTCCCGAAATCCTATGATACTCAGACCACTTCTTCTTATCCACATAACCTGTTGACGGCTTTGGTTGCCGCGGAAAACGGATAACGTTCGCCTCCAAACACGTGTGCAAAGCCTCGGTTAAATTAACCGCCAAAGGTACTGCACGATCATTTTGATTCAGAGTCCACGTCATCGAATGTCCTGGCCCACGCATTCCATACGGTTGAGCACGATTTTTGAAATTAGAACGGTTATCAAATCGGCTGTCATAACGGTTGCGATTGTTATACCCTACATTTCCACGTTCAATCCATCCCTTCGAATATTGATTCGTAACCGCTCCCTTCTTCGCCTCAAACTGCTGTTTTTGCCCTGTAACCGCTGCATTTGGGCGGTTGTTTTTGATCTGGTCGCTTTGCTCCTCCCTGATGTACCCTTGCACCCTTTCGCGTAAATGCGCCATTGTCTCCACATGTTTTCTACTTAAATTACTGTTTAAGCCTCCCGACTTCAAACCCAATTCAAAAGCTGCAATGCAAATTTCCGGCATCTTATCCTCCAAGTGAACAGATAATTGATTGAAACGCCCCATGTAAGACTGCAAAGTCTCATTTGGTCCCTGACGAACATTGAATAATGTCGCCGGAGTCACCTTTTGTGCACGACTGGTAGAAAATTGAGACAAGAATTTTGTTGATAACTCCGTGAAATTGACAATTGACCTTGAAGGCAAAGTTGTAAACCAAATCATCGCTGACTTCTTAAAAGTTGATGGTAGCATTATGCACTTCAACGCGTCTGATGCGCCTACAATAACCATTTTTGTGTTAAAATACACTAAATGGTCATTTGGATCTGAGTCGCCATAATAAGAATCAAGCTTTAACGTCTTCAAATTATCTGGGATGGCGGTGTATGCTATTTCCTCTGTAAAAGGTTGAAAGTCCACCACCGTCTCAGCCATTCGTCGATCGCCCTCTCGTAACCCCTGAGTTTGATTGAGATCAGTAAGTTGATTTTGTAACTGTTGATTGTGTTGACGAAGATCATTGAGATCATCCATGATCCGCTGAAGAACATCGGGAGGAACATCATTTTGTTGGACATGATTCCTCTCTCCGTTCGCCCCGGATCGAGTCACCATTGCGGTGAAAAATGAAGCCTAGGAAAGTATCCTTCGGCCCCACGGTGGGCGCCAATGTTCCGGTATGGAACCACTAAGCGGGCTAATCAAAATAGAGGGCGAATGCAAAGCAAATAAGACAAGTAAAAATGCGTGAAAATGATAGGATCCCCACCGCTGGGGTGGTTCCTGTTATTTATAACTTGGGTTTTGGTCCGAACGAACCATGGGTTGCCCGACCTATTTAATATACAAACGTTCAACCCAAATGTCTTATATATTGGTACGCCCATATCAGACCAGACGCTGACAAGTTGGTCTCTAAATTTAGGAAATACGTTGGTTCTTAGATCCGAAAACACGTTAACTGATGTTAACAGTAATGTTTACGTGTCACGTAAAATGCCACTATGGACTTCCAAATATTTTATTTACAATCTAGTCCGTGCAACTATCAATTTGGTCCTCTTCTCCTCCTCTCTCCCCACACCTCTTTCTTCCACCTCCCTCCCCCACCATTCCACAATCCTCCCCCACCGCCATCAGTGCCCATCAGGCCATCACTTGTCCCCTCCCCACCCTTCTCCCCCTTCCTTTCTAATCACAAAGAAGTATTTCCTAAGTGGAGAAGGAGAAGAGGACCAAATTTATAGTTGTAGGAACAACTAAAGGCCAGTTGGTGGAACTAGAACAAATGTTGAAAATTCGGATTCAAACTAATTTTCAATCATGAAAAGTTCATTGTAGAAGTTAACGTGACATGACATGTAAGCATCACCATTAATGTTAGCTAAAGTTTTTAAACCTATCAACAAACTTGACCGACGTCTTATTACATTACGAATTACAAGAAGTAGTTTCTAAATTTAAGGCCCAAAATTATCCCAACTAATTTAATTATTCACTCTTAAATTTCAACAAAGCCCATAGCTCATATGTAGTTATGTACAAAAACAAAACAAAAATACAAAAAGAAAAGAAAAAAAGAAAAAAAGGGTGGGAAAGATCGCTCCGGCCAACTACCTACCCTCCTCCCGGCCACCGGAAATTGAAAGCGGCGATGCAGAACCAACCTCCACGTCATCACCGACCGACGACGACCACGTATTCTCCCTATCAAAAAACGACGACGCCGTATACGAATGCACAAAATCACCAATCCCACCACCGCCAACCGCGGCGGCGCCACCCCCTTTCTTCCCATCGAACTCACCAATCTCCGGCACCGGCACCTCCCCCTCCAAGTACCTCACCACCTGCCTCATAGCAGGCCTCCCCTCCGGCGACTCATCGGAGCACATCAACCCCACCTTCAGCACAAGCACCGCCTCCGCCTCATCAAAAACCCCACCCAGCCTCGAATCCACCACCTCCAACGCCGCCCCCACGCGCCGCCGATCCCAAACCCACTCCACCAGCACAAGCTCCTCCGGCATCGCCTTCGGATCAATCGGCCTCCTCCCGCACACCACCTCCAACAGCAGCGCCCCAAACGCAAACACGTCGGAGCTCGTCGTCGGCTTCCCCGTCCGCGTGAGCTCCGGCGCCAGGTACCCCAACGTCCCCACCACCCTCGTCGTGCTAGGATTCGCGCCATGATCGTATAGCTTCGCCAATCCAAAATCCCCGAGCTTCCCATTCATCTCACCGTCTAACAGAACGTTCCCTGCTTTGATATCTCTGTGAATCACCGTTTGCTCCCACTCTTCATGCAGATAAACGAGACCCGAAGCCACCCCTTTGATGATCCTGAATCTCTGTTCCCAGCTCAGAATCACTCTCGGTTGATCGAATATGTATTTGTCCAAGCTCCCATTCGGCATGAAATCGTAGACTAGGAGGAGATCGTTTTGCTTCCGGCACCATCCCAGTAGCTGAACGAGGTTTCTATGGCGAAGCTTTCCGATGGTGGTGATTTCTGATACGAATTCTTGCCACCCTTGTTTTGATTCATGGGAGATTCGCTTCACGGCGATTTCGGTGGTGGTTTTTGGGAGCAACCCTTTGTAGACCCTGCCGAATCCGCCGAAGCCGATGAGGTTTTTCTCCTTGAACCCTTTTGTGGCTTTCTTTAGCTCTTTGTAGGGGAATCTGTGTGGACCAACATTGTGCTCCCAAGGTTCGATCACATCAGTGTTTTTCGACTTTTTGATTAGGTAGAATGATGCTAAACTGATTGCGGCGAGTACTAGAATGAGAGCAGAGAAACATAGTCCTAAGGTTAAGGTTTTTTGAGTTTTGTTAGGTGAAGAGAGTGAGGGAAGGTTTTGTAAAGAGAGGGTTTTGGCCTCTCCATTCATCTTGAAGCTCCAACCCAAGATGTAGTGGGAGCTAGCTAGCAATCCTGTTGAGGAAGAAAATCCTATGTACATGGTTTCTTGGAGAATTGGTGAGAGATTGACATTGTAGGATAAGATTGGGGATCTGGGTTTTGTAGAGGATGAGGAGAGTCTAACTTCTAATTGATTGTTAGAGGAATCATAGTCAATCCATGCTTGAATCACCTTGCCACTCTTCAAATAGAGGTCTTGTTTGTTTGCTGATCCGTCTGCGAAAAACGCAGCTTTAACTGATTTGTTGGATGTCATGCTGTTAAGGTTGATGCCAATGTGGTTGTCGTTGATGTCGCCGAATTCAAAGTCCTGGACCGTGTCGAATTCCACTGCGAACAGGTGGTTCGACAAGTTCCCAACGTCGTTCGGGTTGAGGAGGCCTAAGTACTGGCTGGGATACGCGCCTGGAAGCTCCTTGGAGGGAGAAATGGTGAAGGCGAAGCCATGGCCACCGAGTTTTGGGTACTGGGGGATAATTGCAAAAGCAAAAGCAGTGGAAAAGGATAACACTTTGGAGTTGGTGGTGGAGGATGAGTTCTTGAACTTGATTGGGTTTGAGTAAAAGGCATGACCGACTACTCTTTGAGTGTCGTTTGTCAGGCGAAGTAAGCCTCTTTGCACGATCGCTGCAACGCCGTTTAAGCTTATGTTGGTGGCAGCAGCAGCACCATGGAATCCATCAAAGAAGAGCTCATCTTGATGAGATTTTACAGAGTTGGAGGCTAGAAGGATCAGGATCCAGAGAAGAAGCATGAGTGTTTTTGTAATGAGTGTTGAACTGAGTGGATAGGCTAAGTGAAGTAGTACTAAATATGATAAAGATTTCAAAATGTTGGAAGTCTTGTGTTCTGGTGTTAAATGCTTGTGATCTTGTATTGTTGTGCATTGTTTGGGTGAAGCGCATTGAGCAAGTTGGAAGAGTGCGTAGTGCTTTTTGCAGTTTGTGGGCTGGAAATTGAAACGTGGTTGTTGCTCATTTTGTATGATTTATCACGTGGGTGTTCTAGTGCTTCCGGATAGTGACTGAACAGTGACAGTTTCATGTGTGGTTCCTAAACTCCATTCTAGTTTTAGGCAAATGCCTTTTTTAGTGTAGGGAGAATGTTAAGAAAAGGGGGAAATTATACATTTATATATATTATATATAATGTGATAAAAAAATAGTTAAATAGGAAAATGAAATGTATGTTAGGTATCAAAATCCTGTTTGAATATATATTAAAAATGGATTGTTGATTGTATGTGTTAATGTGTCAACTCAACCATCAAAACAAGCAAATATTCTTTCAAACAACTAATTATTCTAAATATTTAAGTTGTTGGGTGAAGATTACACGAATGATTTTATATAATTATTTTTAACACAATCTCACGCAAGAGTCTGTTTGGGTTTGAAATGTGGATTATGCACATACTCACCTATTATGTACTGAAATTTAATTTTTTATTAGAAGAATTGAGGGCGGCATTGATTGAACTCTTGAGCGCTTGTAGTTGACCTGATATCGATCATATTAGAATTTGAAACGTCTAATTCTACCCAAAAGCCTCAAGTGTTGATGATTGTCTTCTCATATATAAGGGTTATCACTTTAGTCAATATGAGACTTTTCAACATACCCCATCACGTTTAGGGCTAGACATCTGAAGTGTTGAGTATTCAAGAATGAACACATGCAGGTAATCCATATACGAATATTCTCCACTTAACATTGGAAGATAATGAGGTGAAGTGAGGTTGAAGAGGAAGAACAAGATGAAGGTGATGGGTGAAGTGAGAAGATGAAGAGGATGGGGAGAGGGTGTATTTTTGGGTTTTACAAAGTAGGGGTGGAGGTTTCAATATCAACTCCTTATTTTTCTTAACATTTGGATCAGGCTCATACCACTAGGGTGGACAAGTTACAAACTGGTCCACCCATATCCACCGGCCAGATATAATATTTTAATTATGTGGTCAGGATTTGCAACCTTTCACCTGTGGTTGTGGTTAGTGACATTATTTTGAAAAATTGCAAAGAAATCCATCTGAGTTAAACCCTCTTTCTCTCTGATATGACATGATGTCCACCAATCCTTTGAAACCCAGTAATACATCTCCATGGCCGCCGTTCATATCATCTTCATTTCACAATTTCTCTGCACCACATCATCTCCATCTCTCTTCTCGAAGGCTACGAAAGAGTGGGTTCCACTAAATTTGTCAATAAAATGAATTTTCCAACAGCGGAGCTGTGCATAGAGCATGAAAAAAAGGTGTATGAGTACTCACTGTTGTCGTTGAAAATGATGGCAATGGCATTGACTCTTGGAAGCGAAGGATGACAAGGATGCCAAACATCCCAAGCATTGGTAGAACAACAAACCTCGAATAGTTGTAGTTTGTGATAAAAAGTGGACAAATTCTGGTTTTGTAAGTTGGGGATAGATGCATGTGAGATGTTCGACGAAATGCTCCATTTGAAATTGAGGTGAAATTGATGACATCAGTGTTGAATTTTCACCATACTTCTTCATTTCTCTTATTTCGTTCACTATGTTGAATGTCAGTGTTGAATTTTCACCATACTTCTTCCTTTCTCTCATATGCCATAGGGTACTTTTGGCGTAATGGCAGTTCTGCTCAAATGGAGCTCAAGAAATGTGGTTTGTAAATAGTCAATATCCCATACCCAGCCTTGTGTTTAGGTTCTTTTTATAGGTTGTGTTTTTGTGAATGGTAGATTGCCTTCCATGTGCCACATTCAGTCTGGTATATACCCTTTTCAGTGTCCTATGGAGGATGATTTTAACCCTTTTTGTGACTTGTAACATATACACGTTTATGTGCCGTTTTGTGACTTGTAACATGTCCTGTAACACATACATAATGATTTTTAGCACATGTGTTATAATCTTAAGATTTAACCAAACCATTTAACCATGAAAATGGCAATGGAAAAATGAAAAATTTGTAACATAAATTTGATTACTAGCCTTGCGTAATTCATGACCTCCTCTATATACGAATTGAATTGCAGCATGATAATAATGTTGAAAAATGATTTAGAGTAACATAAATTGAAATGACATACTCAAATTGAAACACTGGAATACAATCTCTTAATAAGAAGTCGCAAGTGGTTCATAAATAAGGTGCCCTTAAACACAATATCTAGAAATTTATGATTGGATGGCTCAAAGTTCATAAACAACATAACAAGTACTTAAACATAGGTATAAACAAGGCTAATTGTTACGAACGACACTCATGACCGGTCGTAGTTAATTTGGGAGAAAAGTGAAGAACATTGTGCTTCCAGGGGACATCTCTAACTCCTTGCACATCCCGTACCAGCCTTCACATAAATAAGATTCATTCCTGTTTCTTTTGGTGGGACGAATTTCACAATCTGCCGCAGCATTCTTGTTTAACACGCTCACATTTATGGTTGCTATTCCAATAGCTAGGAGTCTCCCTGCCACCCTTGCTGGTAATGCTGCAACAATAAAAGGCATCATATTTCATCACGTGAGGTAAATTGGAGATATTAAACTTAGACTAAATGATATGAAGTGATGGGATCTTACCAAAGGGTTTTTACTATCTGCTAACCTTTTGTTCACAACCATATGCCAATTATTGTCTCGGTCAAAGTCATCATCTTCAGAATCAGATTCAGAGTCAATGTGTATGACCTGTGGTCCTATCTCACCTTCTCCCTCCCACTCTCCCTCGCCTCTCAACCTCCATAACCAATCTGAATCCTCACCTTCATGTCTCTCCTTCCTCTTTAATTTCTCTTTTAATTGTGATTTTCCTTCCATCTTTTTAAAAGAACAAAGCACAAAGGAATATATCATATCATCAACAAAAAACATTTTCCAATAGCAAATAGGCTGGACTTCCAGAACCAGAGATGGCATTCCTCATTACTCAGTAAAAAAAGATAGGATAATTTTAGTGAAATCGCATAAAAAATGGAGTATGCAAAATCAAATCACTTACTACCATTTATTATTTAAAGTAATTACATTGAAAATCATTGCCAGATTTTCCAATTCCAATTTCCCCAGTACATAAAGCCCTGAAGTTTTCAGCTGTTTCTGGGTAACATCAGCAAAAAGTTCCATTAATATTCGCCCAGCTTTCATCTTTCCAATCGCAATATCAAAGAAAACTTTTGGATTTGTCATCTTCACTACAACAAAATTTCCTTGTTCCTTGTAGTGAAACTGAGGTCGAAACAAACAAGATTCAACAAAAAAATGGAAATATTGATTCACGACTATTGGGCTTTGGACATGAAGGAGAGCCGGTTGGGTCCGGCTCAAAAGCTTCCCGGCGGCAAATCTGGTGCGGCGCCGACCGAACAATATTCGTCAAACCTCTCTTCACCAGATCGCCCGCACCAGTGAGTTCTTCATCGCCAATCTTCGAAGGTGCAGTTTTCTTTTCCTCAACGACTCTGTTTGCTGCCGATGTTGCTCTTCGAATCAAGATCATGGACGACAGCGACCAAGAACAAAGTGACGACAACAACAACCAGAGATCGAACGAGCCTGAGATATGGAACGAATCGAACGACCCTCAGAAGGGTAGAAAGTCTCCAAATTTCTGGGTTCAATTACATGTTCGTGAGCTTAAGTGTGTATTACCAAAAACGCTACAGAGGAAAGGTTCAGATTCGAGAGGAATGATGAAGTCATGAATTTAGGGTCTTGGGGTATTGGGGTTATGGTATTATGATTTGCATTTAAGTGCGTACAATTAAGTCTATTTACGAAGGTCATCTTTGCAAATTCAACAAACACTACCCCCAACCCACAAACCTGAAAAATCCGGTCAAAAAGGGTGGTCCATGGGTGGACCAGTTTTAAACTTGTCCACCCTAGTGGGCACCCATAAACAATTCTTCAAACTATCGAATATTCAAGTCTTATTTCAATTTTGTAATCGTATGTTGGATGGTACGATGGATGAATGACTAATGCTTACGTTATAGGTGATTCCGTTTGATTTTGAATCACATGTTATCAGTGGCGGATCCAGAATTTTTATGAAGCCTGGGCAAGTTTAGGCTTAAGCGTAACTGTCCTCACCTGACGTATGACCCAAGGTTTTAAATTGCGGTTGCGGGCACTGCGGCGTAAATATTGGGAGAGCCATAAACATAAAGAAAATGGTTTAGAGTATGGTTTGCCACAAATTCCCTTCTATCATTATATCTATAATATTCACATCCCACACATCCTTCTGATAAAAATTTCCACCTCTCCCAACCTAAAATTCTAATTGATTGATTGAACCTGGTAATAGCTGATCAAGATTATTTTTCTACTTTGCTAGTTGTTCACTAGATCATAAACATAGTTGATTCCACGTATTTTAATCTTTCTTTTTATATTTGTCTTTTAATCCCATCACACCATTTATTATATTTCTCATTTCTCTTAATTTTTTATTCTTATCTTTCTTATATAATTGTGAGTAAAACGAGTGTTTAACGTCATTTTCCTTGTAAATAAGCAACCTCAAGATAAACATATAGCTCTAAACTTAGCATAAAAAAATTCTGATCTACCAAAAAAACCCACCCATATGTAAAAGGAAAAATAAAAAAAGTATAATTTTTCATAAATATGGATGATTTTCTTATTTTTGGTGGAAGGAGTGGTTTTGTTCATTCATTAAGAGAAGCAAACAAACAAACAAAACAATAAGCATGTGCCAAGCCCAACACACACGTCCACACAGTAGGGCCAAAGATCCAACAATAAGCCAGGCCCGTGGACACACAGCAGGGCCTTTATTTTGTTTTCTTTAAAAAATTGCAAAACCCTAAATGTCAATCTTATTCTTTCTTTTGACCAAAAACAAAAAAAATCTTATTCTTTCTCTTTCTCCATCTGTTTCCAGCCGTTTCCTTCTTCTTCCAGGCACAACTGTTTCATCTCTTCTGCAGATTTCTAACAATTTCTAAATAATCCCCCACACCACATTTAATCTCCCCATGACCCTTCTTGCTGGCGCCCTCTCTCCTCTAATTTCACCTTAACCTTTCAATTTTGCCCATTTTCTCTTCTTCTTTTTTTCCCCAAAACTGACCTGTTCCAAAGAAAAAATTGTTTTTTTTTTCAGAGCTTGGGCAAAGGCCCTAGCTAGCCGGGCGGTAAATCCGCCCCTGCATGTTATGTTATCCAGTGAGTACAAAATCTGTGGTATAAGTCTTGCGTTATAGGATCACTAATTTGATTATCAATCACATGTTGCGGTATTCAATTTGTGTTTGTGGTGTAGCTTTCTCCCATTATTTTTTCCATGTGCCAGATAAGTGATGCTCTTATCCTTGGTTTGGCTAACTTAACTTTTAGGCTTAATCACACTTTTAGTTTTCAAGCATCACAATTGTGAGAAGTAAGTCATGTTTTAAAATGGGAAATTTAAGAGTCCACATTTGTTTGACATTGCACTTTTGATCGTTCTGTCACTTCTCTGTTAAAAAAACTAACAGTTTTATTTATGTATCACCAAATGAGTAACATTACAAGTGATGATTAAGATATGTCATGTCAATTTGACACTTAATTGCACGATTAATATCATGTATGGCAAACAAGTAAGCATCTCACTCACGTGAGTATTTGAAAAATCCAACTTTTAGGTGGAGTAGACATTGAAACCTCAAGACTTATGTTGCAAAATCAAGATATTAATTACTGCTAAGCCAAAGTATAATCTCAATTTATATATGCACAACATAATATATAACTACACTATAACTGGTAATTTTAAACATATTATCTTTAGCAAAAGTGAGAATCAAACTATAAACCTTGAAAACAAGAGCAGGTGACTTAGGCACTAAGTTTATGCACAAAATAATATAAACCATAGAACTCTAAACCATAGAACTCTCTCTCGTTGCCTTTGCTTTTAATCAACCCATGCATTTTGCAAAAGATTCCATTTTCTAGTAGTGATATTCTCTATTTAGTGCTGGCATTTGGTAATTATTGTTGGAGATAATAATATAACTTATAAAATTATTTTACCGAACAACTTAAACTTTCGAGATAATTAGTTATTTTGACATAGTATCGCTTCAAGCCCAAACATACAAGCTTAAACAGGTTCTTGTGTGAGAGGGCGTGTTAGAGATAATAATATAAAACCATTCATATAATACTTAACTAACGAATGTCAAAAAAAAGAACACTTAACTAACAATTTAAGTTTTTGAGATAATTGGTTATTTATATCATAGATTCATAGTGGATCGTATTTTGAAGGGAAACTGCAGATTATTATATTGTGGTAGATTTGGAAACTAATGGTTCTTCAAGTGATAGAACAAGTAACTCTTCAACTAAATGAGGTAATTAATAATTTGCAATGTTTGTGATATGGTGAGTGTATCTACTACATCTTATTCTCGAGTTACTATTCATAAGAAACCACCAATGGCATTTCGACATGTGTACTGCTTTTGTGACTTTTTCAAATTTAGTTTTATTTTTTTAGTTGAAATCTATTACTGCTTTTTCCATCTTTTAATCTGGGCCGTTGAATAAAATAATCACAGATCACACAACCCTACCTGTTTCTCTCTCTTCTCGAACATGTGAGGTTGGCAGAGCCGCCGCCTCCGCTCCCCGGTTTCCATGGGGAAGCACCGACCCCATGTCCCTTCAGCCACCCTTCCTCTGTAAATTTCGTCCTTTTTCCCCAATTTCTCGCTTCTCCAACTGTAGCAACGTCACTGATTTCCCCGTGCCAACTGCGTTCGACGTCACTCGGCTCTAAAGATCTACTTCCCACGATCTTCGGCACCTTCCCATGGCTTCCTCGACGTTGGCCATCAAGTCGCTCCATCAACCATTGCGTTGTAAGCCTCTATAACAGTTCTTCTGTGAACCTCACCATTACGTGGTTTAGCTCTTCCCATACGTTTCCTCCTAATTTCGTCCTTTTTTCGAATTGTTTATCTGATTTCATTGATTAGATGTGCCTTTTTTGAGAGATTTCGTACTCTGTTTGCAACCATTCCCCATTGTCATCTTCAGTTCATCCAATTTTTATGCATCTGTCATTTACATTTTGATTTGAAGTTGGGATTAGCTTTGTAGATCTAGGGTTATAGGTTGAATTCTTTACACAACCTTTTCTTCTTTGAATGTTTCTTCAGATCCATTTGCCTATAAATGCTCACACAATTCAACCCTCGCTCCACCACCATTCACACAACCATTACTCCACCACATTTCACACAATCCTCACTCCAATCTCTGAGATGGCTGGTGGTATTAATTCGAATCAAAATGGTGAGTGTATATAATATGTCCTTGAGCTCAGAACTCAGACTTTGTCCCCAAATTCATCATATCCTTAGCACTCACTTGATATCTTCTCATGGCAAACATAATTAAATGTAGAAAAGAAACCTCCAGTATAGGCAGGAAAAAAAGACACCAAATTCAATTTAACATTGTACACAAAATTTTACATGAAGACAGTTCAACATGAAAAAAACATTCAAACTTGGGCATTCTCCTTCCACCCAATACATTGACAAAGCTAAGAATGTTACAAGAAGATTGCATCACAACTTCTAGCACCTGGATCAAAGTTGAGGCATTGGAACACTACAACCTTCACGGGAATATTTACTTGCCTGCACAGAAAACAATTAACTCAAGATCTCAGACCAAGTTTTGTTTGAACTTAATATAATTGTCCTAGTTAGAGGGATATAAAGCTAGATGCAAACCTCCAATGAAGGCTTAGAAAGTTCCCCTCTTGATAGCATCGTCATTAGCATTACCAAGAGCAGCTTCATTCAAGTACTTGTCAGCCAACTGGACTCTCTTCACATTCTCTTGTTCTTGCACAAGCATGTTACCATACTCCAAGAGCTTCTCCAGGGTCATCTTGGGCTGCTCAAATACTGGAGGTCCTTCCTTTGAGTTCACAAGCTTCTTTCCAATCAAATCAACACCAACACCAGAAATCCACTTCCTCACTTCATCATCATACACTCTAGCCCTCAATGCACCAAAGAAATCTACAGCACCACAAAAGGCAGTATAGTGTTAGTACCGCATATACATATTTGGAAATTCTTCTATAATTGATTCTAAAATCAAACCAATTCTTAGTAGAAGCTTCTCTGACTAGCTTCTGGGTGTTAGAATTGATTCTGTGTAAAAATAAGCTGACGTTGCAGGGTACTTACCGATGGATTGACCAGGGAAGGTGTCAACAATCGTGACAACAGCCTCTTCAGACACATTGTCAGTTTGGAAAATCCCCTTGCAGACACCGATGCGGTCTTCCCTTGTAGGCGCCCAGTAGAACTTCTCCATACGCCCGTCACGGATGAGAGGAGCATACAGTGTTGAGAAATCGTTACCGGTGACAACGATGGGCACACGGGGGTTGTCTTCCTTGTTGTACATGCCGGGGAGCTGCACATTTGTGGGGTTATCAGCAATGTTCATGAGGGTGGCGTTAACCATCTGGTTGTTGACAGTGTACTGGGTGGTTCCACCCATACGACCTGCACCTGCATCAAGATCGTTGATGAAGAGAGCACACATCTTTCCCTTCCTGATTATATCAGCAGCTTCGCGGTATCTCTGCCTGATCAACTTCGCGGGTTCTCCTGCATTTCCACTTTCCAGCTCTCCAGCACTCATCATGATGGGGCTGGAATGTAATTGCAACATCGCACAGACATTAGAAGTTGAATTTAATTAGTATACACCGACAATGTAAACTGTTTTACACATACATATATATATATGTGAGTAATAAGTTCAACATAACATTGATTAAAAGATGGCGATAGTTAGCAATTAAGTGAGTTGTTACTCTTAAGTATAGAGTTAATTGTTAATTAGAGTGAGTAGTAATCTAACTAATCAAGTTTGATATTAGTTAGTTAGCATTACTTTCACATTGTTAGTTACATTTTGTACATGTATATTAGCTCATAGAACTGAGTTGAGCAAGTAATGAAAGACTCATTCATTCAGTAAAATTTCTGCAGTTCTCTGCAATTTCTTTCTTCTAGATTCACTTTGAATCTCGTTATACCCACAGACTCATTGCTTTAAGGTTTTGGGTCAATGTGTAGTGTTGGAGCACTATACTAGTCTTATCTTTTAAGCCCGTCGTTATACAGTTCTCGCATCTTCTTTGACACCCTCTCATACTCTAATAGTCTTATCATATTTCATTATCTTTTTTGTTTTCTTTGAATTTAATCTAACTATCATATGGCAATATGATATAACATACACTCATTATGTCTAGCCATTAAACACTTGTAGCAGATTATGTAGCATAACATATATAATATGTTATTCCATTGGAACACATTACGTATCAGTTGTTGAGTTTTAATTTCAAAGTTGTGAGGTTCAATACTTCATATCTATGTACTAGCAGGGTGCATGGAGTTAAATTTAAGAGGGCCTAGTAGAGAAAGTACTCACTTGATTCCCATCTTTTGGAAGACAAGCTCACATTGGAAAGATTTTCCTTGTCCTTTGCCCCCCCAGATACCAAGAATGAGAGGAACCTGCAAAAAACAATGAAAGTATTGAATGTTTCACCCAATTCTGCTAAAGTCATACTGCAGTTTTGTTCATTAACTCATTCATGTATGCTAATTACATACCTTGATGTTGGGCAGGGTCAAGAAGTTCTTGGTGATGTGAACAATAAGCTTGTCCATGAAAGCGGGAGCAATGTAAAATCCACCCTCGGTGTTGTCAAAGTTGTACCTGAAACACCATAATAACCACGTAATAAGTTTAAAATTCAAAAGAAGCTTCATCATTCAAAAGCAAACAACACAATTTGAGTTAAAATTCACAGCATGTGTTACTCACTGGCGAAGACCGGTGCTAATGTACTCATAAGAGCTCATGACTGCATAGTGAGTTCCGGCATTCTGTGGAGCTTGGAAGAGGGGGTCAACCATGCCCTTCCCTCTTGTGATGTCTTGCTGGTCATCGGAAATATCGTAGGCCAGACCCCTCCATCTGTCTCCGTCAGTCTGCTTGCTCTCATCAATCTCTGCAGCAACAATTTTGAAGCTTCCATTGGAAACCTTGGTGTTGGGGAGCCTTGAGATAACTTTCTTCAAGCTGCTGCCAAAGAAAGCTGAACTGGGAACTGAAGCTCCAGCTCCAGAACCATTCAAGCTCAACTGCAATATACATCACAGTAGCGTCTATGATGATTAAATTGATTCAATTTATGAAGATTTTTCTTAGAAAACTAGAATTTGAAAGTTTGAAGCAGAATTATAATGATAGAGAGACTTGATTTGCAACAATTGAAAAGTTGAGTGACTAAATTTGTTAGAAAACTATTGGGGGAGTAAATGCATGTTTGGACAGAAGCAAAAGCTAAAGCTAAGAGAAATTACACATAGTCCAAAATAGGGGAGCAAAAGTGGGATTAAGCTTAACTAAAAAAACTTAACAATTCCCTATATATATTCTGAATCATTGTTAGATTTTTACACACTTTCAATATCCAACATCTTATATCATGCATCATTTCTACTATTGAATCTATAAATTCATTACTAGATTGTTAAGCCACTTCATACCAGCCTAATAGCAACAATCCTTTGAACTCGGTCTGTACTATATGCTGTTATAGTAAAACATAGTAATAATACAATTTAAATCACTTGATTTGGGCATGTCATTTCTCAAACACACACACAAGGCTTATTGAACTAATTTTTTTTTTCTTTTTGTCTTTGACGGGTGTCCCCACCTATTCGGGAAACTACAGATGTCCCTCCCAACAAATAACATTTTCAGACTTCGAACTTGTGTTCTCACTTTTACTGGAGTCTAGCCTGCTTATCACTACCAAAACCTTGTTGGTCCATATTAAACTATCTAAACATGCATATCAAATTATAAGACCTTAAGGGCTATAGTAATTAAACAAGTGCTAAGTGTAACAAAGATGGAAATATGGAAAAGCATGACATACTGGAGTTTTGACAGCTCCAATAGTGGAAACAGAGGCAGCCATTGATGAAGGTGTTGTGGTACAAAGAACTGAAAGAAAGAGGAGAGGTACTTTCTTCAAGCAAATTCAATGCAAGTTTATGAGCAGAGCAGGTGGCTTATATTTAGCTGATGGGTAAGAGTGTAACAACAGGATTGGTCTTAAAACCCTGACATCCACACAATGAAGATTACCTATGCTGCCACGTGGCAGGCATATGGTGCCCGCCAATTCTCTGTCACTGTTAGTCTTGGACATGGACCTTAAGGTTAGGATTGAAGCTTTTTCCAGCTCCACCAGTGTTAAGGAGAGTTTATTGCCACACATGGATAGGAGGATCATCTTGTCTTGGATAAAAAAGATAAGTGTTAATATTTGATGTTTTGTAACCAATAATTATACAAAAAAAATTGACAAACAATTATACTAATAATTGAGGTACTGTTTAATAAAGACAAGCCAATAGATTCAATTTTCAGTTTTGATGAAATTATGACGAGTATTGTCAGGTCGAGATAAATTTAGTATGCATTATGACTGAAAAAGAAACAGAATTTAATTTGGTAAGTCTAATATAATTTTCATAAATAGGGATTGGAGCACCATCACTCTTGGTCCAGAAGGTGGGTTCCATGGACCCAACTGTGAAAACAAGCTCCTTGTTCTCTCTGCTGCTCTCTCCTTATCTCCATTACCTGTGGTATGTGGCTCTAGGAATTCCTAATTTCCCTCATCCTACCATTAGAGGAAATTCAAAACTTCCCAAATTTATTCAATGTAACAAATATTAAAGATTATATTATATATGTATATATCTTTCATCAAGTTCTTATAGAAGAACCAGCAAATACATATTCATAGTATTAGTAATTTATCCAAGCAACGTTACAATTTTCTAAAGGAGTACTATATTATAACATGAGACTGGTATACCTTAAGGCACACAATTATTATAAAAAGATATACGACATCTAATTCGAAATTCCAATTTCCAACAACAATTAATTAACTTCCATCATCTAAACAACCTCATCTAACCATCTTAGCTACCCTCTGTAGAACCCACCACCTAACAGGAGAGCTTATCGAATCTATAAGACTGCTCCAAGAGGAGAGGAGAGAATGAGGACTCTCAAGAGGGGTTAAGGGGTGTTCTTTATTAGGGTAATTGTTACCCAATTAGTTTGGTCAATTTGTGGGGTGGTTTGTAAGTTTACTAGAGCTTAAATATGTTTTTATTTCCTATAAAATGAACAAAATTTGATTTTCATCTCTCGTCGTCAGAGTAAAACTGCAAAAACACTCATATATCATGGAAATGCTTCAATTTTTGTCATCGCTTGAGAAAGAGCTTTGGTAACCTCTGTCCGACCAAGTCTATGTGGCACGTCCACGTGTGAAAGATTTATCTATATGTGCGACGATAAAGCAGTTGTGGTGGAAGCAATTAGCATATTTAGATTATTTCGAACCTGATCGTTTTAATGAATTAAGAGAGACTTGTGTTGTTATGTCATTTAGACAAAATTTGGTTTCTATTCATGCATTGTACAAGTGTGGTTATTCTTGTTCTTTTGAAAGTGTTAAATTTAGTTTTTCTCTTAATTCTACTTTAGAAGCAATCGGTTCCTTAATTGATAAATTATATATGCTGAAAAAACAATTGTTTCATCTAATGAAACCTTGCAAACAATATCAAGAGGTACAAAATGCAAGTTATGATCCCTTAACTAAGTCCTTTTATTTCTTTTGAGATGAGAAACGTGAGATTTCTTGAGGATGTTGTGTTAGAGGGTGGAGATAAAGAAGTTCCACCAGAAGAGCAGACTCAACAACCTCGACAAGAAGTTCCGCTTAGACGATTCACCAGAAAGATATAGAGTGCATCTTGTTACTAAGGGTTACCCATCAATGGTATCACAACTTTCATCAAATCATTGTCTCTTTAGGTTTTGAGGTCAATGTAGTTGTTGATTTTTTTATACAAGTTCAATGGGAGTAAATGTATGATTCCTAGTGCTCTATGTTGATAAATTACTTTTTTTTATCGGCATGTTGATAAATTACTAGTAGCGATATAAACTTGTTGCACGTAACCAAGAGGTTTTCTAAAAAAGTTTTTAAAATTAAAGATCTTGGTAACACTTCTTTTGTATTGGAAATTAAGATACACGGAGATGAATCTCGGTATGTTCTTGGCTATCACAAACAAGTTATATCAAAAAGGTACTGCTGAATTCAACATGAAAGATTGTGCAAAAGGAGATACTCCTGTTGCTAAAGGAGACAAGTTTGGTCTCAATCAGATGCCCCAAGAATGAAATTGAGATAAGAAAAATGCAAAAAGTTTCTTATGCTTCCGCTGGGGAGTCTCATGTACGCTCATGTATGTACGCATTCAGATTTAGCGTGCATAGTAGGCATATTGGGCAGATACTTAAGTAACCACTGTTTGGATCATTGAAACGCAGCAAAACAGATTATGAGGTACTTACAAAAGATAAAAGATTACATGAGCATGTATCAGAATTCAGGAAATTTGGAAATCATTAAGTATTCTGACTTTGATCTTACGGGTTGCTAAGGTATAAAGGATTCACTTCTAGTTATGTTTACATGTTGTCTAGAGGAGCTATATCCTGAAAAAAAGTGCTAAGCAAACACTCATATCTAGCAAACACTCATATCTCTTTCCATTATGGTAGCTTAATTCATACCTTGTTAGGAGGCAACCATTAAGCGATATGGATGCGAATTATAGTTGATGTTGTCTTGTTGAGAACCAACCACACAAGCTTTAGATACATCATACTAGGATTTTAGCCCGTCTTCGTGCGATGCACGGACGAGCAGATCTAAAATTTATCATATTTATTCAATCAATTTATTTCACTCCAATTAATTAACTGTCATACCACTTATTGTAACAATTATGAATCACAACCCAAATATGACTTAGCCGAAACATATGGGTCAATGGACAAATTATAAATATTCATATGTATAACAAAGCTATATTTCAATTTATCTTTGTCAAAATAACTTAAACAAAATTACAGTGTTTTTTTCTCAATAATCAATTGTAGATTTTTTAAAAAACCTCCTTATAAACAATGTTTTTCGTTACATCTCGTTCCTTAACATTCTCGTTGCATATTAGGATCTTCAAACCAGATCTCGTCTTCACACGAGAAACAACAACATACAATTGTCCAAAAATTGACAGAAGTATTCTATAAACTAATGGATTTTTTAAAATTTTATCTGATGTTTACTTGCCCATAAATTGAATGAAAAATTTATTAATTTATATTTTTTGAAGGTTCAAATTGAAGTCCATCTTCAATAAAACCAATTGTAAGTGTATAACCACATCAAAATCTGGAAGATGACTTCTTCTCTTTCTTATATGTTGTTAAAATCAGCATAAGCTTATTTCTTGGCATCTGAGTTCCTTGATTCAATCATTAAATAAAATGAAGGAAATGATAGAAGTCTATTCCCATGACCATCATAATAAGCCTTACATATGATTTAGTCATGCTTATAAGCATATTGTTGGGAAACAAACAAATGAAGATAACATAGTAAGAACTTCACAATAAATACAAACTGTTAGAGTCCCACATTGGCTAGAGATGTGGCCAAGCAATTGCTTATATATGGTTGTGCAAACCTTAACTCTTGAGCTAGCATTTGTGGTTGAGTATAGGCCTCCCAATTTCTAATATGGTATCAGAGCCTATCCTAGATCCATTTGTTGTGGAGACCACCCATATTTGGGCCACCCGTTGTTGATCCCACGTTCCAGTCTGTTCAATCCTGGACGTGAGGGGGTGTGTTAGAAGTCCCACATTGGCTAGAGATAGAGCCAAGATAAGCTTTATAAGGGTAGTGCAAACCTCAACTCTTGAGCTAGCTTTTGTGGTTGAGTATAGGCATCCCAATTTCTAATATGGTATCAGAGTCAATGGTTATTTGACCATGGGCCTGGGCCCCTATCCTAGATCCATTTGTTGTGGAGACCTCCCATATTTGGGCCACCTGTTTCATTCCATGCTCCAGATGTTCTACACTGGGCGTGAGGGGGTGTGTTAGAGTCCCACATTGGCTAGAGATGTGGTCAAGCAATTGCTTATATATGGTTGTGCAAACCTTAACTCTTGAGCTAGCATTTGTGGTTGAGTATAGGCCTCCCAATTTCTAATACAAACATAACAGCTTATATTGATAATAGGGTTACTTAAACTGCAGTTCTGCAGGTCACAGTTATCAAAAGGTTACAAATACCAGATATATACCAAGTTCACCACACTACATGTACTGGTAACATAGGACATCTAGCATCACACTTAATTAAATACAATACTTAGTTCAGTGGCCCCATAGATATACAAAAAAGGGACCGACATAATGCTAACACATAATACCTAGGTAAGCCATATCCACCATCAAGTAATGAACCTCTAAAAGCCAGCAGGTTTTAACTTAGGTTCATGATTTTCCTGGGCCTTGAACCCAGCAATTGGTAAAAAATGACCCTCGCAGTCGGACCCCCTATCATTTATCTTAATTTCCTTCAAGCGATTAATTTCACCTAACATTCCATCATTAGCATTGGCCAAGTCATGAGAACTGATTTCTAGCTTCTCCACCACGTGTGTTTCAACCTTTCTTAACTTGCTATCTGCATCTTCATAAAGCTCACTCCCAGACACTTTCAGTTTTCTTTTCACAAAATTTTTAGGAGCACTATCATTGATACTTTCTCCATATCCAGCAACATGGGCAACATGTCCTCCCTCACCATCTGTCACCTATGAGTTGTTCTAAAAGTTAGTAAATGCTACAAAATTCAAAGATGTCGACTATGTTATAAAAATTGACTGTTTTAAGATGCCTCATATAAATTAGGTAAGAAAAGGATAGACATGTTACATTCACAGAGACACCTCATTCAACTTCTGAAAACAAAGAGATATGTAAAAGATTAGGAACTTTGATGAACACAGAGTCAAAGAAATAATTAAATGACTGACATAACCCAAACAACTCCCAAGAAGGAGAAAACAGTTCTTACCTAATATTGAATAAGATCCATCCTTGATGGAAGTAAGAAATGATAAACTACATAAATTCAACACAAATTGAAACCATAATTTTTGTTGCTTCAACATAACATGATTAAAGCGTAATGTCTCAGGTGCTACCGCATGAATTTATTGCAGGAGGAGTCAAGCTAATTTCTTGTGACTGTTTATTTAAGATTGTATTCTGATTGTTGGTTTCCAGTGCATTGGCGGGTTTCACTCAAGTTACCTATGGTGGGGGTACGTTTTTTTGTTGATTTGGTGGACTGCTCAGGTTGGAGGACAGATCAGATTTGATGCATGAAGAATAAATGTAGAAAAGTGTTTGGGTGATCTGGAATTGATGTAACACAGGTTAAGGGAAGGAGCTAGCAGATGCATGAAGGCGCGATCTCATGTGACTTGAGGCATGCTGGGTTACAATGAATGGTAGATATGACACTATTGTATGGCAAGGGAAAGAATACATATATTTCAATAGGTAGGGAGCTGTATGTTTTTACTTGATTAACTCTTGATTTATGTACTCTTTTTCCTTCCTAATGGTTTTTCTCACTGGGTTTTCCTTAGGGAGGTTTTAATGAGGCACAGTTTCTTGAGTGAGGTTGATTACTTGGTGGGTGTTTCGTTTTGTACTTTTAATATCATGAGAAGGTTTCCTCATGACTGCATTATATCAATAAAGTCTTCTCTTAAAAAAAAAACATGATTAAATTTACTATAAATAATAAGTACAGAAGTTCCCAGTCCCAATCAAGATATCCCATATATTTTGATTAACTTGTAACTAAGGGGTACTCAGAAGAAAGGTACAACAGTTTTCAGTCTCTATAAATCACAAAATTTCTACACTTTAAACTACTGATACAAGGAATGATGTCAAGCTAATGCATCAAAGTTCAATACATAGATAATAGAAATAAACTAATAAATCTGTGATTGGTAAAAAGAAAATAAACAGGTTCAAACATTAGACGAAGAAAACAAATTAAAATTGTGCTGCATCCTTCATGTAGAATTGAGTACAAAGGGGTGACTATTAACATATTAAAACAAAGGACTAAGATCAGATGATGGACAAAAGGACAACAATATAAAAGAAGTACACAAACAGAAGTTACTCGAGATTCAGTTTAGAATTTCGTGCAAGAAAAGATAACACCGGATTGAAGTAAAAGGATGAATATAGGGCACCTAAACAAATCATCACAGTAATAGACTAATTGAATAAAGCACAGCAAGGAGATATCATACCAGCTTGCAATCGAAATTTGGAATAAGAATATCTACAACGAAATGCTAGAGTTAGAACAATCCAGAAGCTGTGGACACAGAGGTTTTAGGGTTGTTGTTTCCTGCAAACGCGAAGAAGAGAAACGGTGAAGGCATAAAAGGAATATAAAGTGGGGTAAAATTAAAATAATTTAAAGCCATAAGTAATAACAACCAACAATTATCTAGACGAAAGAGGAGATGAGCAGAGAAAAATTGCTCGGTGCAAGAACACCAAAATGAACACAAGCTAGCAGTATTTATTTATTTTTTTCGACAATGCAAATATTTATTGAATAAAGCATGAGAGCAAAACTCTCATGGATGGTTCAAATATTACAACTGTTAGAAAGAAGCATAAGTCCAGAGCTTCAACAGGTAGTTTTAGTGCAAAGAAAAAGAGAACAAAGAAAATTAAAAAGCAACATCAAAGGAAATTAAAGTGCAACAAGATGAAACAAATAAAAAAGGAAGAAATTGAAGGCTGTGGCAGCTGCAGCAGCATCACGGCCCTCGCAGATCGGCAAGTCCTGTGTGGTGCTCTTGATGGCCTCTCCATGAAATTCACAGCAACACAACAAAACTGCACATAAATTGAATTAACTGCACCCCAGAAAACAGCACAAGTGCAGCAGGCCTCAGCTTCAAAATTCCTCACAACAAGTGCCAGCCGAAAATTTCCCAAGAAGCATTTTTGTCGTCCATCCACTTTGTCACAACAACCTGCACCTGATATGAATTATCTGCATCCTAGAATGCAGAACAAATGCAGCATTCCACAGCTCCCAAAGCCCCTCACAGCAATTGCCAAAAGAAAAATACCATAGAAGCATTTTTCCTTTCCATCCAAATTGTCCACAACCCATCCTCACACATAGAGCAGCCATAAAACACGAGAAGAGGAAAAAACCATAGCTAGCCGTATTCATAGACAAGTGAAACTGAGAAACATTTGAGCATTTCAAAAATACAATTAAATTAAATTCACATAAATTGAATTGCGTTTCAGAAGCAATCCTGCTTGACAACTATGCATACCAAACCTGTGGTACTAACCTGACATGGCTTATGATACAAATCTATTCTCCTCCTTTAGACAACACATTCTGAACAAATTCAAAACCTACATCATCAGTTCTATTATCCTCCTTCTAATTAACACCTAACGATGGCACACTCTTCAGCTTCAGCCAGAACCCCTTCAACGCAATCAGTGACCTCATCCCCTTCCTCGCAACTTCCACAACTATTCTTGCAATCCAACTACAGTTATACCTTAAACACGCAACAGGGACAGAGCCTGCAGGCATGACGATAACTCACGAACGCTTAGCAGGGAAACACTCCTCACCTTCATCCCATACCCATACTCCATCAACGCGATATGTGATGCCAGCGAAATAGTGTTCCTCGAGTAGAATAGAGGCTAAAAAAAAGCCTCACAAATGAGGGGCCAAGATTAAAGAGTGAAAATGGAGAGAGTCAAATAGACGGCCCATATTGGAAGTTCTTTTAGGAATAGTGATTTCTTGAGTCTCTTTTAAAGTGTAGTAGATTTAACTACATGCCAATCCTCAGAACACAGAAAATTCTCCATCACAAAAAATTATCAGAAGCCATTGACATGTGCTACTGCAATCTCCTTCCTAGTTTGCTTGTGCTACTGCACTCTCCTTCCTAGTTTGCTTCCCAACACTTTCAGAAAAAGCTACAACTTTTAACTCTATACTTGATAAACTCTAAAAATGAGCTCTGGTACAATTGTAAAATGTGGACTGGGCATCTGCTTCAATTTAGTGAAAATGTTAAATGTTAATCATATTTTTCCTCAGATTATACAATTGCATGTTCTTTTTTTTTGATAAGCCAAAATGAATTAAGAATAGCACAAACGGTGCTAAAACTCGTTTACAAGATAGAAGATACAAATAAATTGTGCATAGAACCAAGCAGATTGCCTAACATTCTGCTAAACCAAATTCAGTGTTCCAAACTTAAAGACCAAAAATGCCTGCATGAAGAAACATGACAATTCCATCCCAGTTGTACATTAACCTTTTGCCATCTGCTATCAAGCCAACTATAGATGAAGAAAAGTTTTTATTGCTCTATTAATAAACATTAAACAAGTTTCTGCATAAAGAGAAAAATAATTACACCGATTCAAGTTTTGAAATAATCTAGTGAGTCTTTACAAGAAAGGATTCATTCTCCATTCTCCTTAGCAAGAGTATCAAGACTAGATTCATCTCTAATGTAGTAAAGAAATTTTTTTGCATCTAACAACTATTCAGTTTTACCCAGTAATTTACATTCATATTTTGATATTGTATACTGCTCCCGTACTCAGTCAAATTAATGTATATCATATAAATATCACACACTAGTATACTCAGAATACAATTTTATCAAATCACTTCAACAAAAGGAACTGACTTGCAAAACTATCCCAAAGTTGATAATTAACTTTCAAGGACAATAACATATAATTTAAGCGAAATAATTCAAGCTGGCTATATCGGATAAAGATATTGTTCATTTTCAGAAAAAAAATTGAGCAACATCTGACACCAAAAATCACATCAACAGTATTAGAAATTCTGACACTCTTCACTTGAAAACTGAATATCTGACAGATGAGTTCTACATGAAGCAAAAAGAGAGTTACACCAGGGTAGAAAATAGAAAACCTTTAAACTTGTGACCTCAAACTTGCTTAATCATTGTTGAGCAACCTGTCCATAGATTATTCAAGAGGGTAAATGGATCAATTCTCAACTAAAGCAAGGAACAGAGCTTTCGAAGAAAAAAAGAAAACAAAAAAAAATTGATCATCTCAAGTACACCACTCTCTTGCATTCTGGAACATCCGCAGCCAAGGACTAGGCCCCTTCTTTTCCACATCCCACTGCTTTGGGTACCATGGGAACTGCCACATTAAGAAGCAACGCTCCGGATGAGGCATCATGGCAAGATGCCTCCCATCCGGAGAACAAATAGCTGCAATGCCTAAAGGAGAGCCATTCACATTGAAAGGGTACGTCTCGGTCGGATTGCCAGCATCATCACAATATCTTAGAGGAGCTAACTCTGAATGAGCCACGCGTTCAAACACACCTTTATCCGGGAAATAAGCTCGTCCCTCCCCATGAGCAGTCCATATCCCCAATGTGCTACCCTCCATACCTTTGAACATTATAGCTGGTGAGTCCTTTATTGTCACACTTGTAAAGCGGCATTCAAACCGCCCCGACTCGTTGTGAATGAATCTAGGCTGTGATAGGTCGCCACCATCACCAAGCACACCTCCAACTTGTGGCCCTGGTACCCATCCTAACAAAGCCATAAGCTGACAGCCATTGCATACACCAAGACTGAACGTTTCTGGACGGTTGTAAAACTCCTGAAATTGTTTCAAAAGGGGCTCATTGAACCTTATGGAAGCAGACCAACCTTTTGCAGAATCAAGCACGTCAGCATAGCTAAATCCACCAACAAATACAATTCCGCGAAACTCTTGCAAAGAGATCACTCCATTAAGAAGGTCGGTCATAGTAACATCCCATGGTTCAAAACCTGCTGCGTGAAACGCTGCAGCCATTTCTCTGTCTCCATTGCTCCCTTCTTCTCTAATCACAGCCACTTTAGGTTTTGCATTTGCAGACAAATACTTTTCATCAGTGAAGGAAGGAGTAAAGGAAAGTTCCCATGAGGGCTCATGACGATGTTTTAGACCTTCTCTCTCCATATCCACGCATGATGCTAATCTTTGGAACTTCTCCAACTGAAAACTGGTTTCTTCCCACATGTCCCTGAGGATGCTAGTTTTTTCTGTTAAACAAGTCTCCCCATCAACCTTAACTTCTATTGATGGAGTGGCAGTTACTTGACCAATGATCTCAGCCACAACTCCCACACTGTTCAGTTTATCCATAACAGAAGCCAGATTTTTCTTGCTTACCTCAAGAACTAACCCAAGCTCTTCTGCATAGAGTGTTTGAAAAAGACTGTTACCTCGTGAAGCCAAGTCTAAAACAAGTCCACGATTACCAGCAAATGCCATCTCTAAGGCACAAACAAGAAGCCCACCATCACTAATGTCATGACCAGCAGAGATCAGATCATCGGTAAGAAGCTCTTGAACACCTTCAAAGACCTTTTTAAGGTAAGGAATATCATCAACATCAGGACACTCATTCCCAACTTGGTCAAATGCCTGGGCAAGAGCAGATCCACCTAAACGCCGCTTCCCCTTAGACAAATCAATATGAAGCAGGATACCATCATCACCAAGTTTTAAATCTGGTGTCACTGTTTTAGTTATATCAGGACAAGTAACATAAACACTAATAACAAGATTTCCAGGCGCCTTGACAACTTCACTTCCAGAGTGGGCTGCCATAGAAAGACTGTCTTTCCCTCCATCAATAGCAATACCAAGTTCAATCATTGCTTCAGACAAAGATATAGCAGCATCATACATGGCAGCTCCTTCCCCATCAAGCTTGGCAGCATACATCCAATTACCACTAGCCTTGACATCAGAAAGGGAAGTTACCTTTGCCCATACAAGGTTTGTGAGGGCTTCTCCAACAGCCAACCGGGCCATTGCTTTGGGGTCTAACAGACCTTTGATTGGTTGCTCCCCAATGGCGCATGCACCTCCTGTTAAATCTGTAAAAGTCTGAGCCGTAACAGCAACATCAGCAAGGGGAATCTGCAAAGGGCCAACAGTCTGCTGCTGAGCCACTAGACCAGTGACACACCTATCAACTTTTGTTGTTAAGAAGCGTTTTGAGCAGACGGATGGTAAACTCAGAACCCTCTTGAGAGAATCTATTACTGTGATCCCAGGGGCAATATCTAGAGGCTCCTGCTCATAAACAACCCGATTAAATTCAAAAGATTTCTGAGGCATGTCACCAAGGACCTTCTCCAATTCAAAATCCACAGCCGGGGGAGGTGGAGGGAGCCCATTTGAGAGATTCTTTTGAGTTGCTAAGCTATCAACTAACACGACACGCCCATCACCACTGATAGTTCCAATCACAGCCATTGAAACCTTTTCCCTATTACTGATTGACTTTAAGAGCTCATGACTTTCTGGCTTCACCAATATTGCATCTTGCTCCTGATACTCTGCACCCCAAATTTCTAAAACAGACATTGTATAATCACCAACCTTTACTTTTCGGACATCTATCTCAGCACCTTTTGGATATATAATTTCCTTTACAACATTACAGTTCCCACCAGCACCCTGATCATGAATGCTGATAATTGGATTTTTATCCCCCATCTCAATACAGGCACGAACAAGACGATACAATTTTTGTGCCATCTCAGCATCCCCACGTTGTACAGCATTGAAATCAAGCTCTGCATCATTCTGCCCACTGACCATGCTAGAGGCTGCCCCGCCTCCCATCCCAATACGATAAGCAGGGCCTCCAATTTTAACAACCAGCATTCCAATGTCAGGCTCCCCCTTTGATATATGATGGTGGTCAATCTGCCCAATGCCTGCACTAAACATGATCGGCTTCAACCATTCGCGCCTCTCCCCACTAGGAAGTCTCATTCCAAAAGTTCTGCAGTAGCCCTGGATCAAGGGCTCTCCAAATTTGTTCCCATAGTCAGATGCACCATTACTGGCATCTATAAGAATCTGCAAAGGTGATGCCAAATTTGATGGATAAGTAAATGATAGGTCTTCCCAAGGGGCATATAATCCTGGCGTGTTGAGATTCCCAACACAATAACCAGCAGTAGCTGCCTGGACAAAGGACCCCCTTCCTGTTGCATGTGTATCCCTAATGCGACCTCCTGCACCTGTCTCCGCACCAGGATATGGTGCCACAGCACATGGAAAGTTGTGTGTTTCAGCTGTGAATAAGATATCTAACTCCCTTGCTATCACATCTAACGAACATGAGGTACCGGGCTGAACTGGTCGCAGCGGGTTTACTTGGAAACCTCTGATTGCACTTGAGTTATCCTTAAATCCAATGACAGAGTTATTTGGATTGGCCTGTAAAGTACTTTTCACAATTTGCATCAGAGTCCTATCCATTACCTTCCCATCAATGACAATCTTTCCAGTAAAAAACCAGTGCCTGCTATGCTCACTGTTTGACTGCGCAATATCAAACAGTTCAACATTTGTTGGATTACGCTTGAAGTCTTCCATGAAAAGCTTGGTATAATATTCTAAATCCTGTTCATCAAAGGCGAAACCCATCTCCAGATTAATCTCTTCTAAGGCCTTTCGTCCTCTCTCCATGACAGGTATATAACGAATTTCCTCAGGAACTAAATTGGTCTCAAAGGATGTTAGCTTCTGAGTATAAACACATTCAGTCATCCTATCATGTACCATGGATGCAAATTCATTAATTTGACTGTCTTGCAATTCACCGTTCGTGTACAACAAGTACCTCCTCGACCGTTCCAAACGGTTCACTTCCGTCAAACCACAGGCTTGGCAAATAGACACAGCATTAGCAGACCACGCTGTGGTAAACGATAACCTCGGCCCAACCTCTACTACAATTGCGCTACAATCCTCCGTCCTCTTCTCCTCAAGAAAGCTCTCAGTTCCCAGATTCTCCGGCTCAAACGTTTCTCGCAGAAGCCATTGAAGGACAGAAAGTTTTCTGCTTGAAAGCTGCGAAGTAAGGCCAATGTTGAAACACTGCTCTGTCTTCATTCCCACTATCTGATCAGAGATTTTAGTTTGAGCCTCCTTAAGAAGCTCAGCCGCTGCACTGTCTTCCATACACGGAACACGGAACAAATGAAAAACCTCCAAACCAGGCTTCTGAACCAATCCAGACTCCACTCCAACATTGCTAGAAACCACAGCTCTAGGATTCTCTTGAGCTTGGCACCTCAAAGACAAACCTTTTCGAGCCGAAACCGGAACCTGACCCCTACTACAAGCAGCACCCCAAAGTAAATGAGTTCTCTGTATCTGAGGCTTCTTCAACAGAAGTAAAGTTTGCCTGCAGGTACCCTGAAACCAAAAATCACCAAAAATTAAGCATGCTAAAGTGCTAAACCAATAGGTAAATCAAAAAGTGAAAATGAGAAAAACCCATTTCCAAGTTTCAAAATTTATAACAGAGGGAGAGAAAGCAAACCTGTAGAAATTCAGACACCCCAATTTCAGTGGCAGCCGCCATGTGCTCAATCAAAGCTCTAAAACAGTGAAAAAAAGAGATGAAAAAAATGAAAATTAGAGAAGGGAGCAGTATGAGTATGAGATATGGGTGTGATGAGAATCAACTACCAGGAGTAGTGGTGAAGAACAGCAGAAAGCAAGTGCTCCGGCAGTGTGAAACAGAGAATGAGGTTTTGGTGTGGGCGCGTGGGAAAGAATAAACCCTACTCTCTTTTTGTTTTTTATTTTCGCTTCCATTGCTTTTATATGAATCAGATACATTTTTGGCTGGCTATTTCTCTTCCTTTCTTTTTGCTGAATATGAAACAGATGCTTTTCTTTTCTCTTTAAAATTGATCCGAGATTATCTGAAACTATACCAGGGTAATTTTTATTGTTTTTTTACATAAATTTAGGAATTTTTTTCTGAATAATGCAAAAAATATTTTTAATTAGCAAAAAGGGCTAAAAAAAAATATTTAGCAAGATGGGGTACTTTTGGACACGTTGGCGCTGAGGTGTATGGGGTAGTATGGTTCCGCAACAAAACTCGCGGAACCCATGTATTATTTCTGAAAAAGTAAGTCTGACTGATTGGGAAATGATGGGTTGCAGGGTGATTGGAAACATCATTGTCTTATGATGGTTGGCCGCTAGTTGGATTCGCAAGTTTTCTTGCGTTTTCCTTGTATTCTGAAAAGCAGAGTCTGAAAAGTTGATGGCAATGATGGGTCAATGATGGTGGCAGGTTGGCAGGGGACAAGACAAGACACGGAAACCGCAAACAATGTTGCGAATCCAACTTTTATGGCATGGGGAAGGAGCGCGTGGCAGAGTCAATGATGAAGGTTGGTGTCGCAAGTTTACTTGCGAATTCAGATGCTTTTCAGGTGCTTTTCAGGTGGCAGTACTGACATGGAGGGAAAGGAATGGCTAATATTGAAAACGCAAATATATTCGCGAATCCATGATACACAAAATGACAAAATAAGCGAGATTGACTGGATTCTCATTTTTTTTTGCGAATTCAAAACACTATAAGTTCAAAACTTGAATCTCCTGAGTCTCATAACTTTCTTCTACGAAAAATACCCTTGAATATTTTCAAAACTTCAATCTCCTGCATTTCATAACGTTTCTGTAACGAAAAAAACCTTTGCAATGGATCAAGTTATTACTTTTGTGTATTACGATGGTAGGGTTGTCCATGGCGACCAAGGTGCCATATTCGAAGGTCGGAGAAAGTCCATGCATCTGAAGCGCAATATTACCTTTGACCGTTTGAAGAAGAAAATCCACGAAAGGTTGAAGGTGCAAAGGAACTAGATGATTTCTAGAGTCAGCTCTAGATTTATGACGACATCGAATCCCATTTTTTTTATGCATTTTGAGATAGTTGATAATGTTGATGTGCAAGTCATGATTGATGCATTTAGTCAGCAGTCATATACGGTTCAGCTGGAGCTGTATGTTGAAGTTACTGAAGCTGGAAGTTCATCAATGCCAGTGCCGACGTATCCGTCGTCTACTCAACCGACACCCACTGAAGACGGTGGTAGACATGTTGTTGATGAGGAGGTTCTTGCAGAACCATATACTGTGCCTTTTAGCGTTATGAGTATTGAAGAGGCCAATATCGTCGTTCCTTCGGATGTCGCAGTTAATTTGGGCGATGATTATGACTACCGCCTTGACAATGATAATGTGGACGGTGAAGTCATTCCTTCAGACGATGACGACAATGAAGATGAAAGAATGCAAGAAGGAGGTGACGAGTCTGACACAGACGAAGAGGGAGACTGACACGCTAATCCTCAGCCTCAGATGGCACCTCATCCTGCTGATCAACCCGCGGCACCAATGAATGTCAATGTTGAAACCCAAGGTATGTACAATCAACATATCTCATCAAGCGTTATTTTTTATAAATATATGGTACTTGATATATTTCTATAATTTTTTAGGCCACCCAAACACGGCCCCATTCTGGAGTGCTTCTTCGCATTATACATATATTAACTGGGATCACCCAGATGAAGAAACTGATTTTTATTCTGAAACGGATGTGAATGGATCATGGAAGCTTGGTGATGACTTATGTAAAGGTTTGATTTTTGAAAACAAGCGTGTTGTACAGGATGCCCTGTTACACTATTGTCTTAGACTAAATCAAACTTATAAGATGAGTGAATCCAAGCCAGAGTACTTTACTGCAAAGTGTCAGAAATCCGTAGATGGCTGCCCGTGGAGGATAAGGGCACATCTATCCAAAAAAATTGGTAAATGGACCATATCCAAATGGGAGGGTTCGCATACGTGCTTAAATGCGATGACTTCTCAAGACCACAAGAAGATGACGTCAACCTTCATGTCCAACTACATTCTTGGTATAATGCTTACATATGATTACTATTTCGCTACACATTTACAAATATGAAATTGCTATTAACCTACTTTATTTTTCTTTTATGTCTTAGGCATGGTAAGTGCCCAACCAACTATCCCTATTTCTCTCATACAAGAGAGGATCAGTGGTCAGCTCAATTACAAGGTGTCATACTTTAAAGCTTGGAAGGCGAAGCAAAAAGCACTTGCTCGCGTGTTCGGTGATTGGGAGGAGTCTTACGACCTGCTCCCTAGGTGGTTGGAATATATGCTGAGGTTTTCCCCTGGATCCCATTACGAGTTTGTCACAACTGACTATAAGGACCAGTATGGCAATGTTGTTCCTGATTTCAAGAAATTTGGTCGAGTGTTTTGGACGTACAAACAATGTTGTGACGCATTCAACTATTGCAAGCCAATGATACAAATTGATGGCACATTCCTCTACGGAAAGTATAGTGGAACTTTGCTTATTGCCACGACACAGGACGGGAACAGTAATGTGTTGCCTTTAGCTTTTGCAATTGTGGAGGGAGAAACACTCGGTGCTTGGACGTGGTTTCTTCGTCTGATGCGTGTGCATGTCACCAGGAAACAAGGGATATGTCTAATATCAGACAGACACGCCAGCATTCTCTCAGCAGTGGGGAATCCATCTAACGGGTGGCAGCCACCAAACGCTTATCATGTGTATTGCATTCGCCACGTTGCCAGCAATTTCAACTCCAGGTTTCACAACACAGAGCAGAAAAATGAACTGATAAATATGGGTAAGTTTGCATCTGTTCATTAGTTCAAAATTTTATTTTTTTAATATGGAATATTGAAATTTGTTTGAAATGTGCAGCTTACGAGCCTTGCCCGTATCTTTTCGAGCAACGCTTAGCGGCTTTTCGAGGGCACAACACAGCTGTCCGGCAATGGATAAATGACATCAGCAATGAGAAATGGAGCCGAGCTTGTGATGTGGAAGGTCGTAGATACGGCCACATGACCACGAACTTATCTGAGGCTGTGAACAAAGTGTTCAGGGGTGCTAGAAACTTGCCTATCACTGCACTTGTTAAATGCACATATGACAAGCTTGTGGAATATTTTGTGCAGCGAGGTTCTGTAGCAGCAGCACAACAAAGAGCCGGCGACAGATATTATAACAAGGTCATGGAGGCCATGACAAAGAATGCGACGGTTGCCCAGTCTCACATTGTGCGGACGTATAGCATAGATAGGTCCAGGTTCGAAGTAGAGGAGGGATTCAACCAACAGAACCATCGCAGTGGTTATACGTGGCGACTGAACTTAGATGAAAGAACTTGCGAATGTGGACGCTTCCAGACGTTCAAATATCCTTGTTCACATGTGATCGCGGCGTGCGCCAACCAGAGTTTAGACTATCTTCAATATGTGGACCCTGTTTATACGATTCAGAACATTGTGGATGCGTATTCAGGGCAGTGGTACCCCATTGGGAATGATCTGAACATGCCGCCAAGAGTTGGGCCTAGAATTGCTCCAGATCCTGCCAAAATACGGAAGAAGGGTCGTCCAAGGTCTACCTGTATAAGAAATGAGATGGACTTGAGGGAGACTCAATCTCAGCCGAGTCGGAGATCGGTGTCACTACAAAGATAAATATGTTGCTTTAATTGTGCAAGCTCTTAAATTAATCACCATGTGTAAGCTTGAAGTGTAGTCCAAATGCATGTAAGAAATAATTATGTTAGAGCTTAAACATTGGCTCATTGCTATTGTTTCTAACTTAATATGAATTGGATGCTAGTATATATCAAAACAAGAACGAAAGAATTTAATAGTATAGTATTATATACTCGTATATTATATATATATATATATATATAAACTAAAAGTTTAATGTATAAACTAAATTTTTATTATATACTCGTATATATATATATAAACTATATATATTATATATATATATATAAATGTAAACTATAATTTACGTAAAAACATAAATATTAAACACTAATATATTACACACTAATATATTACACACCAATATATTACACACCAACTTTAAAGTCTAAAATATATTACACACCAACTTTAAATTCACTAATTATAAGTAAATGATACAACAAATCAACAATTTCGACAATTAGGATAAGGACGGTCTCTTGCATCCCGATATGGCCTATCTGGGTCTCCCCCTGCAGCTGCACGGTTCAAGTCCAGTTGGAAGTTAGCCTGTGTCTGCTGGAGCTGGGAAGGGTATATATCTTCCCAGAATTGCGGTCGAGGAGGATCCAGCAATTCACGAATTGCAACACCATCCTAGTCACCCATTGGATTCCAAGTATCTGGATTAACGTCTTGCATATGCACTGGCGGTGTTTGAAAGTTGTCATAGCCATGTTGTGACCCAGCAAATGACTGTTCACTGTAACGCCCTGATTTCTCGAGGGTCACTTTAGTAAATTTTTCCAAAAACGTGAGTAAATTTTTGTCGAAATAAAACCTTTGAATGATAATAAATAAAAGATAGACTGAATGCTGAATAAACTTTATTTTATTAAATAGACCAAGGCTTTTTCTTTATTACATCAGGACTCAATGAAGGAAACTAGTGCTTTCAACCTTTCTTAAGCTCATCCACATACACGATGGCTTTAAGAAGGTATCGAGCCCTAAAACAACACTCGACCTCACCCCCAGTACAGACTCAATTATCCCACTCAATACCCGACTCATAGGCCGCGTGCCCTCCAAGGCCTCCAACGCTCGCATCATATCGTCTCGCATCCTCTACTCTCGCTAGTCCCATAGCTGAACCATCGGTCGCGCGGTCGATATCTCGAGCCTTGCCGTCGTCCACATCAAGCAGGTGCATGGCCGCATCTCGACTGATCACACGCATGCTTGTTGTCTAGGCGTTAAGCGCCCCAAACAACAAACAGCAAACAAGCAAGGGTCAACTTCTAACACACACATATCATAAGTAGGGTATACTACCCTATCAATCACAAGTTCTTCTCTAAGCTAACATTCACAAATAGGGGAACTATATCAAGCTCTAAGTTGCACAAGTATGGGGAAACTATCTCATAATTCTAAGTTATTGTCAGTCAATGCTTGTGCATATGCATGCAGACGCTTTGGATATCCATAAGCCAATCCCTCATGGAAAGGCAGGACGAACACGACTCCACGATCGGGGTTGGACACCTCCAACACACCGCTGCCCAACAGCTTGACGATCGGGGTTGGACCTCTCCAACGCACTGCCGTTTCACGTTCGTCCTTTGTTCAGGTCCATCCCCTGAACGTCACCACTGACTAGCCCAGTCCAGGTCACCAGCCGTGGCCAACCAAGCCCAGTCCAGGTCACTTGGCCCACAAATTCATGCCATGCAAGTCAGTCATCATCACTAGGCCCTAAGCCCATCACGTTCATCTCACATGAACAAAATATCGTAACATAGTAACTTGCATGCATATCAATAAAAGTAGCTAACATCCTAGGCATATAGGCATGTTCATAATAACACTAGCTAACATTTATTGCATCATCATCATATAACATATCTAGCACATATATCATCGATAGTCCTAGTATCATGCTTTCTAACAATCACAATCAGTCATAGCCGAAGTGCCCTTACCTCAAAGGTACGCTTTCCTAGAAGTCTCGGGTTGCTCCTTGAAGCTAGGTCTACACTTGGAAATTTCCTACCAACGAACGGACAGAGTAACGTTACTAATCGGACAATCGAATCGATCATAAGCCCATCCCCTTGTTGATCACGAAATCCCCCCCCCCCCCCCAAAAACCTTGAAAATCCAAAATCATTTCTTTCATAAGATCAAACATTCTTTTCTAAAACATTTTGCTTGAAGATCATAAGAACACTTGAAGAACTTTCGAAGAAAAACATAATTTTCGCATAGATTCAATCCTCCCAAGATCAAAACCTCCTTTATAAAATCCTTTCTTTGAAGATCATAAGAACAAAATGAGAACATCAAGAACTTCTTTAAGAAAACCCTCAAATAGATAAACATTTCTAAGCAACTTGATTAAAATCATTCTCTTCTGGATTTGGCAGATCAGCTTAAGCTGCAACCACAGAGCATATTGAGAATGACCTTGCTCAAGGCTTAGAAACTAAACTAACCTAAGAAAAATAAAAATAAAATAAAGACAAGAGAGGGAGAGAGAGCTCACACAAATGCAGAGGAGAGGAGAGCTCTTGGTGTGAAGAAATGAGAGGGGGAAAGGCTCTATTTGTAGTGAGAGGTGAGAGCAAGGTATTAATTGCTTTACTTCCTCCCCAAGTGAGGCCCAAAACCGCCCCTCCTTCAGCCCATTCTAGGTTTTCTAGAACTTTCTAAAACTCCCCACTTTTAGCCCTCAAATTTAGGTTTATTTCCTAAATTAAACCCCATAAAAATTATCATTTAAATCCCTAATTATTTGAAGAAATAAAATCTGAGTCACAAGAGTTTTAAATCAGATTTGGAGGGATCCTTGGAAGTTTTAAAACTTTAGAAATCAATCCCCCATCAAATAGAAAATCAAAGAATCACATCCCTAATTTTTCTCCATCATAAACCTAGCTAGAAAAGGAAATTTTTGCAAAAGTCTTCTTTTTCCTTCCTCCACAAGTCTTGGCCGACCACACACTCTCCTTGCTCAGATTTTCACCAAAAATTTTTAAAATAATAATTTAAATAAAAACCCCAAAATAATTAATGCATTAAATGCACCATTTCCCTCCTAAATGCATCAAAATTTCAATTTTAAAATCAAAAATCCTCATCAATAATTTTTGGCTCCAAAAATTCGTGCTCCAGCTCCATGATGCCTCAAAAATATTTTCAGAATTAATTTTGATATTAAACCATAGGTTAAAATTATTTAAATGCATTTTATTTAAATAAAACCCCATTTTATTTAAATAAAACCTTCAAAAATAAAACCAAGGAATATTCTCTCCTAGAATATTCTTAAATCATGCCCAGCACCTCCCCATAAGGTGTGGCCCACGAAATCGTCCTTGTCGACTCGATTCGCCAACTTATCGCCCTGGTCGGGCCGATTTTGACCTAAAAGTCGCCGTCGCAGAACCCCAGCAATATTACTGTCAAAGTGCTCATATCGTCGCTATCATCAACGTCTAGAGGTTTCTAGGACTTAATATTGCTTCGAACAATTAATCACCTTTTTAAAAGGTATAATATCACATATAGCACAAGCAATTCACAGAATATTATTTAATATTATTATTAAAATAATATGCCCTAAAACCGGGTCTTACAATACCACCCTCCTTAAAATAGTTTCGTCCTCGAAACTACTATAGAAAGAAACACCACGCCTCCAATGCGCACTCTGATACCTTCCACGAATTTTCAGTCGTCTCAACGCATAGGTTATCGTCCTTTGTCTCATCTTTCTGGTCTTCACGTGACATCTCTAGTTGTCTGGTTCTACATCATTTCCACAAAGGGAATCTGTCTCTCCTTAACGTTCTTTTCATAGTCCAACTCCAACTATCATTCCGATCACCACTTTCCAATATTAAGTTGATCAGGCTCAATATCCAAAAGATGGCAATTAGAAAAATAACTGGTAAGGATGTTCGATTTACTCACATTACATTGTCTATAACCTAGACACTTGTCGTAGAACCTTACGAAACTCTCCCGTAAGAACACGACCTAGACTGCCTCATTACAATCACACAAAAACAACAAAAGTTTAAGTCAAACAGGTGTTATGCTCACGCCGGTACACGCTGGTCGGCGTCCCGTCCAGGTGATCCAGATGCAACATCAACAGCTCAGACACGGGAAAACAAACTTTCCGGACACCGAGGTCAAAGGTTCCATCCACCAAATCCCTCGTTCGGTGGTTCCATCCACCACCTAGCCCTTCGACGGTTCCATCCACCATCTAGTTTGTCCGATTCATGGTTCCATCCACCATATATCATCGTTGGTTCCATCCACCAATCCCGTTTTTCATGATGTTTCCATCCACCATCTTGGTCTGACCAATGGTTCCATCCACCATTCCTGCTCAACTGATGGTTCCATCCACCATCTCATCGATCTGACAGTTCCATCCACCATCCCGATCGATGCACTCCGATCATTGGCTCCATCTGCCATCCTTCCTTAGCTGACGGTTCCTTCCACCATCTCCGCTAAGCGAGGATAATCGAGAGTGTATCACAAACACACAAGACATCACAAAAACTCAGGAAAGACATTGACTCGATCAATGTGCTTTCCCGCTCTATGACTCCATAATGAGCCGTTAAGTTACATAACGCACATTAGGCACAAACAATTCACATAAAATAATACTAAATTTCATTTATTTAAAGGAGTCCGACTCAGTACCCCCCTCTTAAAATAATTTCCTCCTCGAAACTGCCACGGAAATTCACGCCATGCTTCCTCTGCGTATTCTGATACTTCTCGCGATCCGACATACTATTCCTGTATCGACTCCTCAATTGTCTCAACGCATGGGCGACTGCCTTCTTTTGTTGCATCATCGCACAACCAAGTCCTTGGTGAGAAGTATCACAACAAGCTTCATAAGGTTCATCTTCCCATGGCAATGCTGACACCGGTGCAGTCGTCAGATGCTTCTCCAACTCTTGAAAACTAGCTTCGCACTTTTCCGTCTAAGTGAACAGTTGATTCTTTCGAGTAAGTTGTGTCAAGAGTCCCATCAACTTTGAGAAACCTTCCATGAAACGTCGATAGTAGCCAGCCAAACCCACAAGGCTCTTGATGTCCGCAGCAGTCTTTGGTTATTCCCACTAGGAGCGTTCATTCAAACCTCGATCTTTGGTAAGTGGCAACCCTTAGTTAAAGCATACTTTTGCATCTTCCCTGCAGGTGTTGACATATCAATCCAATTTTCCACACTTAAAGCAAGTTACGTCCTTCCATCGAGCTTGGTTCCCTTGGCCACCATGAGATTCATCATTCTAGGTTGCTTCTACCTTTAGTGCTTTGCAATCCCTCATCGGGTGTCCTAGCTTGTTGTAGTCCCAACAGTTGGCCCACAATGAATTTCGTAAGGATCGCTTGCCAATGGCCTAAGCCAACTGTGTGTTAGATGGATCGTGTCGTGGAGGTATCTTTCAACTTTCACGAGTTCCTCATCTAAGTTTATAGTCCACAAAACACCCAATAAGGCTAAGGACTCCAAGGGTTCAACATCACGACAATGATGCTCCAGACAATCTCACAAGTCAAGCAAACATCTTAGCAAACAGTTTCTACCCAACTCTCTCGAACACGACTCTTAGGGACCACTAACCCAAAGCTCTGGTTTTCTCAACCAAAGCTCTGATACCACAATGTAACGCCCCGATTTCTCGAGGGTCACTTTAGTAAATTTTTCCAAAAACGTGAGTAAATTTTTGTCGAAATAAAACCTTTGAATGATAATAAATAAAAGATAGACTGAATGCTGAATAAACTTTATTTTATTAAATAGACCAAGGCTTTTTCTTTATTACATCAGGACTCAATGAAGGAAACTAGTGCTTTCAACCTTTCTTAAGCTCATCCACATACACGATGGCTTTAAGAAGGTATCGAGCCCTAAAACAACACTCGACCTCACCCCCAGTACAGACTCAATTATCCCACTCAATACCCGACTCATAGGCCGCGTGCCCTCCAAGGCCTCCAACGCTCGCATCATATCGTCTCGCATCCTCTACTCTCGCTAGTCCCATAGCTGAACCATCGGTCGCGCGGTCGATGTCTCGAGCCTTGCCGTCGTCCACATCAAGCAGGTGCATGGCCGCATCTCGACTGATCACACGCATGCTTGTTGTCTAGGCGTTAAGCGCCCCAAACAACAAACAGCAAACAAGCAAGGGTCAACTTCTAACACACACATATCATAAGTAGGGTATACTACCCTATCAATCACAAGTTCTTCTCTAAGCTAACATTCACAAATAGGGGAACTATATCAAGCTCTAAGTTGCACAAGTATGGGGAAACTATCTCATAATTCTAAGTTATTGTCAGTCAATGCTTGTGCATATGCATGCAGACGCTTTGGATATCCATAAGCCAATCCCTCATGGAAAGGCAGGACGAACACGACTCCACGATCGGGGTTGGACACCTCCAACACACCGCTGCCCAACAGCTTGACGATCGGGGTTGGACCTCTCCAACGCACTGCCGTTTCACGTTCGTCCTTTGTTCAGGTCCATCCCCTGAACGTCACCACTGACTAGCCCAGTCCAGGTCACCAGCCGTGGCCAACCAAGCCCAGTTCAGGTCACTTGGCCCACAAATTCATGCCATGCAAGTCAGTCATCATCACTAGGCCCTAAGCCCATCACGTTCATCTCACATGAACAAAATATCGTAACATAGTAACTTGCATGCATATCAATAAAAGTAGCTAACATCCTAGGCATATAGGCATGTTCATAATAACACTAGCTAACATTTATTGCATCATCATCATATAACATATCTAGCACATATATCATCGATAGTCCTAGTATCATGCTTTCTAACAATCACAATCAGTCATAGCCGAAGTGCCCTTACCTCAAAGGTACGCTTTCCTAGAAGTCTCGGGTTGCTCCTTGAAGCTAGGTCTACACTTGGAAATTTCCTACCAACGAACGGACAGAGTAACGTTACTAATCGGACAATCGAATCGATCATAAGCCCATCCCCTTGTCATTTGTGGTTGCATGTGTAAACTCCATAGGAAAGCTAGGAACCGATGCAACGGGATGAGATATCCTGTCACTTGCATGGCAAAGTGTAAGGCAACGAGCAGCTTGGTTCTAAAGGTCATGATCCGTGTATAGTGGGCGACCTTCAGGTGTCAGTCCATACCATACATGCTGAACGCGCATAGCCTACATTATTAATAACAGAGTGAGGATGTTACGTGCATATATGAATAAAGAAGTAAAAATATCACAACAACTTAAATATAATAACCATTTGCCCTCTTGTTGCAGCCGCACGCGTCAACCAACGAACGGAATACTTGTCGTACCAAATCATGTACTCATCATTTGGCTCAACAAGAGTATTAGTCTCGGGTTGGTTAGCCAACCTCTGGTGCCTCTCCGACCACAGCTGTATAAAACCACGCATGTTATGTACCCAATCCTGCTTTTCCTTCCCTTTCAGAGAAATATCATGCATTTCATTAAGTTGAGACGGTGCATCCGGTACAGGTTGAAACATCCCGAATTGTTGCATAACTCGATCCGGTTGATGCCGCTCTGAAACGTGATAGAGTACCATTGACACCACAGTTCTCCATAAATGCATGTTTTCTCGACAACGTTCCGGAAGCCCATTGAGAACACGATCAGAGTACGGCTTCCACACAAACTACATACACAAGAAGGATAAGAATTTAAATGAAAATAAAGATAAGCAAAGTACGACATCCACACAAGCTACTCACGTCATTAGAACTCAAATCGTCTAATTTGGTGCGCCACCACTCGATTTGCTTCTTTGCCCACTTTATTGGTTTTTCCGGGTCCGGGTCCCTCCATCTGTTTAATATATAAAAAATGAATGAACCGTAAAGTTTGAATTTAAGGAAATGAAATTAGCAACGAAATTTATTATTTAAATTATGTGCATACCTTGCCGCGAGTGGGAGGCCACGGTGCAACCTCGGTGGATCCGGGCCGATTCCTGGAATCCTTAGCCATGCCCACACTTGTATCAAATAAGCACAGCCGCCAATGTCTGTACGTGAATCACCGGTTGCATAGCACAACTCATGATAGAGAAGTGCTAGTACGGCTGAACCCCAACTATACTTTGCGGTCTCCTCAAAGTCTCGTAAGAGAATGAGATATCTAAGAGGGACATGTGAACCGGTGTGGTCACAGAGTAAGAAAGTACCAATTAGTCGCAAGATGTATGCTCTTGCAGCATACATAATTTGTATCGGGTCGGCACCGGCTAGATTATGAAAATTAAATTGCGCAGCTAGCCAAACCAACTTCAAGCCACCTCCTTTGATAGCACTGGCGGGTGGCACCACTCCGAGCAAGTCCTCTACAAGCTCAGACCAATCACACCATGTAACTCCGGTGACAGGATTCCCATCAATGGGTAAGCCAAGATGAACAACAACATCTAGCAGAGTGATAGTACACTCTCCGAACGGCATATGGAACGTGTGTGTCTCAGGCCTCCATTGCTCCACCATAGCCGATATTAAAACTTTGTCAAGTTTCAGAGATCCAGCTAAGGCGGCTTCGTAAAATCCAGCTTGACGAAGGTGGCCTTCAATTTCAGCGGGAATAAAATCTCGAAAATCCCGATATTTTCTCACTTTCAGAATTCTATTTATTTGGTTCCACGCACCAATAGACACATGTTTACCTTCTTTTTGCAAATACAACACACTTTCATTCCTCGGACCCAATTTGACCACTTCTTGGTCGGCCATTTAGCTTGAGAGAGATTGAAGATGAATGAAATTGAACAAAAGGAAGAGGTTGTGATGAGAGTTGAGGTTGTGATGAGAGTGGAGGTTGTGGCGGTCTATTTATAGGGGTTCCAGACCGCCACTATTAGGCAATGCAATTCGCAACAAATGTTGCGAGACCCTGTCCATCAATTGCATGCATGCCTCATGTCAATCAATTGCATGCATGCATGCCTCATTTCTGACACCTCGTGGGATTCGCAAGCTTTCTTGCGACACCAATGTCACCGGGTCAAAAGCTCATCTCCCCACGCCCTGCCACCCTGCAACTACCACCATCATTCACCATCATTTCCAACTCAACTTTTCAGTAAAACTTTTCAGAGTACATTGAACTAGCAAGTTTTCTTGCGAATCCCACTATCTGACGACCATCATATCCAATCACCCTGCAACCCATCATTCAACCATCATTTCCCAATCAGTCAGACTTACTTTTTCAGAAATAATACATGGGTTCCGCGAGTTTTGTTGCGGAACCATACTACCCCATACACCTCAGCGCCAACGTGTCCAAAAGTACCCCATCTTGCTAAATATTTTTTTTGTAGCCCTTTTTGCTAATTAAAAATATTTTTTTAATTATTCAGAAAAAAAAATTCTAAATTTAGGGTTAGGGGATGGTGCCCCCAATTCAAGATAAGGAAAATTGTCGGGTTCAAAGAGCATTTACAAAAGACTTACACAAGACTCTATCATGCTCTACCTATGAAGCACGGACACACCTAGACAGTGTTGTGTCCGAGTGTCTGACACGCGGACACAGACACGACACTGATACGTGTGTCCGACACGTGTGAGACGTGTTTGAATAAAAAATTATTTTTTTCAAGTTCAAACACAGCTTGGACATTTAGTCGACACATCTTTGTCACTAGACACATGTAAAGTGACACTTTTAGTGTTATTCATTTTAATTTTTTTATTTATTTCTGAAAAAAATTAACTAGATTTTTTTTTTAGATAAGCAAAACTTGTATTAAAAGGAGGTACAAGGGGTACCCCAACCCTTAATACAACAAGATAGAAACAGTAATAGAGTACAAAAAACAAAAGAAAAAAGCTAAACCAGCAAAAGAGAGCAGCAGTTGAAGAAGTTAGCCAAGAGTCCACCAGGCTAGAGAACAAACGCACACCACCAACCTGCCTCCCAAAAACAGATGCATCAACCAGACAAAGAAGAGAGCTGGACAATCCACTTATAATCCATGAATGCAAAGCAAAGGATTAGTATACCAAGCATAGAATGAATAAGAGACCTCCTTGACCTTTACTTTAGCCCACGCCCAGGATTGTTTTTTGACCAATTCCATAATATTTTCATGATTGAAAAGGCCACCCTTGAAAACAATTGAGTTCCTAGCCAGCCATAAATTCCAAACAGTGGCAAACCACACAGTCAAAGCAACACGTCTTTGTGAATTATTCCAGCCAATTTTGAAGCCAATGAAATGATCCCGCGGGGAAGAGGCAATAATAGGATCCACCCCAAGCCACCTAAAAACCAACTGTCATATTAAAGACGAGAAAGGGCACACAAACAGCAAATGCCAGCTAGATTCCAAGCTGATATGGCAGAAACTACAAGTAGCTTGATTTGGTGCTGCAAAAACTTGACGTTTAAGTAAATTCTCCCGACTTGCAATCCTGTCCAACAAGAGCCTCCAGGAAAAAGCTTTAATATTCGAAGGGGCCAATGACTTCCAAACCTCTGAAAGAGCATGATCCTGCGTCGGTAAGAGTGGATCCTGCATAAAAGAATATGCAGAACTAACCGAGTAAACACCATCACTACTAGGCAACCAAGACCAACGATCAAAAGCACCTTCAACAAGCTGAACACTGCTAATATCAGACAGCAAAGACTCAAACCATTGCAGCTCCCTACCCAGCAGGGGACGCCTCCAAAGGAAATCCCAATACCACACACCATCAATCCACTTACCGCAATCAGATACAGTGTTCGATTTCAATTTTGAAAGATTGTACAAGCGGTAGTCTTACTACGAAAACACCCACGACTTGACCAATCCTCAAGCCAAAAATTAGTGCAGTTACTCATTTGAACTATTTTACGGGAGCCCATATCCAACCAGTTCAGGTCATCAAAGCAGCAAGATTTTTGGATATCCCGCCACCACGCAGATTCCATTGGAAATGAGTGACCTGCGTTTTTAGCTTGGATAACCCTGCACCACAAGCTATTAGGGTCAGAACGTCATTTCCACAACCACTTCCCAAGCAACGCCTTATTGAATAGAGACAAATCTTTAATACCCAAGCCCCCAACATCTTTGGGTTTGCAAATAGACGACCAACTTACCCAAGCAATTTTTTTATCTTCTTCCCCACCACCCCAAAGAAAGTCTCTCATTATCTTATTACAAACCTGTACCACACAAGCAGGGATTTTGAAAAAAGATAAAAAGAATAGAGGGAGGGCGGAGAGTACACTCTGAATAAGACAAATACGCCCCCCCGAAAGAAATAGTCTTTCGCCTCCAGCTCGTAAGCCTGCTCCTGAACTTAGAAATAACTGGATCCCAAGTTTGTAAGCGGTCAGCCCATGCTCCAACAGGAATACCTAGATACACAAAAGGGATACTCATCAATTTACAGTGCAGAAAAGAAGCAAAACGCTAAGCAGTACCCGAATACAGAGCTATGGTAGCTAACTTGCTTTTATGAAAGTTCGCTTTAAGCCCAGAAATTAATTCAAAACAGCGAAGAATACCTTTCATTACCACCACATTCTGGAATGAGGCCTCCCCCATGAAGATAGTGTCGTCAGCGAACTGAAGGAGAGAGATCTCACATGAGCCACTCGTCCCCACCTTGTAACCACTAAATTCTCCCAATTTTACAGCATTCATGAATAAACCATTAAGACCCTCAGAAACAATGAGAAATAAAAACGGGGCAAGCATATCACCCTGTCGTAGGCCTCGTTCCATTATGAATTCCTTGGTCGGACTACCATTAACCAGGATCGACACCGAAGCAGATTCCAAGCAAGATCGAATCCAAAGGATCCATTTATCATTGAACTTCATACGCTTCATCATATACAGTAAAAAACTCACTCGACAGAATCATATGCTTTTTCATAGTCCACTTTAAAAATCAGTGATGAGCGTTTCCGAATCTGAGCATCATGTACAACCTCATTCACATTTGCAACGCTGTCAAGCAAATGGCGACCTCCAATAAAAGCAAATTGACGCTCGTCGATCAACTTCCCAATTACTGATTTCAGCCTCAAAGCAAGCAATTTTGACACCACCTTGTACATACAACCAATCAAAGATATGGGCTGAATTCATTCAAATGTTGGGGAGAACTAACCTTTGGAATGAGGGCAATGAACGACGCGTTGCAGCCCTTTGGCCAAGCACCCCGACAGTGAAAGTCTTTAACCACTCTTGCGAAGTCACCCTTCAAAACTGGCCAAATTTTTTGGATGAATTTGAAGTTAAATCCGTCCGGACCGGGGCTCTTATCTCCACCACAATCCCAAACCGTAGAGTGAATCTCTTCATCAGAAAAAACAGATGTCAAAGAGGGACTATCAATAGCAGAAAGAGAATTAAATTCAACCCCATCTAGTCGCGGTCGCGGACCAACTACCGACTTGAATTTTGTTTCAAAAAAGCTTTTTACTGCCTCCTTGACGCGCACCGGATGCTCCTTCCACACTCCATCAATTACTAGGCCCACAACATAATTAGCACGCCTCTTCCAGTTGATTGTGGAGTGAAAAAAGCTGGTATTTTGATCCCCTTCCGCGATCCATTTCGACCGGGACTTCTGGCAAATTAAAGCAACGACTCATTGAGATGAAGGACTTGCCAAAATTCTGCAGACAGCTGCCTATACTGATCTTGTTCAACAGATGATAAACCCCCCACTGCCGCCTTAGAATCCAGATCATTGATTTTCAAAACCAAAGAATCCCTCCTGCTTTTCAAGTTTCCAAATTCCTCTTTATTCCACTTATTCAGAGCCAACCGAAGACCCTTCAATTTTTCTTTGAGGACATACGCCCCCCATCCTTGTATACGCAAGCCAGTCCAAGATTTCTCAACCACAGTATGTAGATTAGGATCAGTTAGCCAACAGTTTAACACCCGAAACGGTTTAGGGCCCCAATCATCAAACGATTGTCTCAACAGTAACGGGCAGTGATCAGAAATACCACGGTTCAAAACCAGCTGAGAACAATTAGACCAGATCTCACACCATTGATTAATAATGTCAGTTCCACCATTGACATGCCTGAGCACATCACCAGTCCCTGATTCATCTCTGCATTGACATCCCTGGTTCATCAATAGTTTAACTCTCTTAGAAGGAGGAGAATGCTACTAGATTAAGTTAAATCATTTTTAGAGTTTATGTTTTTCAATAATGATGGCGGTCAAGGAGGAGGAGAGAACCATTTGATAGAATAACTCTTTTTTAATGGAGATAGAGTGCTTAACTTGCAAAATAAGGCTTCTTAGTATTTTTTGTGTGAAGCTCATTGACATAAGATTGAAGTTTTAAGTTATTCATAGTAACGAGATTAACTTGTGTTTTAACTTTAGGCAGGTTGTATATAAACTTTAACTTGTCTCATGCTCTTTTAATTTTATGAACATATTATCTTTTTTTTTTTAATCTAATTTTTTCTATTTTTTAATATATATATATATATATATATATATATATATATATATATTAGTCGTTCCCTACTTTTTGGGTTATAGTTGTGTCATTGTTCTTGCCCGTGTCCGTGTCCAAGTTTGTGCTTCATATTGCTCGACTGGACCAACCTTTAATTTATATTGTTTTGAATTATTTAAAATATTATAAGAAAACAAATTGTTACTCTTAAGAAGATTGGTGTAGTAAAACATTAAAACTTCTTAAAATTTATTAAAATAGTCATGTGATTTTTTAAAACTTTTTTAATAAGTTATATATGACATTTTTAAATGGTCTTATGAGTATCATATGACTATTAAAGAATTGGCTTAATTCCAGTTTGGGCCCCTGATGTTTCACAAATGAGCGGTCTGCATCCCCTGTGTTTAAAATGTGCGGTCAAACTCCCTCATGTTTCTAAAACGGTCGATTAAAGCCCTTCCGTCCATCTCCGTCAGTTGACCAAACGGAAATGCTGACGTGTCACTTATTTAATTCATAAAATATAGGCTACTAATTGGTGACGGAAATAATCCGTCACAAAATCCTTCACCCAATACCTCTCACTCTCTTTTCTCCTCTCCCTAACAACACCATCTTCTTCATTTACCTTCTGCCTAACGCTATTCTTCTTCCTTGTCGTCGTCTTCCATCCCACCACCACCACCACCAATCCCATCACCACCAAAATCCTAACCTGCAAACTGAACCACACCCAACAACCACACACTCACCCCACCCGCAGAGAACCTCTTCCTCTTTTTTCCCCCAACAACCCCACCCCCAGCAAACTGAGCCGCGACCACCCATAAACCCAACCCCACCCCAGTAAACACCACAACCCAGAGATGAAGGAGGAAAAGGTGTGACAGAAATAGATCGGAGTCATAGCTGCTGAACGAGATCCAGCCCATGGTGTATGGTGGGTGGGTGAGGGCTTCTGGGTTTTTGGGGGGTTGGTGGGTCTCTTTCTCCTATTCTTATTCTTGTTCTGATTTTTCTAGATTTCAGGGTGTATGATTTTGTGGGTTGGCTGTTGTATTTGGGGGTTTGAAGATGGAGCTTTGGTTGGGGGCGATGGTGAGGGTGGGTTGCAATGGTATTTTGATTGGTGAGGGGTTTCTGGATTTTTGAGGGGTTGGTTTTTGGGATTTGGTGGTTGGGGGCGATGGTGGTGGTGGGCTCGATGGGATTTTGATCGGTGGGGGTGGGTTTCGATGGAGTGAGTTTTGGGGATGGGGTGGGGTGAGTTCTGGGTTCTGGGTGGGGATGGGTTGCTGATGGGTTGCATTTTGAAGATGATGATGAATAATTGAATAATTTTTGCCTCCTCAAATCCTTCTTCTCATCTGAATTTGGGTTGAAAAGCTTAAAGCTTTCAACTTTTTTTCTCATTAAACAAGGGTCAGATCTGGTGGTTGGGGGTGATGCTTCTGAAATCTGGGTTTTGAAAGATGTTGAAGATGAAAAAGAGAAGGACACAGAACATGACACACAAAGCTGCTGGGGAGGAGCCTTTGCCTGAGGAAGATCCTTCAAACCCCATTTTCAAGCCACTACCTGAGCCATCACGGTTGGAGAATTTCCTCATAACAAACCAAATTTCTAACTACTGCAACCAATTTCCGTTTGGTCAACAGACGGAAGCTAACGGAAGGGCTTCGTTAGCACAGTTTTGTAACAAAGGGGAGCTTGACCGCAACTTTTATACACGGGGGGTGCGGATCGCCCATTCTTGAAACATCAGGGGCCCAAACTGGAATTAAGCCTAAAGAATTTTAATGTTGACCTTAATAAACGGTTATGATTCTTTACTATGTTGGGTGGTGTCTAAGGTGCAATAGTGCGTAGGTCACCCATGCCATACATGTTAGAGTCAATGGGATCATGCCTGTTATTTAGTTTTTATCATTTTTTATTTTTTTTTTGAAAATGAAAATTTATTGAATATGAACCAAACATGATACAAAAGTTCTCATGATAGAGTGCCAGACTAATCATCCTCTCAAGCATGACTAACTAACAAACGCAAAGTTGGCAAATAACATTCTAAGAGAGTGTCTCATTAAAACCTTGCAAGGCAAAACCCAGTGAGAAAAAAACCATACATCCCTCTTAAGAAACCAATTTGCACACCTAATAAAAGGCCTCATCCAAAAACAATTCCAATCCCAGATACATGTAAACAACCACAATCAGCACAGCAAGGCCTGAATTTAATTCACTAGTGCAAATGCAAAGCCACAGCAGCTCAACAAAACAGCACCAGCAGCCAAAACTCACAACAGAAACAGCAGCAAAATTCCACTGCACTTATTCCACAGCAAGCGAGGTAGGCACAATAGCTTTTAATCATTAAAACATCATCCAGCAACTTACAAATATATATAGACAAGGCTCTCAGTTATATATAATTGTAAGCATCTTGTTAAGCATCCTTCCCTTGACCAAAATAGTTATAGTCCACGCACAGCAAGCAACTTTTGCATGACAAAATACCTATCCATACTCCTCAACTCAACAAACAATAAAACTTCACGAGTAGCCTAGATGGTCATTCAAGCTTATATAACTTAGACCTGCAAAACCCACAACAGATTAGTCACAAAAACACCCTTCACTCCATCATCAACACGCACCACCCTCCCCAATCCCAGCAAGTCACACCTAATCCCCGACACAGCACCTTAACCACACCAACACCACCTTCAATTTTCAGGCCACCACCCAAAGAGGATCAGTTCTGTCACACGCAGACTTTGCTAAATCATCAGCTTGTTCATTAGCCTCCCGAAAAACATGCACAATACTGACACAATGCCCCTCCGCCCTCAGCAAATTAATCAAATTCAGATATCCTTCCGCCACAAAGTCATCAGTCCTCCCGCTGCATGAATAGCTGGAACACTACGTAATTCCAACCTTGCAGCCCGAAAGCAACCACCCAATAACTTCTCTTGATCTTCCTTCAACTTTGTCTCTTGTAACAAAATAACTTCCGGGTGTACCTGATTAATAGCCACCATCACAGCTTTTGTTTTCTCAGCACGCCCCAAACCCCAGACAATCCATGTCACTCCCACCCCTGTCATCCCCTACTGCTGCTTCCCCAGTTGAATTTGATGAATCAAACTCTGCACAAAAACCTCTTCCTCACAGTCAAAAATTAAACCCGCATTTTGACACCGAATCAATGCTCTTCTAGCTTGAGTCTTTACTCCCTCCTCTGAATGTATATCAGCATGTACCAAAGACCTTTGTTTACCTTCTGACCTCAGCCTCCTCATCTCTGGGCAAACTGCATTTTTCCTTGGCCTCCCATGCTGACGTTTGGGTGTTACTTCCCGCACGCACGAATTATGCTTCCGTGGTCTACCTCTTGGTCTCCTCACGTTAATGGCCTCCTCAACGTGTGCAAATGTATAACCTGTGAATCAATTATAACCTGCATTGGAATGTAGAATTTGAATCAAAACAAAGTTCATCAAAGCTACCATAAGCTAGAGCTAATCCAAAACTAGGCCTAAACATTTAAGACATAATCAAGACTTGAATAACATACTTGGATTCTCATGGACATAATCAATCATTCTAAACCCCATCATGTACTAGTAAAAAAGCCACTCTGCACTACTGTCTCTCATTGCAAAGAGGTTTGTTATTCCTTCCCTCAAATTGGTTTCTGCCAAAACTTTCACTATGCACAGGTTTGGATAAACTTTTCAACAACTACTTATAGAAAAAAAATATATATGAGATATTCCCTGTTCAACATTTTAGATGGGTACACAAAAGAGCATATCAAATATAGCACTGCTGTAAATCATGATATTACCTGGAAACCAGTAACTTTTTGTGATGGGATTTCTTCTTGTCTTGCAGATTGATCAGATTTTTCTAGTGCAATTCATTTTCTGAACACAATATAAGAAAAAATATGATAATCAGTGATCGCACAATCATCATAATGGATTATAGATGGATAAACAGTTGTAAAGAAAAAAACCTAAAATGGTGTCGGGTGTATTAAATAATGGCATCTACCTTTGTATGAACCAACTAGTGCACTCTGCAACTACAAAATAAATAATAACAAAGATGGGTTTTAAAGAGCTTTTATATCTCATATCATAAGAATTTATGCAGATACTTAGTTGAATTTATGAAAATGGCTCATAACCTACCTAGTACCTATATATTAAGCATCTTATATTAACTTAAGAATAAGCTCTGCATATATGTTTTTTTAAGCTTATTTTCTCAAATAATCTTACGAATAACCACTAATAACATATGTACTTATTGGCATAAGTGTTTGATTGAGTTGTTTATCCAAATGCACCTCAAGTATCTATGTACTACCTCGAGTATCTATAAACTAGAAATAAAAGATACATGAATAGTAGTAAGGGGTATGTACCGAGGCAGACAGGACATGTAGGCTGTTCAGTTGAGCTAGCACTGGGTGGCCTAAACATTTAAGTTGAAACAGATAGGAGTGGACAACATACCATAACTGATAAAAAAAGACAACAACTATTTTAAGGAATGAAATTGAAAGAGAAGGGAAAAATGAAAGCGAAGATAGATATTAGATACCCGCAAAATCAGTGAATTTAACAAAACTGGTACCCAATCTGCAAAATTATATTAAATATGAGTGTCAGGTAGGTAAACACCCTCTATATTAGAGTATATGTAGTCACATGCTGACATGGCATTGCTGACATGTCAATCTGTAACAGAATTAGTTAGTAGCTGTAACAGAATCTCTCTCTTAGTAACAGCTTGCTACGCAAGCTTCACTCAATCTCTATAAATAGCATTACGTTTTGACATCAAGACGATGCACATCTTTTGTATGGACTCTTTTGTCAGATATCCCTGAAACATGACACTTTTTAAGTTTAAGTATGAGGAGTGAAAGGGATTATTATGAATGATAGTAAATAGTAAATTGAAGCACCAAAAGAAACTACACTGCAATTCTGCTAAGATGAAAGAAGTTACCTTGAGGCTTGAGCTGACTCTGGCATGAACTTCTTCAAAAGGCACCTGGACGGGAATGAAAGGAATACGGATGAAGCAACCAAAAAACTGATATACTATAGGTACTAATTTAAGTCAAGTGAGGAGGATGAAGAAGGACAACATGATGCAGTAGCTGATTTTGAGTCAAGTGTTTTAGTATACTAATGTCATCCTGTAGCTGCTGATAAAAAAAATAAAAGGCAGGAAAGCATCTACAAGATAAGTACTCAACAAGCCACCGCAAAAACAAAATTGTTGATATAGTAATTGCTCTATTCTTCAACTGTATCATTGTTGATATTAGTGCAGAATTCAATAGTCAGATTAACCTTAGAGGTGGAAAAGTGCACTCTACAAGATAAGTACATAAAAGGAAAACACTAGAAGTATCACTGAGCTTTCAGGAATGAGATAAGAGTGACTAGTGTTGCCAAAGAAACATCAATGCTGAAAAAGAGAAGAAAAACCTGACATTTGGCTTCAATAGAAACCCCAATCTTTGCATTACTGCAACATTAAAGCTTTTGAAGCATTGAATTTACATGTAGAGCTACACACAAAAACACAAGATTGAATGAAACATATAATTGCTCCGGCGGCGGACAATCAGAAGCAACATAAAAACCTTTCACACCTAACATTAACTGATACTATAGCTAATATGTACCCTACACTTGATTACCATGAAATTCCCCAAGTATATGAAACCCTTAACCAAGCCACAATAGAAGATGTGAAGAAGAAAATTACCTTGAAAACGCAGGGCTTTATATAACGTGTCAGGGAAATCGGTTTCCATACCTACCAGGGTAATGGATTCCCCTTATTTTCTGTCCAAGGCTAACAAACACAACACGTTGTTGACCTGTTGAGAGGAGAAAAACACGTTTGGACCAGTAACCGATTTCCAGAAGAGGAAACCGATTTCCAATAGTTACTGGAATGGCTGAAAATGTGTGCTAACACCCACAAAATAATGGTAATCGATTTCCATAAGGTTCTGTACAAAAAAAAAATAAAGCTACTTCTAAAAACCCTAGAAAAGTGATTTTCAAAATAAAACTACCTCTACAAAGTGATTTTGCTCACAAGGTTTACACTTTACATGAGGATGAAGGACAAAGGGGGTGGGTTTTGATGTGTATACGTACACCATAAGGATCAGGTCTTTTTGTAGAACTAGTTGTGGCCTATTGCACTGTGGTTGCAATTTCAATGAGTTTGGCCTACCTCTGCTTTTGGGTTTTAGTATAAGTACTTTGTTTTGATCCCTCAGTTTTATATGAACTGCAAATTGTATTAGTTAAATTCACAATCAACCTCTAATCTATATCTTCATAAATAGACCAACTATCCTAAGTGACTATAAATGAATGCTGATATTTCACCCAGAAGACTAAGGTTCTCCTAGGAATTCATATTGACCCCTTCAAAGTTTAGCTGGCATAATTTCACTGAATGTGGTCTTTAATTTATTGTTGATGTTAGAGTTAACTTTACGACTTTTATTCATTTTAAAAATTACAGCCTGAATGTGATGAAGAACAGCAGAAAGCAAAGAGCTCCGGCAGTGAAACGGAGAATGAGGTTTTGGTGTGGGCATGTGACAGAATAAACCCTACTCTCTCAATTGGTGACCATGGTGTTTCTTCTTCCGTTGATGTCCCTAGAAGCTCTCATGAAGGTGGCGTTGCTGCTTCTGTGTCTAGTAACCGGTTTGCAGTTCTCATGAGGAAGGTGAATTCTGCAGCAGCATCCGTTTCGGCGAGTGAAGAGTCCAGGCAGCCAAGTGCTTCAGAGTTACGTCACGCCGTGCGTCTTCGAAATCTGTCTCTTTGTTCTTCTATTCCGGATTCTGCATTGCGTGCTTTTCATAGAGCTGTGTGGGTGGGGAGTGATGGGAATGAGGAGGAAGTTATCAGTATGTTAGTTGGCCTGGAGCAACGGGATGCACTAGGGACTCGACCCCTTCAAATCTCTGGTGCTGATGTTGGGGTGAATGGTAATCAATGAAGATTCTTTCATTTAATGTAAGGGGGTTGGGAGGTTCGGCAAAAAGAAGGGTTATTAGGGAGTTGGTGGGTCAAAATCAGATTGAGATGCTTTGTCTTCAAGAAACAAAAAATCAGAATATTGATCGTCGAGTTTGTAGTCAGGTGTGGGGTGATTCAGATTTTGAGTGGCGAGTCGTTCAAGCTGTTAATAGAGGAGGAGGGTTGCTTTGTGTGTGGAAGAAAAATTTGTTTGTTTTGGAGGATTGTGTGGAAAGTCCTAGTTTCACTAGGTTGATTGGGTGGTGGGGAGAACCCCAGAAGAAATGTGTAATTGTAAATATTTATGCAGCTTGTACTGGTGTTCAAAAGAGGGTTATGTGGTGTAAATTAGTAGAGTGGCGGCGGAGATGTACTCTAGATGCTTGGTGTGTCGCGGGAGATTTTAATGCTGTTAGATATGTGGAGGAAAGGGTGGGAAGCTCGGAGGGGCAGAATTCACAAAGGAGAGAAATGCAAGATTTTAATGAGTTTATTGCTGACATGGAGCTCATGGATATTCCGCTGGCAGGTAGGAAGTTTACATGGCGACGACCAAACAACCAAGCGCAAAGTCGTTTAGATAGATTTTTGATCTCTTCTAAATGGAATGTGATGTGGCCTGCCTGTTCTCAAGTGGTTTTGAATAGAGATATTTCAGATCATAGTCCTCTTCTCATGTGTCAAACTTTCCAAGATTGGGGGCCAAAACCGTTTCGGGTGCTTAACTGTTGGTTGCAGGATCATAGGCTAAGCTCTGTTGTGGAAAATTCGTGGAAAGAGATTATGGTACAAGGATGGGGAATGTAAGTGCTTAAAGAAAAATTAAAAGGCCTGAAGAACAACTTAAAGCTGTGGAACAGAGAAGTCTTTGGGAATCTGAGAACTAGAAGGGAAGAGGCAGTTAGAAGGATAAATGAATTGGATGCAAAAGAGGAGGATGGGGTGTTGTCTCAGGCAGAGTTGGCTGCAAGAAAGGAGTATCTCACTGAATTTTGGAATGTCTTGAAACTTCATGAATCTTTACTGTGTCAGAAAGCTAGGTCTCGCTGGATTTTGGAGGGGGATCAAAATACGAGTTATTTTCATGCCACTATTAACTGGAAGAGGCGTTCAAATTCACTTGTGGGCCTTATGATTGATGGGGCTTAGGAGGAGAACACAAGTAAAATAAAAGAAGAGGTACGAAGGTTTTTTGAGCTTAAATTTCAATCTGATGGCTGGTCTCGGCCAAATCTTGATGGGGTGTGTTTTAATTCTTTGTCGGAAGCGGATAATAAAGTTCTGGTTGATCCTTTTGATGAGGAGGAAATTACATAAGCAGTCTGAGCTTGCGGGGGTGATAAGAGCCCGGGCCCGGATGAGTTTAATTTTTGGTTTATTCAAAAGTTTTGGGCTGTCATGAAAGAGGACTTTGTTAGAATGGTAAGAGAATTCTGGTTGAAAGGTGCTTGGACAAGGGGGAGTAATGCTTCGTTTATAGCTTTAATCCCCAAGGTTAATTCTCCTCAAAGTTTGAATGAGTTCCGACCAATTTCTTTGATTGGTTGTGTTTATAAGGCGGTCTCTAAGCTGTTAGCAAGCCGCCTAAAGCTGGTACTTGGTAAGGTGATTGATGAGCGACAGTTTGCATTCCTTGGGGGAAGAAATATGTTGGACAGTGTTGTGGTGGTAAATGAGATTGTCCATGAGGCTAAGTCTTGGACAAAGCCGACTGTTTTTTTCAAAGTAGATTTTGAGAAGGCCTATGATTCTGTACAGTGGGAGTTCTTGATTTATATGATGAGAAGGATGAATTTTTGTGAAAGGTGGATAGGATGGCTAAGAGGGTGCCTGGAGTCCGCATCTGTATCAGTTCTGGTTAACGGGAGTCCTTGCAAGGAATTCATAATGGAGAAAGGCCTCAGGCAAGGTGACCCAATAGCTCCATTTCTTTTTCTTATTGTGGTTGAAGGCTTAAATGGGTTGTTTATGAGTGCCGTAAAGCAGGGCAAGTTTACTGGGTTTACAGTTGGGGGGTCTAGTTCAGTTATTGTTTCTCTGCTTTAGTTTGCTGATGATACTGTGTTTCTGGAGGAGGCAACGTTGGAGAATATAATAGCTATTAAATGTGTATTACGGTGCTTTGAGTTAATTTCTGGGTTGAAGGTCAATTTTAACAAAAGTAAATTAGCATCTGTAGCTGTTGAGGAGAGTTGATGACCCGGGATTTAAGGCTATTTTCCTGATTTATTTGCATGTAGTTTAATATAGTTTTTAGGATATTTAGGTCATTTTATGATACTTTAGGCTTAGTTCATGCATTTTAATGTTTTCATTTAGTTTTAGTATTTTTCTATATTCTTTATGTTATTTTTATAGATTTCATTAGGATTTAATCAAGTTATTTGAATTCGGTATCTTACTCTATCTTCTAGTTAATCTCTATTATTGGTTTTTAATTATTTTCCTTTATTACTATTGTTATTTTAGGAGAAGATGTGGAATCAATGAGCAAATCAAGGGAGAGAGCCAAGAATCTCGAAGTCTGGAGCAATCTGGATTTCTTTGCGCTGATTTTGCGCCAATTTCCTCTTGCATCTCGCGCATTTACGCGAAGGAATTAGCTTCTGAAATATTTTGCGCCAGTTTTGCGCGTGATCCTTCACATAATTCGCGCATTTGCGCGAAATGACAGCCAGACTCTATTTAAGTGCGTTTTTAACTTATTTTATGAATCTTTTCACGTTGAAACATTTGGAGAGACCTTTGGAGGCAGAGCTCTGAGTTCTTTAGGATCCCTTACAGGTTTCTATTGTAATTTTGATGTTTTGCTACCTTTTTCTTGAATTGTTTCCTATGACTATGAGGAACTAATCCTCTCTTGTACTGAGGATAAGATGTAGTTTTCTCTAAACTATGTTTTGATACGTTTCAGTTATATATGAATGGTTAATTTAGTTCATGAATTTCTTCTTTACTTTTATTGAATCCAATCGCGAAAGAGTTTCATGCTATCGTTTGCACAATTGAGAAATTGGTAGATGATAGGGATCTAGGAAGAAATTGAATAAGGGTCTCTACGCCTTAGGGATAAGGGTAGCAATTTATTTGTGTTTGCCTGAACATGAAATTGAATCTCTAGTTAATTAGGATTAGGTACTAAGGAATTAGCTATCACTAATTAACTAGAAAGGGTGCTTGACTAAGGGATTAGCAAGTAAACATATAGGCTTAGCACCAGGAACAGATTTAACTAATTTCATATATAATTGTAGCGGGTAGAAACATAGCAAGGGTAAACGAAATCAATTCCCCGGTGCGCTTTTCTCTAAGTGATTTCAAATCAGTAATTATCTTTTCCACGTTTTCTTGCTACTTCGTTCTATCAACCAACTAAACCCTCTTTTAATTTTGCTTTTCGTCCTTACAACGAGAATTTGGTAACATTAGGAAGTAAACTATCACAATCCTTGAGGTTCGATAAATTAAAACCCCGGGCGAAACTGTACACTTGCAGTTTTGCACATCAAGAGTATTGTCCAAAGCTTTACTGCCCTTTTGCATTGTAAGAGGATGGCTATCCCCTTTGTGTATTTGGGCATTCCTGTGGGAAGTCGTTCAAAGTTACAGAGGACTTGGGAGCCGGTTATACATAAATTTAAAGCTAAACTTGCTGCTTGGAAGTTGAAGACAGTTTCTTTTGGAGGCCGTATTTGTCTGATTCAGTGTGTGATGTCAGCATTGCCACTGTTTTTCCTCTCTTATTTCAGGTTGCCAAAGACGGTGGAGAGGATCTGTACTAGCATCATGAGAGATTTCCTGTGGGGCAGGGGGAGTGAATCGAGGAAAATTCCTTGGGTTAGCTGGTCAACAGTTTGCAGAGCAAAGGAGGCCGGAGGCTTGGAATTAAAGATTTGTCTTTGTTTAATAAATCTTTATTGGGAAAGTGGAGGTGGCGTTTTGTTACGGAGTCGGACAATCTTTGGTGTCGGGTTATTAAAGCAAAGTATATGGGTAGCAAGCCATTGAAGGAATCAGAGTGGTGGAAGGATGTTGTTTCTTCTAGCTGTGATGATAATGGTGACTGGTTTGAGCTTGGGGCTCAGAAATCAATCCGGGATGGGAGTGCTACAAAGTTTTGGCTTGAAAATTTGGATGGTAGGGGTCAGCTGCGTGATCGGTATCCTAGACTGTTTAATTTGTCCAGGATGAAGTATGCTTTTGTAAAAGATTGTGGGGAGTGGAGCCATGGGGTGTGGCGGTGGAGGTTTAGATGGAGGAGGGGGTTAGGAGGAAGGGAGCAACAATGGCTTAATTCCATGGTGGATGAGATTAATTGCATCAATCTCTCTCAAGGTGTTCCGGATAAATAGAGTTGGCTCCCAAGTTCAGACGGAGTTTTTACTGTTAACTCTTTTTACTCGTTTTTGCAGGTACTTGATGTGGTGAGTCTGAATCCGGCTTTTAGTCGGGTTTGGCAGTCCATTGCTCCTACCAATGTGAAGGCATTTTTATGGAGACTTTTGCTGGATAGAATTCCTAGTAATCAGAACTTGTGGAAGCGTAAGGTGATTCCTATTGAAGAGGATGTTGTTTGTAAGCTGTGTCGTTCGGATATGGAGACAACAACTCATCTTGCTTTTCAATGTCCGATCTCACTGGATTTGTGGTGGGGATGCTACCGCTGGATTGGAGTTCAAACGATTCTTCCAAAATCACCTCGTGATCATCTGTTTCAGTTTGAGTTTGGTTGGAATAAGAATCAAAAAAGAGGGGCTCTCTCAATTTGGCTTGTTGTAATTTGGTCCATTTGGTTGGTGCGAAATTCGGTTGTATTCAGGGGTGGTGAGTATGATTTTTCTTCTGTTATGGATCTTATCAAGTGGAGGTCTTGGCACTGGAATAAATAAAAAATGAGTGGATTTTCTTACTCATTGTTTGAGTGGTCTTCTAATCCAATTTTGTGTTTAGAAGGCTTGTAGATCGTTGCTTTGCTGCTGTTTGTTATGGTGGGATTAGTTGGTTCTTGTTTTCTCTTTTGGTTTTTTTTTGGCTGGTAGTAGAAGGTTCTGTCATGTAATAGGAGTGTTCTTTGTTTCACATAGGGTTGATTGTTTTGGTGGGTGAGTTGTAGGTGGTATCATCACGCAGACTTAACTGGTTTAGTTGGGTTTGTGTTTTTCTTTTTCTTTTTTCTTTTGCATTTTTTGATTTGTTTTGTACTATCGGTTGAGTACCCCTTGTACTCCCATTAATGTATTTTTTGCCTATCTAAAAAAAACTCTCTCTTTTTTTTTGGTTGTTTAATTTCTACATTTTCTTTTTTGACCGGAAATTTGCTTCCATTGATTTTATATAAGGATGGTAATGGGTTGGGTACCCGTGTTTCCAAAAATTACCCGTACCAGTTCTCATACCCGCGTGGGTAGCAACTTAAATGCTCGTCTCCGTACCCTCTGGGTACCTATTTGCCCGTACACTTGTCTATTACCCACAATTTAGCTAACTAAAATATATTTTTCACTATTTTTGTTAATAAAAAACAAAAATGCAACTAAAATTTTAAATAAAAAACACTAAAAAAAATACAAAAGATTATTCAAATACTTAACAAATAAAATCATTCAAATTCAACTAAGCATATTTTTTTAGAAGGAATAAACGAAAAAGATTTAACTTTAAATTTATAATATAGCCCTAAAGTTGTAGGTTAATCACTTACAAATTTTAAAAATAAGTTAGAGTAAATTAGCTATGATTATGAATACCTTAAATACTCACCTATTTTTTTAAAAAAGAGTAAGTTGGAAAGCTATAGCTTAAGTTGATTTGTTCATATATTACCAAATAATAGTAATAATAATAATATGTGTGTGCGGATATGGGGCGAGTTGGGTACTATAGTACCCATACCCGCACCCATACCCACTAATTTTTGCGTATAATTACCCATACCCAGCCCCATGTCCATCTAGCAGGTTTTTACCCTACCAATAGTGGGTATTTTTTGCGGGTACCCTATGGGTCCAAGACTCGTTGTCATCCCTACTTTTATATCTACGGCTGGCTGGCTACACTCTCTTCCTTTTACTGAATATGAATCATATACTTTTTCTTCTGTCTTTAAAATTGATTGGAGATTATGTGAATGGAATGAAACGATACCAGGGTATTAATTTATATTGTTTTTTTACATAAATTTAGGTTTAGGGGATGGTGCCCCAATTTAAGATAAGAAAAATTGTCCGATTCAAAAAGCATTTACAAAAGACTTACACAAGACTCTATCATGCTCTACCTATGAAGCATGGACACACCTAGACCGTGTTGTGTCAGCGTGTTGGACTCGCGGAGGCACGGACACGACACCGACACGCGTGCGACGCGTGTCCAACATGTGTGAGACGTATCCGAATAATATTTTTTTCAAGTTCAGACACGGCTTGGACATTTAGTCGACACACCTTTATCGCTAGAGTGCTAGACACATGTAAAGGGACACTTTTGGTGTTATTCATTTTTAAATTTTTTTTTTAATTTAACTAGATAGTTTAACTCTCTTAGAAGGAGGAGAATGCTACTAGATCAAGTTAAATCATTTTTAGAGATTATGTTTTTCAATGATGATGATGGTCAAGAAGGAGGAGAGAGCCACTAGATAGAATAACTCTCTTTTTTAATGGAGATAAAGTGCTTAACTTGCAAAATAAGGCTTCTTAGTATTTTTGTGTGAAGATCATCGACATAAGATTGAAGTTTTAAGTTTTTCATAGTAACAATATTAACTTGGATTTTAACTTTGGAAAGGTTGTATATAAATTTTAACTTGCCTCATGTTCTTTTAATTATATGAACATATTATCTTGTTGCTTTTTTTTAAATATAATTTTTTCCTATTTTTTAATATATATATATATATATATATATATATATCAGTCGTGTCCGACCGTACTCTACTTTTTGGGTTATAGTTGTGTCGTCGTTTCCGCGCGTGTCTGTGTCCAAGTCTGTGCTTCATAATGCTCGACTGGACCAACCTTTAATTTATATTGTTTTGAATTATTTAAAATATTATAAGAAAACAAATTTTTGCTCTTAAGAAGATTGGTATATTAAAACATTAAACTTTTTAAAATTTATTAAAAAGTCATTTTATTTTTTAAAACGTTTTAAATAATTTATATATGACATTTTTAAATGGTCTTACGATACCATATGACTATTAAAATATTTTAATCTTTACCTTAATTATTAAATTTAACGGTCATGATTTTTTAATGTTAAATAGTCATAATTCTTAATATACATGATGCATGTCTTATTAAAAAAAAATCTATATTGATTAAAGAAGGAACATGTACAAAACCCTCCTAAAAAAGAAAGCATGGTCAAGCAAGAAAATAAAGCCCCGAAGAAAATACACCCAAGTCAAGCACAAAGACATAGGGAAAGCAAGAAATAACAAAAAAAAGACCCAAAAGAAACCCGCCAAAAGAGCCCTTTGATCCGCAACTGAAACTGAATAGAACAAACCACGTTCGAATCAACCTTCTACTCTTCCTCTGCGAGACCTTACATGATCCACAAGACCTAAATTGGCCACTTCCTTTGTGCCTTCAAGAACCACACCAAGCCTACATTTTTTGTCATAAAAACACGATTGTATGAATTCCCTGACAATAGCTAGAAGCATAAGCAAGAACTTCAACCCACACTCGAGTGATTAAGTCCCGCGTCGCTTTTACCTCCCAATTTTCATCCTCCCTTAGCTTTCTGATATGCTTTTCCATCTCGCACACATCAAATAGAAGACTTGCTCCAATTGCCTTTCACTTGACTCACTTTCTCAATCTCTGTGCAGAGTCTGAGTAGCTTTATGAAAACTTCTTCCTCGATAGCTATGTATAGAATATTTGTCCAATCAATGGAGACAGATATTCACCAATCCCATCAGGCAGCATGGATGTTTTCATAACAATAAGATGCAACATGTACTCTGATAACAATTTGTTTCCTCCTCTAAAACTTGAACCCCTTCCCCTATATGTTTCCTCTTCAAATGAGACAGAGTTATAACATAGATATGTTGCAATATGTCATAGAAGAATGCTTTTCAGAACTTTGTCACCCCTACAATCACAAAATCTCTTCTTCCGTGATGGCCTTCTTTATCTTATTTGTAAAGTGCTGAAAGATAATTCCCTTCAGATTAGGATTAACAATCTTGCAGTTATGTCATTGTGTTTGTACTTCTCATACGACAGCCAAACACCTTTAATCAATAGAGAAAGACAACAGTACTTGCATGCTTTCCTTTCAAACATAAAGGAAACTAATTTTTCCTTTCAAGAGTAGGAGAGGGAACTTTCAGTTTGTTGAACAAGATTCAGAAGTGTAAAGAACAAGATTTGAAGACATCGCAAGCAAGCTTTTGAGCTCATAATTCAGAAAGGTCTATCAACACCATCTGCTTCAAGAAGAGAGAATCTTCAATACTTTCAATCACTTAATCTCTCATGCATTTGAACATAAAGTATACTCCTAGAGTCAAATCTCATCCTCAACACTTTATGATTCACGAACTTAAACCTCTCTACTATCACTCTTGTATAAAGAGATCTTTGTAGAAGCAAATGATCTTGAAAAAGATCGTTTGAGGAGAAGTCCTTAGAATACCTGTAGGAGAAGTCCTTAGAATACTTGTTGGTAGAAGTCATGGAGAATACTTGTTGGGAGAAGTCCTGGAGAATACTTGTTAGGAGAAGCCTTTGATACTTGATTAGTGAAATCTTGGTATAGCCAAGGACTGGATGTAGCCTTATTGTTCTAGGGGTGAACCAGGATAAAATGAGTGTGTGTCTTCTGTTCACTACCCTGCTTGATTATTCGCTGCACCAAATGATCTCGAAAAACTAGTTGAAATTGTTAATCGTTTGGAAAACAAAAGTTTTAAATGACACAATTTAACCCCCCCCTCCTTTCTTGTGCTTTTTCTACACATCTCAAACACACAACTAAACTGAAAATTGAAGTATATAAGGTCAATAGTGACCAAAGTTATTGCCTGAAAGGAGTTATAGCAAGTTTGGTGACTCTAATCAATGCAGCTTTAACTAAAGGAGACATAATTAAGATAATATTGTGATTGCCCATGAGGTTTTTCATTCCATGAGGTTCCTAAAGAGGAGAAAGAGGTGGTTGCTATGAGAATTGATTTGGAGAATGCCTATCATAGGTTAAATTAACTAGAGATTTTTGCACAACACTCTCTTAAAGCTGAGGTTTGAGCCCTCTTCTTGTGATTTGACCCTCAATTGTGTGAGCTTGAGTTCGTTTCAGGTTTTGCTTAATGAGGAAATTAACTAATGTGCAATAACTATGTCACTCGAAAATGATTAAAAATAATTAAAAATAACAAAATAATAATAATAAAACAAATTAAAATAACATTAATATCCTAAAATTAAAATTTAATAAATTAATTTAATATAAATTTAAAAACACATTAACATATTTTAAATTTGTTTTTTTTCTTATTATATTTTTATTCTTTTTTATTTTTTTAATCATTTTCGAGTTATAATTAATTCAGTAAATAATAATAATAATAATATGTCACAAATGAAAGAGATTAGAAAAAGCATGTGTCGAAATCTTTTCAAACTCTCTCTTCCCATCTTATATGATCTCCAACCACCAAACAGAGAGAGAGAGAGATTAATATCTCTCACTTACCCTTTCTCTCTTCACTAATTCTCCTCTACCAAACTCACTACTAGGCTTTGTTTAGTATAAGGAGATTTAGGTAGAGAGAGATGTGGAAGAGAGAGTTAGGGGGAGGAAGAAGGAAGTTCGTGTGTTTGGTGAGTGGGAGGAGGGAGATAAAGGAGAGAAAAAGTGGTGGGTGGCAACCACTTTTTTGGTCTCTCCAAATTGGAGAGAGATGAGTGGGATTTTTTTGTTTGTTTAGAGTTTCGTACTTTACTGGTGGTCTGGGACCCCATTAATCACACTAGGCTAGAAATCATATCTGAGTTTTTATATTTTTTTCTGACTTTCTTCTCTCCAAATTGCACTTTACTGGTGGTTTGAGACCGCCAGTAGTTAACTTCCAATCGGCAGAAAATGTTTTACATTAGAAACAACTATTTTTAAACACATAAAATAACATTCTCTCCCCTTCATCTCTCTTCTCTTTTTAGCATACCAAACAACCTTTAAATTTACTTTATTTTTCACATATTTCTCTCTACTGAACTTCTCTCTTCTCTATCAAACAAAGCATTAAAGTACAAATATTTGTTAGCCAAGGAGGAGGCATTTGAGATTGGTTTCCCTTCGTTAATGGTAAGCAAGCAGCTGTGACATGAGCTATGCTCAAATGACCAAGGGTTTCATTGATCACAAACTTGAGCTGTTTATAGTTGTTAATCTACAATCTTATACCTCCATGTTTTAAAATAACTATTCAAAAAAAATTTAAAAATATAAATAATATTGTTAACTTTTTAAAACATGTAATTTATTTTTCCCTCTTTCCCTTTAAAGTGTATTTTTATTTCTACTCATTTATTCTTCTCATATGAATATTATATGGAAAAACATCAATTAATATTCCCTTCAAATCCTAAGTGGACACCATTATGAATTAAAATAAGCGGACATTTATTTTGAAAAAGAATACTCGTTAGTGTGAATACACAGAACCCGCTGATCTTTACTGCTTGTTCAAAACTAGGGATGGCAACGGGTAGGATCGAGCACGGGTTTTACAATTACCAAACCCAAACCCAAACTCAAACACAAAACCTTATGGGTGATAAAATGAAATCCATGCTCAAATCCATTGGGTTTCGGATTTACCCAAAACCCAAACCCAAACCCATTCCTTACGTGAAATAGCAACCCGATCCATAACCTACATTCATAAAAAAAATAGTGAAATTCATAGAAAGAAAGAAAAACAAATACTATTCATCATCATCATCCATCACTAAAGTGAGACAACAATAGTTTAGAGTTGACTTTCTCAAACATACAAAAGTACAATTAATCATCAAACACTAAGAACAAAGTTTATAAATATATACATGTATGAGAATTTTTTTGTAATTTTATGTTTTGGGTATCTTTGGATTCGGGTTTGGGCGGGTATGGGCACGGATTTAACTAATACCAAACCCAAATCCAAACCCATAAATTGCTATAGTAACGGGCAAAACCCAAACCCAAACCCATAAATTGCTATAGTAACGGGCAAAACCCAAACCCAAACCCAAATCCAGTCAACTCGGGTTTTGTCCGTCAAATCGGATCGGGTTCGGGCAGGTACCCATGGGTTTGGGCAAAATTGCCATCCCTATTCAAAACTGATTTTCTCCACTTGACAATTAGTTAATTATTGAACCATAATTGGTTGAAACACATCATCTAAGCAATTCTTTCTTATGCTCTCTATTCTTACTGAATAACAGAGTTCTATTTTGAACTAGAGGAAGTTTTCCCTCCGTTTCAAAACTATTGTAGTTTTAACTTTTTTGTTTTGTTCCAAAATCATTTTTGTTTTACATATCCAAAGCATTGTATGCCATTCTCTTCCATTTATGCTCTCATTTAATATTGTATCTCATAAGTACCACCTGTTATTTCCACCAATCACAATTCTTACCAAGTAGTTGACCAATGACTTACATTCTCTCTCTTTCATATAACTCATTAAATAAGGGTGTTTCAGTCAAATTATAACATTAATTAATGAACTTTTAAACTTTGTGCATAACCTTAAACTACAATAGTTTTGGAACGGAGAGAGTATTATGTGATGGTCTGATGAAAAAATTGATTATGAGCTTGTTTTACTATCTTCTTAATTTTCTAAATTTAAAATTAGTTTCAAAAGAAGAAAAAATAAAAACTATTTAAGTCATATATTTTTCAACTGACAACCAGTGACTTAAAAAAAAACAAAAAATATCTCAAAAATGTATTAGGATTTCTATTTAAAAAACTGCTTTTAAGAAGAAACAAGTGTTTTTTACACGCGCGTTGCACAGGGAATTTGTTTATTGTATTTGATACATTTTTAAATTATAAAATATTTAAGATGCTAAGAATGTAAGAACAATCATAATATAGATGTAGATATTTAAAGAACATAAATTCAGACACTCAATTTTAGTGTTTTGTAAGCATACACTTCATTAACTAATATAAAGATTTTGAAAAACACAGAAGTTAATAAGTCAAAAGCTTTAAGTTTTGCATATGTGAGGTATAACTGAATTTTGTTTGTGAAGATGTACTCGTGTTGCATAAAGGGTAATGCTTTTGTGTTTTAGATATGTAACAATACATAAATATATAATTATTGTTTAAATTATTAAAAATACACTTAAGTTATAGAAAAAAATGAATTTTTTTTTAACTCCTACAAATTTTCATTTTACATATAAAATGTTCCTCCCCGTGAGATCTCGTAACTCTAATTTGTTAGCACTAATAAATTTAGGTCATAATTTTATAGTACATATGTAATAATATTTTTTATTCCTCGTACTTTTCTTACTATCAAATTATTATAGTTATAAACATATATAAATATACACTCTTAAAATTTTGAAAACAATACTAAAATTAATTATATTAAATTTTTCTATTAAAATAATACCAATCAATTAGTTTAGAATATAATGATTGTATAAAAAAGTATAATGATACTTTTTATAGAAAATAAAATCTCACGTAGGTAGCATTATAGTAGTTTAAAATTAAAACATATCAATTGAAAATTATACGCAAATACAAACAATAGCCGCTTTTAGGTTTCAGAAATATAAGCAGTAGAAAATTGTGTGCATCTCCAGAACAAATATTTCTAGTGTTTTTACGGTGGAATTTGCTCTTGTGTTTGAGGCATGGATCAATACCTTGGTTTATTTCTAGCTTTTTGCCCCGTATGAGCTTTTTCTGTTAATTTTCATGTAAAATGTTTATCTCCGTGGGAACTCTTAACCCTATAGTTTAACTTAAACAAAAATAAACTATATATGTATTAATATTTTCTAATCACCGCACGACACATTTTAATCATCAAATTATCATGCCTTTATATTTATTTCTTTTTAAAATTTTCAAAAACTTATGAAAAAAGTAATGACATCATATTGATTTTTTATTTACCACTTATAGGAATTAGATTTCGACATATAAGTTCAAACAATCACTTTTTAAAATTAGACTTCTCTTGTGCTTAAGACATGTTCAATACCATACTTTAGCAATATTTTCAGATACTAAAGGACATACTTAATGAGAGATATATAATGCTACATAATGTGTTCCTCTAATTTGATTTCTCTCTATTTATAACTCATCTCGTTCTAGTACTAAGTAACTACTATAATAACATCAAACTAACTTAGCAGTCCCTGATTAATTTCCCCTTCTGTTACATCCTTACATGAGTTTGAAAATTTAAGTAAACACACTTCTCTTAGGTGATAAATGGGAACAATATAGAAACAACCGCAGTCCGCAGCTAATGAGAAACTCTGTCAAATTCACCTAGCAACCATCAAATCTCTGCGTGTCCATGGTAGCTCTGTGGACCCTCAGCACCAGATCAGCTCCCTTTTCCTGGAATTAATATTTTATAAAAATAAGAGAAATTAAGAAAAAAATCAAGAAATAAACAACCTAAATCATAATCAAATCTAAAATTTAAAAAGGTACTAATTAAAGATAGATAAAAACTATCAAAATCTAGCAAATCACAATAAAAACTTATAAAATCATAAATTAAATAAAAATCCGAAAATTCAATAAAGACACCATAAAAATTAATTAATAACCTCAAAATAAATCAAAAATAAAATAAAAGATCAAAGATATAATCAAGAAATAAACAACCTAAATCCAAATCAAATCTAAAATTTAAAAAGGTACTAACTAAAGATAGATAAAAACTACCAAAATCTAGCAAATCACAATAAAAACTCATAAAATCCTGAATTAAATAAAAATCCAAAAATTCAATAAAAATACGATAAAAACTAATTAATACTCTCAAAACCAAATACCCAAGAAAAAATCAAGAAATAAACAACTTAAATCCTAATCAAATCTAAAATTTAAAAAGGTCAAAATGTGCTTGGATAACTTGTTGAATTTTTCTTCATATTTTTTGTCAACATGTGATTTTTTTTTATAAATGCCTTAAATTTAAATCCAGTTACCTATTCAAAAAATTAATTCAAAAGGCTTTTTGTGTTTTCCAATATACAATTTTTTTAAAAAAAATATACACTAACTATTTAGAATTATTCAATTTGTATATATTTTATTAAAAACAACATTCAATACGATGCTTTAACTAATAAAATAGGGTCAGGAATAACAAAGTGAAGTATGCAACTTTAGATGACACTATGTCAGAGAACTATATCACTGTTGATTAAACAACAAAACTACATGCATATGTATACAGTAACAAACACTGAAGTTGTTAAATTCTAGAGTGCAGTCCACAATATAGAGGAGACAAATCCAAGAAAAGAAAGGTGAGCAATAACAATGATCACAATTCAAATAACATATCAAAAACATAAAACACAAAACGGTTTCTATTTCAATGTTAGCTTACATCTTCAATCAATTTATTCCTCATTCACGGACTCTGAAACAGACAGCTTGAAGGTCATCCTTGAGAAGGATCTGTGCGAACATAGCAATTTTAAAAATTCTCACATCGAAGCTGAATCAAAACACGTTTACTCTTTGTCGGTCAGGAAAAAATTAAGTAAAAGTCAATCATTCAATCAAGAAGGTAGTCTCCATGGATTAAAGGTAGCATAAAGCAGCAGAAATATAACAAAATATTGTCTATGAAAAGGGTACAAAGCAAGTTGTACGAATAGAGAAGATGGGGAAGAAGAAAGTCCTAAAAATGCAGAGAAGCCAAAGACATATAAGGACTCTGTTGAATATCTGTTAAGATTTAGTTTATTATTAATTATTAATCTAACAAAGAGATAAAAAGAAACTAAATCTATCTAAACCTATCTCTATTTAACTATTTAAGTAAATACTAATCTAAAATAATAAACTAATCTAACAAATAACAATAAAAACAAAACAAAATCTAAAAAAAAAAAATTATGTAGATACTAATCTAAAATAGAGAAACAAATATAGATAAAAACTACCAAAATCTAGCAAATCTCAATAAAAACTCATAAAATCCTGAATTAATTAAAAATCCGAAAATTCAATAAAAATACCATAAAAATTAATTAATACTCTAAAAATACCTGAGAATGACACGTGGAATTTTTTTTATGAGAATTAACGTGAGAATGACACGTCACTAAGAATGAATCTGGTGCTGACACGTCATGCTAGAAGTTGTTCTTTTATAATATATATTGATATTGATATTGATATTGATTTTAATTTTTTTTATCAGGTGAGTTTCTTTTCTATTCTAAAAATTAAAATGTATTTTACAAAACTCTAATCAAACTAGTTCTATATCTCTACTAGATTAAGGTCCTATTTCAAGTCCCCGTAGGATAGCTCAAGTGGTAAGAGCTGAGGGACATATGAGTTGGGTAGGGGAGGTCCAGGGATCGATTCCTGGAGGGTGCAATTTATCTTTCCGATGTACCAAAAAAAAGGTCCCGTTTCAAAGAGCTTATTTAAATTTATTTAATAAAATAAACATTTATGTAAGTGTTTGATAAAACTTATTAAAATAATTTATAATCTACTTATAAGATATTTTGAACTTATTTTCATAAGCTTTTTAGATTAACTTCTGAATAAGAAATCTAATCCTATTTTCACCTTATTTCTTCTCAAATTAATAAGAAATCTAATCTTATTTTCACCTTATTTCTTCTCAAATTAAGTTATGAACGCTTATTGTAATTAAACTTTAGCGTAACTTTATTGTCATAAGCGCGCGCTTTATGCACCGTAAAAATTTGTAATATGTACTTAGAAAGTAAATATCTCCTACAGATCACAATATTTTCTATTTTGAGTATTAGATATAATTTCTTTTATACCTAGTTTTCCCGCATATTCATTTCAAAAAAAAAAAGTTTTCCCGCATATGATAACCTAGGTAAACAACAAACACCCAAGAGACTATGAACAAAAAATTGGCCAAGTATTATTAATATCTCATGCTCATCAATGGAACACAAGTATACTTACCCCACTACTCACTAAATTAGCTCTTTAAATTGTAGGATCCAATCAGAATCCTATAAAGAGTTATAGGAGTACTATATTTAAAGTGCATTTAGATTCGCCAAAACTTGAAGGAGTTGGAGTAAATGTTCCATGTTTGTAGCAAACACTACCCATGAAAAGCATTACAAGGCAGAAAATACAAATGTTGCGTTGCTTGTTCTAATAAATATGACAAAGTTGTTTTCAAAAATATGACAAAGTTCTATAAAAGGAAAATAACAAGGAGACAAGTACATGTTGGGAATCCGCATCTTCATCTGCTTTCAAGTTTCAACATCATCCAAAACAAGGAAAGTTGAGATAGTGTATTATTTAAAGGAACAATAAAAAACATTTAAAACATAGTGAGCATATTGTGGAAACCCCTCCCAGCCTTCATGCTTGTTGATATTAACTATCAACTCACATTAAAAAAATGTTGGTTAGATAGGTCTCTACTTTCCAAACACAAGTGATACAATTAAACTGAAGTCCAGAACTAAAATTAACAGCATGATTATTTACTTTTTAATCCTCCCAGAATTACTTCTTTACTCACAAAAACTACTCCTAGTAGCCTTCTTCCAAAATCAATCCTTCTTGTCCAAACCTGGAAATTTACACCCTCCGGTCACTATTATAAGCAAAAGTTAGCTTTCTAGATTCATTCAATAAATGATGTATGTGACCATTTTAATGACCACATACATCATTTATTGAATGAATCTAAAGAGCTAACTTTTGCTTATAATAGTGACCGGAGGGTGTACACTGTAACAAGTGTCCTTCCTAGTTCCTACAATTCTGAAAAAAGCTGACAAGTAAAATCTAAAACAAGATGGACTTGCACCAGGACAACCTTTTTCCTGGCATCATCTAGCTAGAACAAGCAAAATAATGTTAAACCAGCATGGTCTACTCTTAAAGTCTACACAGCATGATGAATTCAAGGATAAGGGAGATGAACCAACCCCACCACACACCTTTATCCCATCCCCTTAATTACTATCAAAATCAAAATAGCATCTCCAAAAATATCCAATGCCCTAAAATCCAACACCATTTACTCACTAGCTATGACTTTCCACCAATTTCATCACCTCAATGAAGTAGTACTAAGCGGACAACACAAACAAGCAATAGAGTCAAACAACAACAACATGCACTCACCACAAATTCATGCACATTGATGTCTGCAAATTATTCCTGGACCATTTCACATTTATCCTCAACAACAAAATCACGATTGAACTCTCATGTGTGATTGAATACCAGTTGAATTAACGTGAAAGCACATTCATCGGCCATAAGATAAGTTTCATTCACTTTTTACCCCGAAGTATCGAGTGCAAATGCCGATTGGCATGGACGCCAACAAGTATCCAAATATATACTCTACCAAAATACAACACAAGAGAAAGAAGAGAAGCAAACAGCACAAAAGTATCTAAACATATAAAAAACATCAACATCTAGTGAGTTTCTCAGAAACAACCAAATGAACAAAAGGGATAAAAACATCCTAACCTTGATATGCTTACAAGAAAACGGTCAGAACACACTACACACTGCACAAGTAATACAAGTCAGCAAGAAGAAACACCATTAACATTTAACAACCCTCTATAATTCTACAATGTTTCTACCTTCAGAAAGAAGGTGGAGGACGAGGTGGAGGTCCCCAGAACACATCATGAGGCTGCATCTGACCATTGTGCATCAAATTTGGAGGCAAATTATACATTGGCATCGAAACCTGTTGTTGCTGTTCACCTAATCCTTGAGAAACCACAGTAGCAGAAGCTCCAACACTTGCTGATGAATTATTAACCCCTGATTGTTGTTGTTGCTGCCGAACCTGCATTTCCTCTTCACCTTGCTCTTCCGGTTCCAAGGGCAGCCTCTCAAAAGTAGCATTCGCGAATGTTGCTGCAATCACCATCACCGGCCCGGAAGCCACCAGCGAGCCCGCAACCGCGCCACCAACCACCTGCCCCTGCCCGCCGGCTAAGTACACTGTCAGCCCGGTGGCTCCCGGAGGTGATGGTGACGGCAGGAACGCTCCGGACAGCGAGAGTATCTCGAACCTCCCATGGAGGGTAATGATGCCACCCGGGGCAGCCGGCTGGCGGAGAGTCACGTTGGTGACAATGCCGCTCCCGCTGAGAACCGACACGCCGCGGTGGCGGCGGTTAGCAAAGGCGGCTATGCACTCCACCACGTCGCTGCCACTGGAGATCTCCAGCACGTGGCTCCGCATCGCGTTGGGGCTCTCCTTGGTAATCACAACCGGAGGTTTCGGCTTGTTCTTCGACCCCGGCGGCCTGCCCCTCGGCCTCCTCCCGCTGCTCCCCGGCTCCGACCCATCATGGCTGCCGGGATTCTGCTCCTCTGCGTTGTTGTGGTTGTTGTTGTTGTTCTCCTCATCCTCCGTCGCGTTGGTGTTGCTGTTGCTGCTGTTGGTCGGAGTAGCAACAGCGTTTCCGGCGGCGTTGTTGTTGTTTTCCATGAATTCTTGCTCCCTTCTCATAGCCACATTCCCAGTCCACCATCGATTCGCCATCTTTGAATCAAACCCAGAAAAGATTTTGTGAATTGGATATTTTTCCTCAGATCTCTGAAGCTGGACCCCAATAGATGATGCAGCAGCTGAAAACCTTATCCAAACTTATCTAGAGACTTCTTTCCTCAACTCACTGCATGAAATCAGGGTTCAAATTTTGCATGTAAACCCTAGCCACATGTATAAAATATCCCTCTAAATTGAACAAGTCACATCCATCTAATTCAAAGAAAAACAGAGAAGAAAAAGAAAAACTCAGTTATATATATATAACAACAGAGAAACTCAACTCAAGACACAAAAAGCTTAAGGAAAAACTGCTTCAAGTACAAAAGTAAAGGAAACCCCTCAACAACAAGCAGCTACAAGGAAAGGAAATCTCTCTGGTATATAGCTTTTTCTGTACCTCAATCTATGCCACTTATGGGGTCAGAGAAAATTGATATATGGTGGTGGGGTAATAGTACTATACCTTAACTATGAGGGGGACCCCTAGCTGCTTGCTGCTGCAAGATCTTTTTTCTTATTTTTTATTTATTTATTTTCCTTGAAAGGAGATGTTTATCTATTGCCTGATGGGTATGAGAGAGTTGTCCTTTGAGTTAAAGGATGAGCTCAAATAGAAATAATATATAACTCTTTTTTGTTTTTGTTTCTCTCTCTTTTGAATAATTTGAAGTTGATGAAGTGGAAATTTGAAGGAACAGTGGTTTAGCGGTTTTGTGCAGAAAGGAAGGGTGGGGGTGGGTAATGGTTGTCTCCCTGGTAAGCGGTTCTTGTGTTGTGTTCAAAGTTTTCAACTTCCCAAGCAAGCAGAGCCCCATCCACTTGGTGTTGTTGTGTCACCTACTCACTCACCTTCGTTCAAAACAAGATTAGACAGACAAAGAAACAGAGACCAACTTGCGCAATTGAGTGAGAAAGAAAGAAAAAACCGTTTTCCTATTCCTAAGTTTGTGTATGAATGTATTGTATGTATGTAATAACAAAACAGTGGTAAGAGTTACACCTTGAATTTACTCTGTTGTCCTCGTGCTTTGTGTCTTGGTTGGTATTCACTGGAGCACCGCGAGGGGCTTCAGACGGAAAATTATGACCCTGTCGAGGATTGACCCATGTACTTCGTCAATAGCTGCAGCATTCAGATTTTGTGTACAAGAATATTTTTATATTACCAATACTTATTGAGTAGTGTTACTATGTCAGAAGTTTATAAGATTTATTTATTTAATGAAGAATAAGTTTTAAAATCGTACAAAACAATAAAATAAAAATTCGTATATGCACAAGCACAATGTGTAGACCAAGTTTTCCGAAGCAGGAAAAAAAATATGTGTGTACCACATAGGACCGAGTAGAACACAAGGTGGCTGGAGCTCAGGAACCGCGATGACTAAAATTGAGCTATTTCCAAAAATTGAGATATGTTTTATTAAAGAGAGACTAAAATCACAAAGAGACCAAAAACATATATATTTAACTCTTAAAATTTTAATAACTTTATGTGGGAGTAACTTGTGCAACATACGATGGAAGAGATGTTAGATCACATGAGAGGGGGACTAATATGTTTAGAGACTTTGATTCTCTGCATTAAGTAATTAAAGAAATGTAAGATATAAAAAAAATGTTTAAAAAAAGAGTTGAATATGTTTTTGTCCCTACAAAATAGTGAATTATTGTTTTTTGTCTCTTAAAAAAGTATCTTTGATGCACATCTGTTCTGGGGATCGGGAAAATACCCGACCCCCTAGCTTCCCACTCTAGCACGACCACCCAAAGGACGAGGAGACTAACCAACCCTTCCACCCGACAAGACAAGTACACCTAATCCCCCATAGGGCGGTCATCAAGATACCAAACCCAAGTGAGCGCGATTGACCCCCAAGAGGTCGGGCACTCTGATTGACCCCCAAGAGGACGGCCACAAGAGTGCCCGACCAAGACAAGTTCGCTTAAACCCCATGGGACGGGCACAAGTCTGCCCGACCAAGACGAGTACGTTTGAACCTCATAGGGCGGTCATCAGCGTACCGGACCAAGGCGAGTGCGTTTAAACCCCATAGGGCGGTCAGTCGACTGAACGAACCAACCCGCGAACGGAGCCAGGCTACTACGAGGCCTATCCGGGCAACAGAATAGAAGGGAGCCACAATTGGACCGAGGGATGACCTCCCGATCAACCAACGAGACGGCCCCGGTCCAGCCCGAGTACTTGCTCTCCCCTCGCCTATCAACATCTCCCAGAAGAATGTGCGTTTCAGCTCAGCTGTCACATCTCTGACACTTGGCCGCTGGAAAGGAGACATTGGACCAAGGCTCGAGATCTTGTCAGCGGCACCTACGATCTTCAGACCGTTGGATAGCTAGAGTTGACTTGGGTTGCAGGCAGATCCAAGGGTAAGGATTTGCACCAAATCCTAGCCTCTCATAGGCCTCTGAGATTACGTCCACGTCACGGAACTCCCAGTATAAAAGGCCCCTCACCTCAAGGGGCCAAGGTAACTCTATTATTCTATCTTCTCTACTCTTTTCTACTTAGAAAAAAATCCTCAAAATCACCAAGTCTAACTTAAGCTTCGGAGTACCTTGCAGGAACCCCCCTGGGGACTCACCAGCATCCAACTGAAGGAACGCTCCTCCCAGACACCACCTCCTCTCTCCGGACTACTATTGCTCCCCTTCCCTCCTCGCTACCCCTCTCCTGGGTAGGTTTGATTGGCTTCCCCCGATCAACATCCCCATTTGATTGAAAGTTGAAATACCCGTGTTTGAATAATTATATCTTCACACCTAAAAAATGAGGTGTAGAGAGGTGGAGGAGAGAGAGATAGGAAGAAAGGAGAGAGAAAGTAAAGATGTGATAGATGATTTGATTGATAGAGAAAAGAGAAATAGATATAAATGAAGGTGGAAAAGGAGTGGAGAGGTGTGTATATATCATAACTCGAGGTAGTTTTTATTTTACGCTTAGTGGTAGTATAAAGCGCCGCTAAACTAAAAGAATTTGAAATTTGAAATCTTAGAAGGTGGTGGTGGATGCAAAGGAAACCCAACCATTGTAAACACTTTCCTTCCTATTTTGAGAACACATTCCTTCCTCTTCCCTATGAAAACCCTAAGAGGGAAAACTCATCTGTTGTGAACTACAAGCCACCCCTTCCAACATGAGAGCACCTTCCTCTTCCTGCTTGCAACTAAGTCAACCCAATTGATGTGAACTGTCGTCGTCGACTAGGAATCGCTCTACCGTTACGACATGAAAATTGCTAATTATCGAAGAACTTTTGTAAGCACTAAATTTGTTGGTAATTTCAATTTAATGATTATGTTGAAATTTTCACGGTCGTTTCAATGGTAATAAACGGTAGGCAAGAAATATCTTTCAATTCCTAAGTGAATGCAAATGTAACATTTCGCACCCTGTGATTCATCATTGTGCTACCTTTAGAGAACTACGTCAAATCAATTCTCACCAGACAAAGAGTCACGCACATCCACTTGAAATAAACAAAGTTAACACAAGACGATGATTAAGTTTTATTTATACAAATCTTTCCGTAAGGCCATAAAAAAATATGTTGATCGCAAATTTTGAAAGATAGCACAAACTAAACAGGTTCAGCACCAAGTTGCAACTCTAACATTATGTTTAGTACCATTCATTTTCAAGAGAGAGTTTGGGTAGAGATTTCAAACCTCTCCTTGTTTGGTTCATTGGATGGAGAGAGAGATTTGCTAAATTTGGTGGCCCCATATCACTTTATTGACTCTCTCCAATTTGAGAAGAAAGAGGAGGTGAAGAATGACCAATTTTTGTTTTCTTCTCTTACCTCTTGAAAAAAAAATTAATGTATAATATTTTATAATTAGGATACGAATGTCATCTTGTACAAAATCAATCTTCTCTCTTTTCACTCTCTATTCAACCAAACGAAGGGAGGGAGAAGTCACGTCATTCTTTCTCTTCTATCTCTATTCTCTTTCTATCATACCAAACAACCTATAAATCTACTCTATTTCTCACATATTTCTCTCTACTCATCTTTTTTCTCTTTTCTACTCCCTCTTCTCTATCTCTTTCATCTCTACCAAACAAAGTGTTACGGTTTAGTAGCGGAAATAAGTTGTTTAAGTTAAAATCAAAATTTTAAACTCAGCTCAGTTTCCCTTGAGTTAGAATATCAAACCAAACAATAGAGTAACACAAAATATTTATCCTGCTTCTCCCAGACTCCGACACTTCTAGTCCCATTGCTCCTTAAGGCTTTTTTTTCACTAACCTTGCGAAGTTACAAGCATTGACATTTGACTCCGCCTCTTCAAGCTAAACATGAGTAACACTTTTAATAGCCTCTTAAAGCAATGAGCTTGAGGGTTTGATTCCCGGACAATGCAGATGCATTGAGAAAAAAAAATCAGTTATACACGTTTTGGACGAACCATAATTAAATGTTTCATGTATGATTGTTCTTTTAAAAAAAATATTTTGATTATCATAACTTTCATTTATACGGTAGATTTAAAAAGAAAACTTTCATTTATACGGCAGTAGACGCCAATTAACCTTTTTGTAGAGATAGGATAGGATAAAATTATTAATTATTTAAACATCTTACAAATAGTCAACCTGGACAAACTTAAATGCTGAAATTTTTTTTTTTTTGATGCTTACAACCAAAGGAAACAGAAAAACACAAAGAAAAACTACTGCCTAAGCACCACAGACCCCATGGAGTCTGCGATGAGTAAATCCCCCATTCCAGGGAGGGGGTCTGGGAGGAGGAGGAAGCTAACTTCCTGGTTTGCTCCTGCTTTAGCAACAAAATCTGCACAAAAGTTTCCCTCACGCAGAATATGCTCCAAACGCACTCGCCACGGACGATTCAACAGCTGACAAATGTGGGCAATCAGAACAGCAAACACGTGGTACTGAGATGGAGGGTCACGCACCAGATTAACGGCAAGCATGGAATCTGAGAAGCACACTACGTGTCGGTACCCTAGAGTCCAAACAAGTTCCAACCCTTTGAAAATGGCCATGAGCTCCATATGCAGAACCGAGTTTTGCTGGCCAAAACCGAGAAAACCATGGATCCAACTGCCATGGGAATCCCGAATGCAACCTCCAAAACCCGAACGGACTGGATTACCAAGGGAGCTTCCATCACAATTAACTGCTACCTTGTCTTCCTCCGGTGGCACCCAGGACACCAACCGAGGCTGCGCAGTCCACGGCTGGGAGGGCCAAGCATGGAGAAGCAACTCCTTATGATCTCGAATAACCTGCAGCAAGCGCTCCTCTGGGAGAATTGCGTGCTCAAACAGGGCACGATTTCTCGCTGTCCAAATGATCCAAATTGCTGAAAGTGCGAGGGCTTCATCCTCATTAACCATGAACTTGAACCAGTCGCGGGCCTCCAAACAATTAAACGCAGCACGCTGAGTGTTGAAGCCCAGGCGATGCCAAACTCGACGAGCGAACCAGCAATCCCTAAGGCAGTGCAAGACTGTCTCAGGGTAGAGATTGCATCTGGTACACATGGGGGAAGCAGCCATGCCACGAGAGTGCCGCAGATGGTTTACTGGCAACGCACTGTGGCTCCCCAACCAGATTAGAAAAATGATCTTGAAAGGTCCCTTAATACGCCATATCCAATTCCAGGCATGAAGTGCAGTGGTGGGATCAACCAGCGTCTCCTGAGCACGACGAACGTGAATCAGCCAATGGTATCCAGAACTGGCAGTATACACTCCGGAGGAGTCAGCAGTCCACACCATGCAATCAGGCACATGATCATTGATGAGGCTATCTTGCTTCAGAATCATATCACAAATCACACTAGGAAGAGGGGTGTACAAACGCAATAGATTCCACGTACTGTAACACCCCAATTTCTCAACTGAGGAGTCACATTAGTAACCTAACAAAGTCTAAGGACCAATCTGCAATCCCTAAAACCAAGGGAATTTTTTTTCTGTAAAACAACTAAACACTTCGGCTAAAAGGTTGGAAACATACCATAACTTTATTTAGATAACTTGTTTCCCGATATACAGTAATAATAGTTTACAATACCATAAGTAAGGTTCAGAATAAACATGCGCACTTTAACAGTGGCGGAAGCAAGACTTTAATAACAGAGTTCTCATAAAGTAAAAGAGACTCCAACATAATCCACAAGAAGAGAAGCAAAGCTGCTTCTCATACCTCTACTCCACCGCTTACAACTCGATCTCCAACTCGAGTAGCTATGCCTCGGCGGAAGGATCTCCATCGCCTAATAGCGTTAAGCGCCCAAACAACAAGTAGCAAATAGAAAGGGTTAACTCCATGCAATTACCATGTATAAAAGAGAAAAATCATGCTGTTCGAATTTAATTACCTGGCATGGTAAATAACTAGCAACATAACTCAACTCATATATCAACAACTTAAACATAAATCGGACTCAGATAATAATAACCTCAACAATGTAACATCAAATCAGATATCAATAAACCGATACGAAAATCCAACAACATAGGGTCAGGTGTTAGTTCCCTATAATGCAACTATATGCTGCTAACAAAATGGATCGATCAATATCGTCTCTCAAGACGGGACAATGATAGGACACACCTCCTCATCGCCACTTATAACGTCATACATGACGGGACAATCATAGGACACACCTCCTAATCGCCACTTAACGTCACACAAGACGGGACAATCATAGGACACACCTCCTGATCGCCACTTAGCATCTCGCAAGATGGGACAATGATAGGACACACCTCCTCATAGCCACTTGACTCAAGCCCTATATGCCAAGTCAGACAACAACAAAGCCCAACCAAGGACCAATCCAAAGTAACCAATAAACGGCCGAAGCCTCTCAGAAAACGGAGACACACGTCTCAATAAGTTCACTCGGCCGAAGCCTTTAGAAAACATTTTCCAAATTCAGCATAATAATCATAATCATCTGCCAATCAATATAAACATCTTCATCTCAAACACAGGCAGTGCGATAAAAGCATGCAAGACTCAAAGACGCTCTAAAACCGAGTTACCCTTACCTTCGTGAGTAGAAGTTGGGCATGGAAATTGCGAACCTAGAACAAAGAAAACACAATCATCAACACAAGCTTCACTAGGAGCAACACGATCTACTAATACTAATCGAAATCGTAAAGAAAGCCTCTAAAGCTTCAGAGTTCCTATTTAGGCACAAATTGACAACGGAGACTTCGTTCGCTAAAACGAGCATAACTCGAGCTACAGAACTCAGAATGACACGAAACCGGCGCCAAAATTTCGACAATTGAAAGAGCTACGCAATGGCTCAGGTCATAGAGACCCAAAAATTATTTTTGGACACGGTACCCAAGCAATTAGGTTTCGGCCACTATGGAAAATAGGGTTTTCGAACTTTTTCTTCGATCTAAATCAATTCACAAGGTAGTTTTAGGGTAAAACTAAGGCAAAGAAATTGTCGGAACAATTTTCGGACAATCGGGTCGAAATACGACTATCCAGGGGCATTTTGGTCCAAAATAAAGGCTCAAAACTTCAAAGTTATCAGTTCGGAAAACAAATTTGACAGCATTGATCCTCATGACATCCGTGACAACAAATCCTAAAGGCACGAAGTCAGATTACAGCTTTTCGACAATAAAGTTTCGAAATGTGCGACTAATGGGGTTTTGAATCAATTTTTCAGATCTTGGACAACTGAATCGCAATCGGCGATTACTGACAGAGGTTTTAGACTCATGGGAACATAAGGAACATAACCCAACCAAGAAATCAAGGAAATCTGACAATTTTAGAAAAAGCTCAAAACTGTGAGCACAGAAACGACTTCAGAAACGCAACAGAAACAGTAAACAGAGGTAGGATTCATGCTAGTTACCTCAATACCTAGAAGTAGGGACGAACTGCACGAAGATTGGTCAAGTTTTCGCGAAAATTTCTCCTCTCCTCCTCTCTCTGTAAGATCAAGATTTGGTCATGTGGTACAACTCTATGTTTTGATGATAACAAGTATTTATTTGTGGATGAACAACTATGATACTCTAATGTTTGTCTTGAGTGTTTTGAAAAACAGGTTCTGATTCTGACACCAGAAGATATATTCGTCAGAAGATCTGAAGATCAGAGGATCTGAAGATCAGAGGATCAGAGGATCAGAAGATCAGAGGATCAGAAGAACTGAAGATCAGAAGATCAGAAGATCTGAGGATCAGAGGATCTGAGGATCAGAGGATCAGAAGATCAGAGGATCAGAAGATCTGAGGGACCAGAGGCTCTGAAGGTCCAGAAGCTCTGAAGGTCCAGAAGCAGAAGTTACGAAGGTCAGAGGATCCAAGCTTCCCTCTGACTCTGATCACCAAGCTTCACAAGTTCCAACACGAAGTATTCCTCTGATCAGAAGTCATTGGTTAAAGGCAAATGTCTCTATCAAGAAGTACAAGAGCAGTGTACTATTCTGAAAAGCCTACCTACCAAGGTTCAGCCACAGCAGGTTCTGGAAGTTCCAGAAATGCCCTCCAACGGTCATACTCTCTCAACAGAAATATCCTTTGCACCTTGGACTATAAAAGGCTGAAGAAAAAGAAGAAAGCTAAGAGAGAGAGAAAAACCAAGAGCTGCAATACAAGAAAAGATTCAAGCCTCTACTTTCTTCATCTATTCTTATTTAGTTTACACTCAGCTTATTTAGAAGCAAACCTTTGTAAACACCAACCTCAAACAGTTGTTTGATTTTCCTTAAGGGACCGGGTAGGTCAGTATCCTTAAGAAGACTAAGAGAGTGAATCTTAGTGGTGATTCCTTTAGGAGATCAAGGTTGATCGGATCCTAGAGAAGACTAAGAGAGTGAATCTTAGTGTGAGCTAAGTCAGTGTATTGTTAGTCACTTGTAGGTTTCAAGTGCAGTTGTAACAATTATCTGATTAGTGGATTGCCTTCATTCTAAGAAGGAAGAAATCACCTTAACGGGTGGACTGGATTAGCTTGAGGGATTTATCAAGTGAACCAGGATAAAATACTTGTGTGCTTTTCTCTTCTCTCTATCTTTATCCGCTGCACCATTTATCTCAGAGAAACCGAGAAGATTTACTTTAAATCTTAAGGGGAAAGTTTTTATTTTCAAAACTCTATTCAACCCCCCCTTCTAGTCGTTTTTCACACCTTCACTCTCCTTGCTCGCGGCCTTGAATGGGTGAGAATGAAGAGATTTTGCTTTTTCGAGCTATTTATAGGCAGGTGAAATCGCGGGAAAATGAAAATTTCGCGATTCCGATTTTTGCAGCACGTCCACCGAGGAATTCTAAGAGAGATTCTAGCGTCAGAATTCCAGAACTCAAAACAATTATCTATGATTTGGGAAAAACGATATCAAAAATCCCAAAGGCGGTGTAAGTTAATCTGTCCCGTTAAACTACTTTTTGCTGTGATGCTTAGACGACAAAACTTCCTTCTGAAGAAAGATTGGAAATATCGAAACAAATCTGGATACGCGGACGGAAACTTCGTTAGAAGTCCCGAATAGAAAAAGTCTTCATCCATCGCTCGAATCTAGGGTTTCGAAGCAAGGAAATTAGCGTCGTCGGACTTCCGAAAAGTGAATACTATCGTGCGTACAGTCTAGAGTTCCGAAATGAAACGCTGGTCGAAGGAAAAATAAAGAAAATCTTTAAATTTTCCAAGGATTCGAAATCTCACTTAAAACGTTGCTCTAAAGCGAAATTAGCCTATTCTGGACACGCTTGCCATAAGGCGGGTGTGCAGACGACTCGCTCTAATTCCTAAAATGACTACGCAACATTCCTCAAGCAATTCCTGAACTTTCTTCTTCATTAATCTTTCTCAAATATCAAACTCCTGTCACGCTTACACTGATTCTACGCGTGAGTCGGAAATTAGCTTGTTCTGAAAATCCAGGTCTTACAGTACCACCATCCACTATATCACGAACCAAAAGCTGTGTATCATGGATATCCACAACTGGAACTAACTCACACAGCTTGAAGCCCCCGAGCCACTCTTCATACCAAAGAGAAGTCCGCCCATCACCCAGTTTGAAATCAAAGCCATCCCTGATCACATCCCTAGTCTTTTGGATTCCCTGCCAAACACTCGACCCACTTCTAGTTGGTACGGAGAGAAAATTGCCTTGCACCCCATATTTCTCCCTAACTAACGTGACCCAGGGTTTATCTTCATTCTTAAGCAGCTGCCAAACATGCTTTCCAAGAAGAGCAATATTATGATCACGGGCTTTCCGTAATCCCAAGCCTCCCACCCGCTTCGGCTGAGCCACCATGTTCCAATTTACTAAATGAATTCCGTGGTTCGTAGTACCCTTCCAAATAAAACGACGCACCGCTGCATCAATATCATTACATATTCCAGTGGGGATCCAAGTATGCTGCATACAGTACGTGGACATAGAGGAAAGCACAGATTGTGCAAGAGTGACCCGGCCCGCACGATACAAAAGATTATGCTTCCAAGCCGCAACCCTGGAGTTCACCCTATCCACCATGAACTGAAAATCACCTCTAGTTGCTCTCTTATTAAATATTGGAAAACCCAAATATTTACCAATATGAGGTGAGAAAGCAATCCCCGTAATAGTGGACAAAGTATTCTTCATAATCGGAGAAAGATTTTTCTGCCCCATAGCCATGGACTTTCCCTCATTCACACGAAGGCCAGAAGCTCGACAAAACGAAGCTAGGATGTCCCTAACTAAAGTCACTTGCTCCACATTTGCACGTGTGAACAAGAGAAGAACCATCCGCAAATAAGAGGTGAGACAGCTTAAGAGAAGAACCATTCACTGTGACAGGTTTCCATCGACCATCCTCAACCGCCGTCGAAATAAGGGAACTAAGCCTCTCCATACACATGACAAAGAGATATGGCGAGAGGGGATCCCCCTGACGAAGCCCACGTTTTGGGTTAAACCCTTGGAGCCTATCACCATTCCACAAGACCGAGAGGGACACAGACGTCATGCAAAACATAATAATACGGATACACTTTGCCGGTAACCCAAAATCCACAAGAGTGTTCTCCAAGAACCGCCAATCAAGCCTATCATAGGCTTTTTCAAGGTCAAGCTTGAAAATCACATCCCCCTCCCGTCGCTTTGTCTTCATCATGGAATGGACCACCTCTTGGAGGACAATGGCATTATCAGTAGTACTCCTCCCTGGGATGAAGCTGCTCTGAAAAGGGCTGATAAGATCATTGAGGAACGGACGGATTCTATTTACCATGATCTTCGAAAGGAGCTTATGGAGAACATTACACAAACTGATGGGCCTTAATTCCTTCAGAGATTTAGGGTTATCTACTTTAGGAATCAGGACAATGAGAGTTTCCGCAATACTTGGATCGAAATGCCCAAGCTCAAAAGCATCATGAATGAAGGAGAAAACAGAATCCCCCACAGCCTCCCAGTATCGCTTGTAGAAACAGGCTTGCAAACCATCCGGGCCCGGGGCTTTGAAAGACCCCATTTGGTGAACTGCTGCATACACCTCCTCCTTGGACACAGGCTTCACAAGCTCATGCAAGCCATCCGACGGAAAAGAGGCCAGCTGAGGGGTAGATATGCACTGGGGATCCACACTGTCACAAGTAGCAAACAGGTTAGTATAAAAAGAATGAGCCTCCTCCTTGAGGCGGGCTCCATCTGTACACCAACTTCCGTCTGCAAGGGTGAGGCCCTGAATGTGGTTACGGCGCCTCCGGATAACGGTTTGAGCATGGAAGAACGCCGTGTTTCGATCACCATATTTCACCCACTTCTCACGAGACTTCTGGAACCAGAGCATCTCTTCTTGAGCCAAGACATCCTCTTGCTCCTTACGCAACTCCTGAAGCTTCCTAAGAAGAACCGCAGAATCTACATGCTCAAGTCTCTCCTGGATGTGTCTAATTTTTGCTGCCACCTGCCTCTTTCTCTGAAAAATATTTCCAAAGACATTTCTATTAAAGGCCAAGGAATCATTTTGGACATGCTGGATGGAGGAAACCAGCCAAGGATCACTTTTTTTCCAAGCTTCCGCAACAACACGGTGGTATTGGGGATGCTCCATCCATGCAGCTTCAAACCGGAAAGGCTTATTCACCATTCCTACATTCCGCGGGCAGCACCGCAAAAGCAGGGGACTATGATCTGAGTGCTGACGAGCTAAAACTTCCACAGAACCATGCGGGAACCCAATCCTCCAATCTAAAGTAGCAAGGGCCCTGTCAAGGCGGCGATGGAGTGGGGGGCGACCTTGGGCATGGCGGTACCAAGTATAAGTTAGCCCAAAGGACCCCAAGTCAAGCAACCCACAAGACTCATAATTATCCACAAAGGTTCGTGCCCTGGACGGTGAAAAAACGCCTCCTCGAACCTCACTCGAATTTGCAATGTCATTGAAGTCCCCAATTACCGCCCAGGGGCCTTGGATCAAATTCATCAAGCCACGGAGGTGCTCCCACAAATTCTGACGGAGCGAAGGAGTAGGGTTGGCATAAACCCCGGTCCCCACCCAGGAAGCTGAGGATGAGCTGAAGCGGAGGCTGACAGCTTGTGGATGTGAGGCCACCACATCAATCTGAACCTGCAAAGAGAGAGCTCCCAGCGCCCAAATGCCACCAGAGAATCCGTGAGCCTCCTCGATTGCTAAAGGTTTATATCCCAGCTTCAACCAAAAAGAAGCCAACCTACTGAACTGGATATGGGGTTCAAAAATGAAGCAAATATCAGGCTTCAAGCGTCGCACTAATTCCCTGATGTTCCTCTTACACGAGACATTAGCTGCTCCTCTGACATTCCAAGCAAGAATAGAGATGCTGGTTGTGTCAAACATAAATAACTGTTCAAAGAAATAAAACTACTAACCACCTAGATGATTAGTTCGAATTTTCCTTTTGTCCCGAAGGTTCCAGTGGCCCTTCCAAATTTGACCCAAGCTTCTTGATTTGGGAACCACCCCCCACAGTCCTCACTAGAAGCATTTCTGGTTGGGCATGTAGAGAACCAGCTCCACATGTAACCGCATCCTTTGCCAGTTCTTCACGTTGAGTTTGCATGGGTTCACTGGGTCCCCAGGTGATTGCTTTCCCAACGTGCCCACTATCATCAGTAGGCCGCATGAAGCCGGGACGCGTGGAATCCTCCCCTTTCCTCCTTTTCTTCCCACCTGGAGCTTTAAGTGTGTCGGGCCCACCAATGCTGCCCATTACAGGTCCAGAATTCTTCTTGGATTCAAACACAATGGGACCCACTCGCGTACTCCCATTGGATTGCTGCCCATGACTTTTTACACGTTGACCATCCCTAGCAGTTCCAGAATTCTTGGTGATTTGCATGTCCCCCCCCCCCCCCTTGATTGATGGGTTTTTCTTTTTATGCTTGCGTGTCACCGTCATCCACTCACCAGCAACTTCAAGGATAGCGGGGTCCACTTCAATAACAGGTGAAGGCGTTTTGTCCGGGATTTCCTCAGCCGTTACACCCTCCTTAATGATTTGTTCTTGAGATTCCGCGCTTTCCTGAGTGGCAACGGGAACCTGATCAGCTCCTAGGTCAACTGGCGGCGGCTCCACAGGAGTAGTCACCTTAGGTAGTAGTGGCTGCTCCACCGGCGCCGGTGGCGGTTGCGTACATTCTCTCCCCCGGTGCCCGTAGCATCCACACTTTGGACAAATAATATGGAGTCCTTCATAAACCACCTTATACCAAAAACCCTCAAACCAAAATTTCCCCACTACCGGCAACGTGAGATCAAGCTCCACACAAATCCTTGCGAATTTCCCCCGTTCAGCGTTCAATGTATTCATGTCTACTCTGACCGGATTACCGAACAATCGTGCCAACGACAAGAGAAAACTCTCATCATAGAAAGTGACATTCAACCCCGACACACGAACCCAAGCCAGCGTTTTTGTGATCTTTGCAGCAGGGCTGATAAATTCTTTGCTCCACGGCGCAACCGCCAGATAGTGATCAAAGATCATCCACGGTCCCCCATCCATAACCTTCTTCCGATCTTCAGGCCGATCAAACTTCACCATATAAAAACCATTGTCAACATCAAGCAAGTCAAACTCTCCCGTTAACTGCCATATATTGCTCAACCTAGTCTTCATGATACGGTATCCAAGTTTCTTGCCTAGCAAACCCACCACCAGTGCATCCTTCCATGGAGAGCACATGCCATCAATCACTGATTTGTCCACATGCAACTTAGGGAGTTGCCTGTTATCGTTGATGTATGAAACTTTCATCTTGCCTGTCTCAAAAAAATCTTCTAGGGCTTTCGGTGAAGCCTTTGAGCCGTCCCCCATGAGTGTATCTCGAAAGGAGGAACGTGGTTGCCCTCCCCCCGCATCCGGCGGCCGTCCTTGCGCAGCCGTATTCAAACCCTCAGAGTGAGCCTCTCTCTCGGTGTCTATTTCCATCTTTTACTTAAATGCTGAAATTACAAATATACACGGATTAACACATGTTTTTTATATTGAAAAAACCTAAAGCAACTAGGCAAAGTCAACAAAAACTAAAAAAAATTAGTAGAGTTTAATTATGTATGAAGAAATTTAATTGGATATATTGTAGAACTTTTCTAACTATAAGTACAAAATAGTTAAAAAAATTCATAAATCGTATTATCGTGGCTAAAACTCAAATGTGATCAAATTCTGGAATCTAGAAAACAAAGGGATAATTGCTTCCGACATTATCCTTCAAATTGAAATTGAAATTGAAAGAAAACATCGACATCGCTGTCGGTTTCCACAATAGGAAATTTTGGAGAAAGAGGACAAATTGAGGACCCAATATTTCCAAATATGACACATGGCACGAACAGCTGTTGATGGAAACTGGAAAGATTCATTGGTTTAGGTATTACCGTATTAGTGAGAAAACGGTAGATTTGGTAGGAATGACTTGTATGTTGGAGTGTTTGAACTTTGAAAGGAAAAAAATAAAAAATAAAGAAAAATTGTCAAACAACTTGAGCTTGAAGAAATCTGATAAAACAACTTGAGCTTGTGATGCAAAAAATAGCCTAGTGGATAGCCTGATTTTACCTGAGATTTGAGCTCATTTAATCGCTTTAAAAGAGTAAAATAAACATCATAACTATTACTCCCTCCGTTCCTTATTATAAGTCACATTTTTTGAAAAAAATTTGTTTCTAAATATAAGTCACTTTCTAATATCTAGGAAGCATTAAATACTTTTTTTCCATATTCACCCTCATATTTAATATGAAAGAGATGATGAACTTTTTGAATATTAACTTGGAGAGAGAAAATCATAGGAAAATAAATAAGGGTAATCTAGGAAAGTTAATCATTTTCTTGACAAATTTATTACTAGTAACAACTTTTCTTAATCTAAGAGAATTAGTTATTTGTGACTTATATATAGAAACAGAGGGAGTAATAAATAATGATTATTAATTTTGAAAAAGACAATAAGATAATTCAATCAATTACAATGCTTATATTACTCTCTTATCACTTTCAAGGAGCTGAATCACAATAAAAAAAAAAGGAGCTGAATCATTATCGGCCAAACTTTTAAAAAGTCAATTATGATGATTTAACTTGAAAATTATAATGAAAAATAATAATTCTCTTGTCATTTTTCCTCAGATTCTTCTACTTTGGTGATTGTAGCCATCACACCATTTAACCGCCACCAAGCCAAAACCACCCCTCACCTAAACCTAAACCCAAACCTCCACATCCATTGACGATGACAAAATTGTGGAGGAGTGTAAATTGTTGACGACACTGTCCATGTCATTGTTGAGAGGAAAACAAACTCTACATACTCGTTTTTATACATGATTGTATTAACTTATACAATACATTATGAATTTATTTATTGTTTGGTGCTAACATTGTATTGTATAAGCTTATACATCAATCTCCTCTTATACATTAAAATGATAAATTATTTAATTCATCCTATATATGATGGATAAGGCATGATAAGAGTGTGATGTATAAATTAACATGAAAATATTTAATCCACCGCCACCACCACAACCCTCCATCATTACCACCACGCCGTCCACCATTGTCACTACCACTCTCAACCACCACCTTCCACCTCCACCACCGCCGCCTCTACCACCACCCTCAACCACTGGTACCACCGTCGTTTCCACTATACCGTCACTACTGCCTCCAGCACTGTCACCATCATCGTTGTCATCATCGCCATCGCCACTAGCACCTACTACCACCACTATCATCACCATCACTTCTCAATACCACCACCACCGCCTCCACCACCTCAATCGCCATCGTCATCACCACCACCACTACATATCACAATGACCTACCACCATCACTACCGCCACAACCACATCCCTCCTCGCCACCACCACTACCACCACCGCCGCCAACACCACCATCACTTCCAACACCACCACCGCCGCCACTACCACTTGAACCACCACTGCTGCCACCACAATCTTCCACCATCACCACCACCACCTTCGTCCATCGCCACCACCATCATCAACATCACCTCCAACACCTCCGCCACCACTCAACATCACCACTGCCACCTCTATAGCCACCACCTCCACCACCGCTTTCTCCATTATTACAGTCACCTCGGTCACCACCGCCTCTTTACCACCCATTAACATTGTCCTCATTTTTATAATATATCCATATTCAATATTTCACAAAACACATGTTTATATTGATTTAACGGAAATGATGAGTTATAAAATGTATGACCAAAAACTGTATATTATTAATTTTTTATCAGGCGTAATACTTTCGGGCCTTATACTATGCGGCATACAAAACGCACCCTACAAGTTGAAGTTTGTCGAGGTTTGACATCGAAGGTACTCATTGAGGAGAATGGAAAATGCGTTGAAGCAACACATACTAATCTTAATTTCACCAGAACAAAAGAAAGACATGGAGAGAACGACACATCAAATAGAAAAAAAGTATGAGCAGAAGGAGATAACGAGATTGAGAGTGAAAGATAACGATTAAGATCAAAGACCATGGACTGAAGTTTGTGCGATGGAGAAGAAGGATGCAATCATAGCAAAAATGATAGAGGCGTGATGTTGTCATGACCGTGGTGGGGGACAATGGGAGTTTGCGAACTGGACAACTCAAACGACCCCGCTTCAGAACGCATGCATAATAGGCAGTGTCCTTTCGTAGATGGTTTAGTATAGTCTGGTGGCGTATTTTATGCTTGAGAAGTAGAGTTGGCTCACATAAGATTCCTAGATAACACATAAAATGGGGGGGAGGGGGGGATAGGCCGGATTCAAATACTTAGCAATCTTGAGTCTCTAATATAATTATTTATTAGTGTTATTTACTTTCTTATTTTTATTTCACGTGCATGCTCACAAAAAAAACTTATTTTTGTTGACTATGAGTTCACCTATAGAGTTAGTTGATCGTCACTTGGTCCATTTGGTTTGATAAATGAGACTTCGTTCCTATACTACTTTTGTGATAGGGTACACTCAGGGGCGTATCTAGGGAGGGGCTGGCAGGGGCCATCACCCCCCCTAAGAATTTTGAAATTTTCACCGACTATAGGTATTTTCCAACCTAGAAAAAAATAATTTGTCGTTTCAACTGAGACATTATCATTCAGATGTTTCCCGAGATCCTAATTTAGGAAAAATTCCCACTTTATCCAAGTTTTACGAAGTTAGTTGAAATTGGAAAAGCAACAATATTTCCACTTGTTGATAGATTGAAACGTCTTGTTTCGACACTCCCTGTTTCAACAACATCTACAGAGCGATCTTTTTTCTGCAATGAAAGTGGTTAAGACTTGGTTTTGCAACAAAATTGAATATGATCTTCTCTAAAATTTATTAGTTGTCTATATCGAGAGAGAAATTGCTGAAAAAATATTTGTTCATACAATATTAGATAAAATTAGTACTATGAAAGAACGAAGAGTTGTACTTAAATAATTTTTTATTATTTAAGTTTATATAATACTAAATGAAGCTTTTTTTAGTCTAATATTTCGCCCCCAACAAGAAAATTCTGGATATGCCCCTGGATACACTTACTTTTATTTGTGTGTATTTGAAATGCAAAAGTGGTTGAATCCAAAGAAGGGTACTGCAAATGGCCAAAGGTTCTTGTTGGTATGATAAGTAGGGTGCTGTCTAAGGTGCAATACCTTCTAGGTCATGCACCCGTGCCATACCGGTTTTGGTCGTTGGATTCAAGTAAGTCGGTGGGATCTAGAAATGGGAACCGACTGATCCTGTTTAATTCTTTAATTTTTTAATTTTAATTTTATTGTTGTTATGACACTTAAGCCCTTGATGAAAGAAGTCTCTCTCAAACATCGAACCTCTGTCATCGCGCAAAGAGATCCTCGAGCAATCCGCCGCACCACGGCTAGCCACCGTGGCGGCGGACGCAGGTTCTCGGCGCAGTGGTGGGCGACAGGTCTCCAAACCACATATGAGAAAGCTAGAGACCTAGAATCAGAGTAAGGAAACAAAAATCAGAGCAGAAACCAAAATCAGAATAAGATGACAAAATCACCATTAGGAAGAGTCAATCGAAGAGAACCTGAATCAGACTGGAAAAGGAAAATCAAAACAGGAAGAGGAGGGGCTTCCACCGAATCCAGCCTCCTTCTACCTTTGGGTTCTGGTTCATCCACGGGGAAGAAGGTTCTCGAAGACGCTTTCATCACCGGCTCACCGCCGTCGATTACTTCTCCTAAACCGCCGGAGGGAAAAACTCATGTATGTCTGCCATTTCATGGATTGCAGATGATATACCCGTTGAGTATCACCATGCCGCTAACACTTCTTCCCCTTCCTCTCTGATCCCTCTCTCAATCGCGTTTCTCCGGATCTAAAATAAACTGGATCTGATATAAACCACACCACCACCAGATCAAAGGCTAAGCAAGGTTTTGTTCAACGCTTTCGCTGAACCACCATCAAATCCGAACACCATTACCTCGCTTGAGTCTGCAAAAATCCAGGTCTCCGGTGGTCCTCTTCGCCGGTGGTGGTGAGGGACAAGGGAAAGGAGAGAGAAAGGAGAGGGAAAGGTAGAGAGAAGATAGAATGAAAAGGGGTATTCATTTAATCTTAATTTTTTAATTTTTTTAACTGCAGGTCACTAAACCTTCTATTATGAGTGATTTTTGCTCTTACATGGTGCAAGACCTAGAGTGCACTTGCACCCTAACAGCCACTCAATCATAACATAACGCATTTTTTCCTTTCCCTCTTGAGAATCAACTGCTATTTAGAACCTTCTTTTAAACATCAATTTGTTTTTGAGACAACACTTTCGTCTTATCTTCTTTTCTCTTGCTAACTCATTCTTTCCTAACACTAAAATTAAACCAACGAAACCGGCATAATATTATAATATTTAAAAGCATGTTCTTCGCTCTCAAACTCCATCCCAACATATAAAGCTAAATCTGCCTCAACAACTTCTTGTTCCATAGCTTCTTTAGGAGAAATGGTTATGTTTTTTTTTCTTTTTTTTTGATTGTTAGAGAAATAGTTATGTGTTCCGACATATTTTGGCTAGAATAAGCTACACCATCCTTAATTCCTATTGAAAGAAAATAGTCTTATAATATAATATATGAAGTAAGTTATGATGTCTGATTGGAATCATGACGTAAGTTCATATGCTATTGGAACGCGATCGGGTAAACCTATTTTTTTTGTGATATGGAATTAAATAATTAGGTGTAAGATTTTGATTAAAAAACTGAATATAATCAATTTAAGGCACACTGCACCTAAGTTTTAGCCAAGCAATTATTTATAGGCACTGGCTTTCTCTCGCTAACATAATTTTTTTCATATTACTTTCTAAGATGAAAGTATCAATGCCCAAAACTTTTATCTGTCCAACACCTGAAGGCAATTCTATTCTAGTTGAAAACATATCTACTTCCTGATAAAGCTAGCACTCTCAACATGAATTTTTTTTATACACAAAACTCGAATTCAAGACTTTGCCTAATCGAAATATCACTTGAATCAACCAACTTCCTGATAAAGCTAGCACTCTCAACATGAATTTTTTTTTATACACAAGACTCGAATTCAAGACTTTGCCTAATCGAAATATCACTTGAATCAACCAACTATTAGTGCACAAACAGATTTCAGCATGTACATGACCTAAGAATTGATTTGTACATATAACTTTTTTTGTCCAGGAGAATTGGGTTGTATTTTAACCTACTATAAACTATTAGTGGCCAGATGCTCCGTTTGAAATTCGAATCAAATTTGTTGGAAGCTCAGCATTTGATTCTTTTCGACCCTGATGAAGTGCAACAATAAAGCACAACGTAATGGTACTTGGTAGTAACACATGGATGAGGGGTAAGAATTGATGCTGCATTTAGGCATATATTCTGAGAGAAGGAAATTCTCAATCTGTTGCATGTGTTTTGTAAAGACCATTTTGCTAGCGATTATATTTAAGACATTCATTAGAGAAATAATGAATATTTCATGAAATATAAAATATTTATCACATAAAAGTTTTAGAAATTATAAGATTTAATACTTGCTTTTTGAAGTAACTAGGAATATTCAATTAGATGTAGTAAAATATTCGTTAACCAGTACCCTTAGAATACTCATTAGTAGGATGCATTTATTAGTCATGCAAAATTTACATAACCCATCCACTGTAAAATCAGGCTGGTGAATATGATCAAGTAGTCCACAAACAAAGCGGCACATGACAAACTGAAAAATGGGTGGTGTGTAACCACAATTGCATGTTTGGTTCGCGGTTAAAAACCACATTCAGTGTATTGAAATTTGAGACCGCACATTATGAGGCACGAAACATGAAAGGAATCCAAGTCCTTCATTAGCGTTTAATTGGGTTTCAATTGGATTCAGCTTAAACTAAACATAGCACAATGATTACCATGTGTTTTACACATAATCCGGAAAATAAGAATGACAATTTTGCATTAAGTAATTCTCATGCTGGGTTGAAATCCATTGGCAGTAAATCCCCCATCAACAGAAATAACCTGTCCAGTGATGTAGGAAGCAGCTGGCAGGCAAAGGAAAGTGACCAAGGATGACACTTCATGTGTTTCTGCCATTCGCTTTATCGGTGTACGCGATAATATCTCATTCACCAACTCTTTGTTGGAAAGCACCTGTAAGAAAAAGGTAAACAATTATAAAACCAAGTTATAGAGGTAAGATTGTCATTTGAAGATTAATGATACAGATGAGCAAGCCCACAATACAAATATGTGAAAATATAATTCATCAGCTCTTAAAGAATATGGTTATTGTAGCAGGAAACCCTCCATAGAAGGATACACCAACTCACAATCATAGGCATAGTTGAGTGATGTTAGAAGACACAATATCATGTGTGTTGTTTGCAGTTTAACAATTAAATCAGACAGATAGATGGTACTACTAGGAGATAAGTATTTAAAAAGAATGAAGGAGAAGAAAAACTGTCAGATTGCTTAAAAAGTTGTCATGTAAACCCAACAACCAAAACTAAATGAATTTTATAAGAAAAGTAATTGATAGAAAGAAAGTGCTAACCAATTTATCCTCTTTGGTTCTACCCCCAAACTGGTGCCCTTGCTAGGTTCAAATATCATTAATTTGCTTGTTGATACTATACACCGTCTGATTGTCATATGACCCTAATGGTAGTAAGTAGTAACTATGCTTGTGGAATAAAGGCCAAGCACTACAACTTACATTTTTCTGTCAATATGGAAATCAATAGACTTGTAAATTGTAATTAGGTATTAATTTAATCACAATGCCGCATAATGTATATGCCTCTATGAGTCACCCCAATGTGCAAGCAATTTCGATTTTCCTATTCAGTAATCTAAAGGACTGTGGAGTCAATAAAATCTAATGGACACATACTTCTATCATAATAACTCCTACGCTACTGATGACCCTTAAAATTAGTATGAATGAAGGAATATCAACGCACCGATTATGTATTGATATTTTAAAACATAGCATGAAGACAGGAGTGATGAAGGTAGTGAAGAAACAGAAATAAGACGGTAGAAGAGTAACCTACACAGATTTAAATACTAACCAAGCAGTTCACTGTTGATCTAACTCAAATTTCAAGTAGAAGTGTATTTAACCAATCGCCTTAAAGAGAAAATGATAAGGCCTCAAAGGATAAAATAGAACAGGGTGAGAGAGAATTACAGGTTCCACGAGTGATGTTTTTGTATACCAGGGTGCAACACTGTTGCTCCTAATATTGTCTTTTGCCCATTCACAAGCAAGATATTTGGTAAGTTGATTGATTGCAGCTGATGAAAACAGAAAATTGAATTTCTTAGTCAAGGTCTTTCAAAATAGCTTGTCACCTATAATGTTTGAGCATAAGATGAGATGATTATACATCAACACACCTTTACTTGCAGCGTAAACAGCTCCAGAACCTACATGTGCCAGAGCTGCAACAGAGGAAATGAACACAATGCTTCCATTTCCAGATGCTTTAAGAAGAGGATATGCAAGTTGGCTAAGGTGGTGTGCAGAATCCAAGTTAGTACTCATCAATTTTGAATATTCTTCAGCTGTATACTCAATTGTTGGCTTCCTGATATTTGTTCCAACGTTGTTTACCTGAGCTCACAAGAATGATGTAAACATAATTGTTCAGGAGCTGAAGTTATGCATAATGAGAAACAAGTCTAGCAATAGGAACATTTCTCATTTTCTGTATCAGACTAAAATCATCAAATAATCACAAACTAGATATAGAACCCGTGCAACACATGGGACTCTTGTAATATGTTTAAGGAAAAAAGTGAATGGCATTTTAAGAAGTAGAAAATATATATTTTGAGATGATTTTGATTTCATTTGAAATTTTATGGTATGCATGAATTTGGTTTGTGATGTATGAAAATTAGCAATATTTCGATTCTTTGTTAGAATTACAGACTTTAATTCTACACTTCTAAAGCTTTTTTCTTTCAAGTTTCATTAAATGTGGACCTGACTGTCATAAACTTTTTTATTACATGTGAATGCAAGAATGTGTAAGCTCAACTATAAGTTAAGCAATATGGAACTTCTTCCGTTTAAGCCTAATTTAAACCCATTAATCTAAAATAATGTAGCGCACAAGTGCCCTTAAAATAGAGCTTGTTGCTCTTCTGAGTGCAATTGGGAAGGGAAAATGCATGATTAACTACATTTTGCAATTATTTTTAAATCTTGTTACCACTTGCAAATTGAGTGCGTGTAAGATGGAAAAAGATGAACAATCAAGCATGTCGAATTCCTTCTATAACTTTTTGTTTAAACTATAATGCATGAGAATGATCTCCAATATAATTTTCAGTGCGTGCATGTTTAAATTAGAGTCGATGAGATTCATAAACAATTTTCAGTAAGTGATGTTCCATTAGAACATATTCTTATCACAGGCTTTACATATTGTCTGAAGATTCTATCATAAAAGAGATTTTTTAGCTTTTCACTAGTTTCCACATGGCCTTCTCCCACCACCTCTGAAGCACGAACACGTCTGGGAAGGGAAGTGTCCACGTGTTGGACACGCCTGTGACACCAACACATGACGACACATGTCCGAATTAAAAATTATTTATTTTCAGCTTGGACATGGCTAGAACACGACTCAGACACAGCTTGAACGCATGAGTTTCTCTCATTCTTGTGATTTTTATTGGTTTGTTTGAACTTTGAACCCAATACACTATTATTTTCTATGCCCAATTTCACTCGTTTTGAAAAAAGAAATCTTATTTTTTATTTTTTATTCTATATATAAGCCGTATCCCCGTGTCCTACTTATTGGATTTTAACCATGTCGCCGTGTCCTGTGTCGTAGTACGTGCTTCTTAGCCCACCACTCTGTCAAGTGTAAGCAACATTACTACATCTACAAACCACTATTACTCATGACAGCTTAATGACAATATCCTCTACATAATTATCACATATGCTAAAAAAGAAAAAACATTCGAAAGAGGAATGAAAAAAGTGTAATCCACATTCATGAATCATGACTATTTCTAGGAAAATCATCCAAACTTTGATTGTGAACTATTTTCAGCAAAAAACTACAAAACAAACTATTCCAAATAAGCATGAGAAAGGAGTCACAACTCACAAGTATGTTAAGCTTGCCATTGAAGGCAGAAGCTACTAGTTCAAAAAGCTTCTCTCTTTGAGGTGGAGAAGACGCATCACAGACAGAACCAGAAACTGAAAACCCCTTCTCTTGCCACTCCTTTAAGCATGCATTCAGCTCCACTTCATTCCTAGAACAAGTGTACACAGTAGCACCAAACTCAGCCAGTTCCTCCACCACAGCGTGCCTGGAATGAAACAGTGAAAAAGTGAACCACCATACCCAGAAGAATCAACACATAAAGAACGTAACTTTGAATCGTTTTGAGAAACCCCAGAATGAAGAAACCCAGATTAATTCAACCAACAAAGAGAATTCACAAAAATAAAAAGCAAAAAAAATGAAATTGATTCAACAATGTAGAGAACGAGAAAGAATGTGAGAAGAGAGATAGAAACTGAACCCGATTCCACGTGTGCCACCGGTAACGAGAGCGGTGGTTCCCTTGAGGGACCATCGTGAGCTTCTGCTACTGCTCTCTGGGTTCGCCATTGTTGGTTGTTTCTTTGAACTTGTCGCGAAGATGAAGAAGTATCTATTTGCTTTGCTCAAACGACGTCGTATGTGGTTGGGTATATCTGCTGGTGGTGTTGTGTGAGTGTGAGGTTGTTCATCCTTGGCCCAAGCCCATTGTGGGGTTATCTTTGTTGGTTGGCCTTGATGAAGAGGCAAAAGAAGTGGACCAAAATAATAATATTATGGGGCAAGAGAAATATGAAGCATCATTTTATTATTATTTTTTTGATTGAAATATATTTTCAGCTCTTTAAAATATATGAGAAGTTATGGAATTTGGATATCAAACAGGCGGAAATACTGAGTAAGAAATCTTGAGTTGTTATGTCTGGGAAAGTAGACTTTTAATCAATCATTGTGATGTGCCTCACTTTCGTAGAAGTTTCTCGGATTTTTGTTCGGGTGTTGATAGATTTTATTTGAAATTAATATCATCCTTTTTGAAAAAAGTTCCAAGTTTGTTCTTAGACTTGTTGGGTTACTAATGTGATCCAGAATTTAGAAATTGGGGCGTTACGTTTTTCAACTTTCAGAAACTCATAATGGGTTGGGTTATTGGGCCATGTTGTTGAACTTTTTTTTAATAGGAGTGTTAAGCTCAGGCCCTTTTTGACGTGTTTTTTTTTTTCAATTCAAGTCGACCATCTCAAGCCATGTGAAACTTTTTTTTCTTTTCAAAAATTTAACTCGAAGGCTGACCCGATCCGAACAGAAAAAAAAATCAGACAATGCGATTTCAGATCAGGCCTCAGATGGTTGGACATGCCTAGTTTATATGGTTTAGGCTCCTGATCCGAAACAACTTCCTTTGATAAAATCGGGCAATGGTTTGACACGCTCTTAAGTAATCTCCATTGTGAAACAAATTTTCAACGTCTCACCCAACCTTCTAATAATAAGAACATATCTAATTTGTTAATTGTTTTTTTTTCACCAAGGTATTCCATAATCGACATTAATGAAACTATTATTTTCAACACTCCGAAATCAAATTAAATGGGTAGAGTTTTCCTAACAATCTTCATACATTATGTCTTTCCTCCCTCACCACCACCACCACCACCACCACCACCACCGCCACCACAACCTCCATTTTCTCCTCTCTCATCTTTCCTCCATCACTGTCATCGTCGTTGTTACCATCGTTTTTTTTTCTGCAACTAAACTCACTTTAGAGGTGCGTGACTCACGCACATTTAAAGTGCGAAGTTAATGCACTTTTAAAGTGCGAAGATAACACATTTTTAACGTGTGTTTAGCTACAAATTCCAACAAAATTGATATCATATGATTTTAAAAATTATGAGACCACCACAGTAAATCAAGATAGAATATTTGGAGATTTATGGTGGAATAATTTTTTTTGAAATTCAAAATATAAAACAGATGAAGGAATTTGGGTAAATTCCACACAGCTTTGGACCAAAGGTGCCAAGGGACCAATTACTTTATTTTTTTCAACAACTTTTTAGTTATTCGACTTCGCATTCGAGACAAAAAATTGTCAAATTTTCCAAATTGCACCGCTTCTGATTGTGAAGCGACTCTTAGAAGTGTAGGAATTTGGAGATTCTGACTACATATTTGATCTCATAACGGTCCTATTACCTTAACCAAGAAGTGATAGTTCCATATTCCTTCCAAAAATTAAACTGAAAAAAAAAGAAATATGTGCATTCCGCTCGCACTTTCAAAGCACGAGCGAAAAAAATTAATAAAAAACATTTTGGATTTTACAAATTTAACAGGGTATAAATAGATATTAGGGGTTCGAATAACAAATCATTGATGTTTACTGTTTTTTCTCCATATGCATATACACACATGAATTAAGATAAGATAGTGATACAATTTGGACTTTTTTGTGTGACAAGCTAACGGATAATAATATTGAACTACTTACACGCATGGAGCGCAAGTCTTTGAATTGAAATTTTGAGATATTCGTTTAGGTAGGAATTTTAATCATGTGGGACATTCACATGTGTGGGTATACATTAGGTACCTACAAAATTAAATAACACAACCTATGATAATCACGGATGAGATTAATCCACAAATGGCATGCCATCACGTGCAAGTCGATCGAGCTTATTAAGTTCCTTCTGTCAAAAGAATTAATTAATTTTGTTCTGATTTTAATTTTCTGTTTGGAACATGATATACAACTAGAGTTATATATAGCTAGCTAGGTGTCTAGGAAGAGCAAAGAGAGACTTTGTAGGAAGGAAGGAGAATGAGCTTGTGAAGTGTCATTTGTCAAAGTGTCATTCACAGCAAATTAATGAACAGATTAACTATACAATGAAATGTCTGTGTAGTTGTTTTCAATAATGCATAGACACACACGTGCTAGGTAGCTACAACTAATTTGCCAAATTTGGCAATATATAGCAATAGCTAGCTACATAAATAATACTGTACGTCTACTCTCTGCATATATCAAATCACCCTAAATAAAGCAAACAATTAAATTTGCTAAAGCAGGGAACATAAATCCGTCTCTGAAGTGCCACAATAAATACCCCAAAGAAAAATAGAAGCACATACATCATCACCATGTGTCCATGTGACATTGTGACCTCTCTCTGCTGCACTTGTATATATTCAATTCGATCATTAGATAGAGCCAGAAACCAGACATTAATTGACAAAATTTAAATGTTGCAATATTGATTAATCAAAATCATCATATGGACCTTCTACGTAATAATCATAAAAGTTTGAAAGTTGAGTGTTTGTATTATGTAAGCGCACATTTTAAAGAGGAACCAGCCTCCATATGGAAAGGAATCAACCTCTTGTGTTTTTTATCTATCTTTATTTTCTAGTTTTTAATAATAAAATACCAAAAATATTCTCATTTATCCTATTTTCTATATCGTATCGCCGTTAGGAGTTTCGGATCCTAACAATTGTTGGTTCCTCTTCAAGGGCTGATTCCCTTTACAAAATCAAATATTGCCGGTTCCTCTTCAAGGGCCGGTTCCCTTTACAAAATCAATTACTTAATCCATCCTATTACACGGCTCACTAACTCTACCTGGGGTGTGGGGGTGCCTATTATTCGTCGGCGGTCCGGCGCACCCCTACTCACTTAAAGGATGCTGCTTAATTACAAAGGAAATTCTTGATTAATCTAGAGACTTCGTTCCCTTGCACCGAGCCAGGAGTGGACATCTTTCTGTTACTTCGAAAGTAGCAGCTTCAGCTTTAGCCACTCGAATTTTCGTTATTCCCTTTTATTTCTCATCAAACGAATGACATCTTTTTCTGGAAATCCTAGGTATTCTTAGCATGATATTAGGGAATCTCATTACTATTACCCAAACAAGCATGAAACGTATGCTTGCGTATTCGTCCATAGGTCAAATCGGATATAACTGATATGCTGCCTTGATCTTTCTTTGTCTCGAACCCCATACCCCTATAATAATGGTAGAGTAAGGGGTGGCCCCAAAGCGGAATTGACCGGTGGTGGTTGGTCGAAGCTCCAGTAGGTAGCCACTCCCTTCTCAGGGAACCGTACGTGAGACTTCCGCATCTATCTATTCCGTGTATTCTTGTGAGGAGAAGCCCCCTTTCCCTGCTTTATAGATCTTTATGATGAATAGGTTTAATGATTCTGTTGTCTCTCTTTCCTAGGCCTGTTCCAGGTGTGTACCCGGATCTAAGCTCCGAAACCTGCTTTTCTTTTGCCCGACGTCTGTCACTTTCAATAGTTATATTCTATGTCCTCCTTCGCTTGACCTATTTGAATTGAACTAGAGCTTTCTTTCTTGATTGACAGACAAATCGGATTTCCAACTAGATTCGCCCTTGAGACACTTGACGACGTCCGGAAAGAGGAGCGAGAAAAATCCAATCCTCAGATAAAATGAGGATACCTATGCAGAATCAGCATTTGGAGCATATCAGCCTCGAATCAAATCTTTACGAAGGGTCAAATCACCTGGACTCAAAGGAACCAAGGCAAGCTATTGGAACGAACTTCGACAACCTGGCGGTTGTTCGGTCTTCGCTTTTGGAGGCGGGAGTGCATCGATTCTAACCTAAAGAGGGTACTCCAACTGTTAGAATCCAAAAATCCTAACAACGATACGATATAGAAAATCGGATAAAGGGGGATATTTTTGGTAGTTTTATTGTTAATATTGTTAAAGCTGGAAAATAAAAATAGATAAAAGACACAAGAGGCTGGTTCCTCCAAAAGAGTTGGTTCCCTTACAAAATCAAATACTTAGTCCATGATTCTAACCTATTGAGGGTACTCCTATTTATAATAACCTAATCCTAATAAGATATCTTGGCCACTAAGAAATAAAGAAGATATCCTACCCAAAATAAAAGATAACATCCTTGTTCCTAAAATAAAAGAGAGCATCCTAAATTAAAATAAATTAAATCCTTAATATTTAGATCCTAACAACCTCCAAACATGTTCAGGGGATCCATGTTTCATAACCCAAATCCAATTTTGGGAGGGTGAGACGCGAAACCAAACATACCTTTAGGGTTTTGAAATGAATTATTTTCGGTTTCACAAAAATAAGAAAGTTTTCACGTTTAGTCTCAAAGAAGAACGGAACTCATTAAAAATTATAAATCTTATGAATCATTTGCAGTAGTTGTTAATCACTGCATGAATCAACAATGATATGGACACACATTATTTTTTAAATACTTCATTTTCACTCATTTTTATGTCTTTCTCTCTTCGTCTTATCATCCATCATATCTTATATTTTCTCTCATACTTTTTATTTTCTTCCTATCTCTCTCCTTATTCCACCTCTTTCTACCCCAAAGAGGGGTGTGAAAGCAAAATTATTCCTGCACGAATATCCTCATATAAACCGCCTCTAGCAGATGCAGAACCACCTCTGCATGTCAGCAATCTGCAACATTACCAAAATCGCCTCAAAGTGACATTTTGTTGCGGTTTTGTTGCAACTACCGCAGATTAACCGCCGCACTTTTTTTTTTGTTTGTTTTTTTATTAGCACATGAATTTTTTTTGTTCCATCGGAAAATTAACAAGAAATAAACAACTACAACAAGCTTAAACGGTCCCTCAAAATAAGGACCTCTAACTCCTAGGGCGGCGCCTCCAGCAAGCACCACGGTGTCGCCGACGAAGACGCTCCTCTCTTAGCCAACCAATCCGCTGGTTCATTACACTCCCCGCCATACAAGTCAAGGAAACCCTAAAAAAACCAACTTACTTTTCTTTATTAATCTATCTTTTGTGCCAATGTCCTATACAAGTGAATGAGATTCAATATTATAATTAACCCAGCCCATAAAGGAAACTTTTGTGTGTAAAGGATATCAGGAATTCCCCATTGATGATAGAACAGCAATGCTTCTGTGTGTTTACTCTCCGTAGACTGCAAAGAACATGCAAGTCAACAGTGATATTTCATGAAATTTCCTAACAAAGAAAGGTTGAAAAGAAGAGACTTGTGACGTCCCCATGTATTTTGGAAGAACAGTCAAGTCAATGTCACAATAAGGAGGCTAACACAGTTTTTTTAAGTAATAATACATACCCACTTCATTTTAATTTTTTTATTTCATTTTCACATATTTTTCTTTCTATTTCCCTCTAATTTATGTCACATCGTAAATCATATCACTCATTTTTTTTATTTAATTTATCTTCTTTACTACTACAGCCACAAGACCTGCCTCGGGCATCGAAATATTTGAAGATAAGAAATTGACATTTTTAGGGACAATTACTATTGTATACTACTAGATAACAAGGATTTGCTTACCCAAAAAAAAACTAGATAACAAGGATATTTCACAGCAAGAGTAAAAACAAGGACATGCTAATAGTCAATGATGCGATGCCCTTTTCATCCCTACCAAACTAAATTAATATTTGGCTGTACTATAATAAATATCTCATATTCAATTTCCGCGTGCTTGGTTGTTTTTTTTTTCAAGTGTTAGGCAATAACATGTGAAAAACAACTGAAGGTTTGAAATTGGAAAAAAAATATATATAGACACCATTTTACATGTTAGGTGCATATTTGAATATAGGGAGAAAAATCACGATGAGATAAAATTATGATGAATTGAAATAATTTTTATAGCTTTTTGGGCGGTTTACTATAATTTTGATTCATCCTATTTTCTCATGTTGTATCTAAACTTACACTTAGATAAGAGGAGAAAAATGTCAATAGAAGTAAAAGATGTTATTATTTATGTTATTTGTAAAGAAGTGAGGGATGAAGAAATTATAGAGGTGAAATTACTTGTTAATTGGAATTCTTCAACAATTAATTTTAAAACCAAAATTAATTATGGGATAAACTTATATTAGTAAATTCTGGGTGTCATAATTTTTTGATGTAAAAAGACAAGTATCCTGCACATGAGGTAACTATACTAGAACTTGAGAACATCCACATTTTAGTGAGATTAATTCTCCTAGTAGAGTTTTTGTCATTTACAGTACACGGACGGGATACCTAGTTTAAAGGGAATTAAATATGCATAATTTAAACTAAGAATCCATTGATTCTAGATACCAGAATTGATTTGAAGGAAAGAAGGTGATTCAAAGTTCAAACATGTTGGGAGTGTCTAAAATTAGGATTATTTGGAACTCATGGGATGATGAGGTGAAGTAGTAAATGAATGACGAATCACAGCAATGGTCCAGGTAAAAGAGTTATTCATAATTTTGTACAGGCTTATCTACATGTAACTACAGTTAGTTCCGATCCTGGTATATAGGTAGCTGAAGTGACTTCTAATTGTCAGCCCCTGTCAGTTTTTCTACCCCTTTTAATTAATACTTTACAGTTGAATTTTCCTATTATTTGTTTCCTGTCTACTTGCAGTTAACTGGAGGCATCAAATTTGGTAGCATGAGACAGAGTTGAGAGCCAGAGAATAGAGGAGATATATTGATAAAGACAAACTACTCATTAAAAAGATCCAACTTGATTTATCTGAATCCATTTGTTTTCTTTGTATCGCTTTCATTCTGAAACCCTAGCTCCATATCTCATTATTATCATATTTAGAGTTGTCCAACTTGATCACAAATTCACAATGAGCTAGATAGTAATATTTGGCATATTGCTATATTTTCTTTTTTGATAGTCATAGTGGTATATTAGTTTGATTGATGGAGATTGAAGACTACTTTTATCGTGACATTTATAACACTTGAAATTTGTAGTCGTTTATTTTTTTGTTTCTGCAATTTGTGTCGATAAGAAATAGACACAAATTGCACGTGTTGCCACAAAAATGGTGTTGGAGACGATCATTTTTGTTACTATTTATTTTTACTATTTCACTTGTCATTTTACCTTCATGAACCGCATGCATCACTCATAATTATTTGCTCAAAAACGGAGAAGTAAAACATGTACACATATATTCAAGAAATCAGGTAAGATACATGCAAGTAGAGATAGAATTAGTATTCAAAAATAACATTTTCATGGAAATAAACCTTTTCATTCTATTCAATATTTAGCTAGATGAAGAAAAGGTTTAATTTCTTGCCTATTTTCTATCAACATGCACCTAAAAGAAAAAGACAAAGAGCAAAACACTGACATTCCATCTTCTTCTCTCTGTCCTATTTACTAAACTTTCTGAGGTTTCCCCAACCTGAGTTCAAGATCCAAGTCTTCCATTCCAGGCTTAAGTCCAAGTACAAATTCTGCAGATTGGAATGTTAGTCCTCTATCATTTGAACATGGCTTGAGGATGACAGGAATAGAAATCTTTGGTCTTTTATAACTGATTTCTTCAAGCTCTCCACATGAATCAGTTGCCACTTTTTTGCTAAAAACAGAATTTTGTCCCACAGATAAAGTAGTTTCAACATAATCATGAATACCAAAACCTTTTAAAAATTCTTCCTTTGCATTGACTTTCACTTTTGGTTCAGAATCAGGACACCCCTTACAAGAATTTTCTCGTGTGGATATTGTTGAGGGCCTAGAAGTCAAGTGTCCAGTTGCTGTAACTGTAACAAGATAGTGATCAGGGTAAGAGTTAAGAAAAAAAACAATTAACAGCATGCTTGGAAATTCACGTTAAAATCTTCCAGAATTACTTCTGCTCCCACAAAATTAGTTCTGTTTAGAAACCCCTATACAATTGATTCTGAAAGCAGAATCAATTCTGGGGAGTAGCTTGTGTGAGTATATAGGTTATGGGTTTTAGAATTGATTATGAAGAAAGATAAGCTGATCCAACATGCTATAGGAGTAGCTTTCCAGAATCAATTCTCCATCAAATGTGGAAATCTATCCTAACATGCACTTAATCTAAGAATATGATGAGAAAATTGAGAAGACCAAATCAAAAGTGATATGATGACTTACAATTATGATCTTTGTGATGATTAGAATTTTGAAGGGGTTGGCTAAGATTTTGTTTGAGCCTAGCTCTGTCCCTTCTGTGCACATTCATGTGGCCCCCAAGAGCTTGAGCAGACCTGAACTCTCTTTTACAGAAGTGACATGAGTAAGATCTTGGAGGCCACATGCACCCACCAAGTATCCTAGCTGCATCTTCTGCAAAAGCCCTTTCCTCCCAAGAGTTGTTGTTGCAGGCTGCAAATATTGGTGCTTGAATATGTGACTTCAATATTTGCTTTCTCTTCATCCACATCAAGTACTCATGAGTAGTAATTTCCTCCATAGCAAAGAAAAAACTATAGAAGCTGAAAAATTAGAGTTGTTAAGAAAAAGTTCTGGTGGAGTTAGAAGCTTTTTATAATGACAAAATAATAGCTAGCTAGATAGGGAATTGAATATAAAGAGTCTAGCTAGCTAGGGCTTCATGTAGTTATATTTGAAAGCAACTTGAAAGATCTATTATGAAGGAAGAGAAAAAGGTTTGCTGGAAAGGTCATGTTTTGCTTTTAGTACTGAAGCTTTTCTGTTGGTATTTCTTTGCTTGTTTTGCTATATACACAGGCTGGGGCGTGTGGGGACCCTCTTATGCAACTTTCTTGCATTTAAGATTTGATTCACACAGGTGAATGAGATAACGGTTATCAGAGTAAGAAAATACTATACAGTAAACTATTTCTCTGAAGCTTCCATCAAACCAATATGCATGGTAATACTATTTTGACACTGTCTTTTGCTCACATAATAATTCACTTCTACAGTTCTACTATCCAGCATTTACATAAAGAACATGCCTTTTAAGTACTCCTGTCCTTTGTACCATAAGCTCGTGTCTATTATTTCTGTTTCATCACTGCAGTAACCATAATTATATATATTCACACTATAGTTTATTACTGATGATGCATGTCTTTGGTCTTTTTAATTTGGAGCTTGGCATATTAAATTTGATCCTAAACAATAATGCAAAACTGAAAATAATGAAGAGGAAGCAAATTAAGACAAAACATTTGTCGTCTTCTTCTTCTTGTTCTTTAGTTAATTAAGAATCGAAACTTAATTCCCATTGTTGATATATAATGTCAAAGTAAAATAAACAAGAAAAAGAATAATAATGGGATGCACGCAAGTAATTAAACCACAAAATTGTATTTTCCAATGAGAAATGCTAATTGTTATTACCTAAACAAGACACCAATTGAACAAAATTCAAATTTCAACTTCAGGAATTGGTTACCATATATATTTGCAATCAGTAATGTATCTAGAAATTTTGAATTGTGGGGCAATATATATTTTCACCGCAAGAAAGACTTGATTTAAAATTTAACATTGATGATGACATGCAACATATATTACACACTACTCCACAAAATACAAACTGATTAACTACTCATTATAACATTCGGAATTTATGAAAGAAATAGCGGCACTTGTTTATGGAATCTGAGACATTTTTGTTTAGGTGAATTCTGTGGTACCCATATTTTTTTTTTGTGTGATACCCACATTAGGTGATTTAATAGACTAATGAGATGTTGTAATTGAATTTATAATTCTCAATGTTATAATTCTAGTCCCAATAGTACTCACATTCATTGGGCAACTCAACTTTCCCCTGACGACCTTTGTTGACGTCCACCACGATCTTGCAGAGGTTGCAGTGAATCTGGACCCTAACATTGAGTCTGAGCGACATGGTTTCGATCAAGGGAGAGACTTAACACCTATCTAATCGACGTCATTAATCTTAAGGTACATTATTGAGAAAATACAATTGTTGACTCATGTGATACATGAGTCTTTATTACTATGCTAACTCATTTAAGGTACCATACCTTGACCTAAAGTAAGGTACCACAGCAAGCACCTTTTATTTAATTGATTGGTTGGGAGGGAGAGACTTTGGAGGGAAATTGAGGAGGACAATTTTTTTAAGAAAATTAATATATTTATATAATATTTAATAAATAAAATATTAGTGTATTATATTTTACTATAATTTTATCATTTTATAGGCTTTATTTTCAAAATTTTCCAAATTAGATATTAATTATTTAAAAATAAGAAATAATTAAGTCTCTAATTCCTCTTCTTTTCTCAAAAATAACCCTCACAAAAAACTAGGAGAATCAAACAGATGCACCTATGAGTAGTACTAGTGACAATTATCAATTTGGTCACTACTACAAATAGTATTAGTGACGATTTATAATTTGGTCACTACTATGAGTAGTATTAGTGACGATTTTTAATTTGGTCACTACTACGAATAGTATTAGTGATGATTAATAATTTGATCCCTATTATGAATATTACTCGTGACGACATAAAAAGTGGTCACAAATAGTATATATTTAGTGAAAAAATTAATAATCGTCACTACGAGATAATCACTAAAAGACATATTTCTTGTAGTGATTCCTCTTTCAAATACCAACAAACATGCATGTACACAGGGACTGAACAATAGGAATTGCAAAAGAAAAAGAAAGGTATCAAAATTTCTTTGAGTTGTTGGCAACTAAAGCCGAATTTCAGAAACATGTGTATATAATAATTGCAATTCAAAGTGTTGAAGTCATATATGTCGTCCATGAACAAATGACATATAAGATTATGAAGTAGTAGCTGAAGCCTGAAAGGGTTGCCCTTTATTTGATTATCTAGCTAACACCTTTTCCTTTTGCTTGTGTCGCTCAGAATCACCCACAGAATCTTTGGTGAGGGGGTTTGACCCCATATATATAGTTAAGCTAGCAATTCCCTCACTAGACACTTTAGCAAGGCCAATTTCTTCCTTCCTGAATGGTGTAAATTACTTGTGCTTTCTATCTATTTACTCATTTCCCCTAAGTTGTATATAGGAACACTCAAACAGAAAGATTAAATAAAGCAAGCTAAGACAAAAGTCTTGTTTTGTTATAATAATATTGTTGAAAGCATCCAGAGTTCATCTGCTCTCAATTTAATAGGATAAATAGCCAAGTTGGTCTTTGAATGTGTCAGCCGCCTTCAAGCTGGTCCCTAAACTTTTAAAATGCATCCACCATTTCCGGTAACGTCCGTCAACAATTTTAACGTTAGGGACTAACTTGAATGACTTTTACCACATTCAGGGATCGCGTGATGCATTTTATAAGTTTAGGGACCAACTTGAAGGCAGTTGACACATTCAGGGACCAACTTGGCTATTTATCCCAATTTAATACTTTTAAGAGTATGATAATTAACCTTGTTTTCTCTTCTTCATGCAATAATGTATATTTGTTTTATTATGGGAGATGTACAATTTAAGTTTAAATCATGTGAAAATTTAAACTAATTTTTAATCAATCAACTATTGATTTTTAAATTCCATTAAAACAACTGTCGATTTTTATATTTTTCTTAATGTCTATTATCCATTCACATTTAATCTATTAATAGACATAATAGAGCGGTTTAAAATTTTAAGTAAAACAATCTATTATCTTACCTGTTCCTCGGTGGCTTGTTGGGTTGGAAAATTCTCAAATACCAACTGGTCTCGAGTTCGGACCAACAAAAGCCCACCCTATTTTCAATCAAACTAATTGATTGATGACATTTATTTTACTTTCAAAAAGAAAACTATTTGGAGTTTCAAAAACAAAAACAAAAAACTATTTGATGATATTTTCTTGAGTTTAATGGTTTCAGATTTCTTTTCGTTGTTTGATCCTGTATCTTTTCTTATTTTTTTTCCTGTACAAGGGTTGGGGTACCCCTAGTACCCCTTTTATTTATACACACATTTTGATGATAAAAAAAAAATGGTTGTGCACTGTCGGTGTAAACATCAAATAATTGAGTGTCACGTATTCAAAAGTATTTATGTTCTTTTTATTTTAATTAAATTAAAAGTTTATTTTTGATTGGGCAACTCATCATCATTGGATGTTTGTGTAAAAAATGTCTACACTGACGGTGCATTTTCATTAAATTATATTTTCTCCTAAACTGAAATTACGTTAATCCGGTCTACCGATGAACCATATTTTTACAATTAACATTAAGTACATTTCATTTATAATATTTTATATTTTTTAAAAAATAAACAATATATTCCTTATGCAATTAATTTACATATAAATCATTTTAACTTGTGAACCATGTTATTCTTTCTCTAGCATAGGTAAAACCATGCTATTTTATACATTTATTAATTTTAATAGTAAAAAAATGTTTTATCAAATAAAATTTTTGTAAGCAAAATAAATATAATAAAGGTACTAGGGGTACCTCAACTCTAAGATACAAGAGAACTATACAAAGTTGTTGGAAAGGAGGTAGGTGCAAATGAAACAACTCGTCTCAAAAATATTTTAATTTATCTTGTTTATGTTTCACTTCATCACTTGTATAAATAGAGTGTGTTTGTTTCAGATTAAAAAATAATGAATTTTTTATTAAAAAATAATGATTTTTTTCTCTCTAAAAAAAAGAGATTAATTCTTACAACTTTTGAGAAAAACATAATTTGATTTATGTTTGGCCAAACTCGTTAAAATCACATACTACCTCGGGTCCTATTTATAAGAAAAAAAAATCACTTAGTTTAAAAATGTTGTTAAATTATATAAAATACATTAAATTTGTCTTAAATTAATATAAACTTCCAAAATTACCTTTTGTTCTAGTATTGTAGACTAGTAATGAGAGAGAGTAACTGAATAATTAAAGAGACACATATTACTAGTTAGAATTAATAATAGCATCATTAAAAAAAATTTAATATATGACCGGAGATAGTAATAGATTTTTCTGATAAGCTAGTCAAAGTAGCTTTTCTAAAATAACCCGTTTTCAGTTTTTTTTTAAATAATGATTTAATCTTTTTTAAATCTGAAACAAAATCTTAATTTTTTTTGAAAATAAGCTGAATATCCCGTTGTTGCGTTTTCAAACAAATCATGTGTAACATCATACACAGCTAATTGGTATTAACTAATTAACTTCTTTGTCAGTTTCTCCTTTTGTAATATATTTTTGGTGGACTTTAGTAGGGATCATTTCAAAGGCTTGTTAATTTAAGGACTCTATATATTCGATTAATTGGTTTGACTAAATTAGTAATCAATTAGACTCCGAGCCCCGCAAGCCAGAGACTCAAATATTATACAATATTAATATTATTACCTAATCCTTGTTGTTAAGCAAGAAATTGAGGATGTGCCACCGTTTGAGCGCTGACATAACGCAATGGAGTTTCCTGTGTACTTATGATAAGACAAGTTAGGATTATTATTAATTAAAGTCCAATTGGAAAAGCTAGTAGGCGTATATCAATGTAATTTGACGTGCGACCAAATAATGCAGTGATTAATTCATTAATCGATAATCATAAATATCTTATTTATTATAAGTATATTCTCAGTTGGAAACATCCAACTAAATTAATTTTAAGAATTCTAAAATAATTTGATATTGGTGGAATAATATATAATCCTGTTTTTTCAGACCAGGTGAAATCTAGGGGTGCACATGGGTTGGGTTTGATGGATTTTGGTCAAAATAAAATCCGAACCGATCAAAATTTTCTGGGTTGGGTTGGGTTGGATTTCACGAATTTCTTCTTCGGACCCGATCCGAACCAACCCGACGAAGTTCGGATTGGGTTGGATGGATTGATTGGGTCATTATATTAAAATAATAACATATCTGAAATATTAAAAAATCTTGCAAATATTATTATAAATTCAAAAAAATTATAAAAAATACTAAATATGTTATAATACTAAATAGCATGAAAATGACACAAAAATTATACCAAATTGCATGAAATAATACCACATAAATGACATATAGCTAAATATCATGAAAACATAAAACTTCATTACCAAATGACATGAAACAATCTAACATAAATAGTACATAAAAAGTGAAAAACAACACTAAATGTCATGCCATGACACCTAGAACTTAGATGTCTCCAACATGCCAAATAATATATATAAACATGTAATAAATAATTACGAACAAATACTCTGGACTGGGCGGGACATAAAGAAGATTATGTCCCGCCCAAAATGAACAAATAACCATTGAAGATAGCCATGGCGGGAAAGGCGACACGACGAGCTTCATTGCCCCCCTTAGATGATGGACCCACAAGCCAGCTGGAAGATTCCTTTGGATTTGTCTTATATGTACAGGGATTTGGGCCCTGATTGTCAGGCCCAAATATAGGAAAGATTCATATCATGACCACCCCCTCTATAAAAGGGGAGGTCACCCACTTGTACGAAACTAACTTTTTCAGCATTTATGAGAATATTCCTTTTATGGTAGTTTTGCTATTTTAGTGCTCTGCTAGGGTTTACTTTTTGTCTTTCTCTTACGTAAGCTTGCCCTAGTACAGAACATTGGCGCCGTCTGTGGCTCTGACTTAGCTCTTCCGGTGACAGAAGGAGGAATCGCGAGCCATGGAGACTCGTTCATGCGGCGTAGGTCGACGCGATCATCGCCGGCGCGGTGGTGGTCGACACGGCGGTCGCGCCGGCGGACGAAACAACAACCGTCCCGTACTGGACGAGCAAGAGCAGGAAGCTTCCTCGGAGGGGGTCCACTCAGTGGCGCCGTCGCCAGCGTCATTGGTGAATGCAGCTCCGGGAAGACCTTCAGATCTGATCGCTAAATCAGATCCAGGTGTTCGGCGGCGTTCAACGCCGCCTGACTACGTGAATTTGGAAGATCTTAAAACCACTGCTCCACGGAGAGCGCAAGAGGCAGTGACAGGTATCACGCCTGCGGCTTTGCAACAAATGTTAGATACCTTGCAGAAGGTGCAGTCCTAAAACGAGCAGTTGCAAGCCCAAGTTGAGTATCTCACTCAGCGGCAGGATTTTAAGCAAGAACAACGCCTGGAGGCGGAGGATGTAGTTGAATTCCAACCTTTTGTTCCAGCCATCACTAGGGTGGACATTCCAAAGCACCTGCAAACCATGACATTAGACGCCTTTTCGGGCGAGTCTGATCCTATGGAGCATCTTAGATATTTCAATACCAAAATGGTGATCGGCGGGGCGACGGATGCGGTAAAATGTCGATTATTGCCTTCCACGTTCAAGGGCATGGCGATGCAGTGGTTCATTCGACAACCGCCCTTCTCCATTGATAATTTCACTGATCTGTCCACTAAGTTTCTGACTCAATTTTCCGCCAATAAAACCACAAAAGCAACAATGTTTGATCTTATCAGCATACATCAGCAACCAGGCGAGAAATTAAAAACCTACATGGCACGCTTCAGCAAGATGGCGGTGCAGTTGGAGGATGAAAATCCAGATGTCTGTTTGGCGTCATTCAAAAATGGCCTTCGGGCGGGAGATTTAAATAGAGACTTAACAAGGCGACCGGCGAAGGATATGATGGATCTTCGCGCTCGTGTTCAAGAGTTCATATTGATCGAGCAAGATGATCAGAAGAAACAAGAAAGAGAGGAAGGACGCAAGCAGTCTCAATCTGGCGGTGTTTCACAGGACAAATCTAAGGCGGGGAAGGAAACCAGGATAGCGCAAACCCCCCGTGTACCAAGACCGGGACCATACCAAAACTCTAAACCTGGCTTTCAAAATACATGGCACAGAAATTCACAAGGTCCCACTGCTGCCACAGCTGGTCAGCCTGGTGCTTCGCCAACGCCAGTCCCACTTACTAAGTTGAATGCACCCTTCAGTACCATTTTAAGGGCGGTTGGGCAGACCAACGTTGTGCAGTACCCACCACCCCCACGGCGGCCGCCAGCTAACGTGGACACCAATAGGTGGTGCGAGTACCACAAGGCGTTGGGGCATACGACAGATAATTGCTGGAATTTAAGGCGGGAAATTGATCGCTTGATTAAAGCTGGCCATTTGGCAAACTTTGTTAAAGACACAGCAGCGCCGGAGGTAGCTAAAATCACTCAAGGGGACAAAGGCAAAGGTAAAGAGATAGTTGAAGAGTTGGGCGATCCTGTTGGGGAATGCTCATCTATTGCAGGAGGATTTGGCGGGGGTGCAATTTCAAGTAAGGCTAGAAAACGCTACGTGGCGGCAGTACACTCAGTACAGGAGTCGAACGAAGGCGAGTGTTGGGTGAATCATTCCCCTATTATATTTACCCCTCAGGATTTCGCGCATGTAATTCCCCATGACAACGATCCAATTGTGGTAACAATTAGGGTTAACAATTATGTGACAAAGAAAGTATTCTTAGACCAGGGATCTTCGGCGGATATCATCTATGGAGACGCCTTTGATCGCCTGGGACTAAAGGAATCAGATTTGAAACCATACAGGGGAACTTTGGTGGGATTCACAGGAGACCGTGTCAGTGTGCGGGGATACGTCGAAATTCCGACTGCCTTTGGAGAAGGAGAGTTTGTCAAGAAGTTTCAAGTAAAGTACTTAGTATTGGCGTGTAGAGCCAATTACAACGTACTCTTGGGGCGAGACACCCTCAACAAGGTCTGCGCGGTCATCTCAACTGCTCATTTAACTGTTAAATATCCCGCCTGCAACGGGAAGGTCGGGATATTGCGTGTAGACCAGAATGCAGCAAGGGAATGCTATTTGAGAAGCGTGGCGCTCTATGGGCGAAAGGCCGCCAAGGAGAGCCATCGAATTACAGAAATCTTCCCACAAGAAGGATTTAGCTTGGACCCAAGAGATGATGCTGATGATTTTCGCCCACAACCGCTGGAAGAAACCAAGCAGGTGCAAGTCAAGGACAAGTTTCTAAAGATTGGCAGTGGTTTGACAACAGAACAAGAGGACAGACTAATCACCCTTCTGGGTGATAATCTAGATCTCTTCGCATGGACCATCAATGATGTACCAGGGATTGATCCCAAGGTGATCACTCACAAACTAGCCATACGACCAGGGGCGACCCCGGTCATCCAACCAAGGCGAAGAATGAGTGAAGAAAAGAACAAGGCTGTACAATTAGAGACTGAAAAATTGATCAAGGCCCGCTTCATCCGTGAGGTACAGTACCCAACGTGGCTCGCCAATGTTGTAATGGTCAAGAAGGCCAATGGGAAATGGCGAATGTGCACGGACTACACGAGCCTGAACAAAGTGTGTCCCAAAGATTCGTACCCACTTCCCAATGTTGATAAGCTTGTGGATGGAGCTTCAGGGAATGAACTTTTAAGTCTCATGGACGCTTATTCGGGCTATAATCAGATTATGATGCATCCCTCGGATGAGGAAAGTACAGCATTTATGACCAATCAGGCGAACTATTGTTACAAGACAATGCCTTTTGGTTTGAAGAATGCAGGAGCTACGTACCAACGACTCATGGACAAAATTTTTTCAAAGCAAGTAGGCAGGAATATGGAGGTGTATGTGGATGACATGATTGTAAAATCCGCCAGGGCTAGTGATCATGGTGGCGACCTTAAAGAAGCGTTTGATCAGTTAAGAACATATCAAATGAAGTTGAATCCTGAGAAGTGTTCTTTTGGGATCCAGGGAGGAAAGTTCTTAGGATTTATGTTAACATCAAGAGGAATAGAAGTGAACCCAGATAAGGGAAGGGCGATCTTGGAGATGAAAAGCCCAACAAGTGTAAAGGAGGTTCAGCGTTTGACAGGGCGAATGGCCGCCTTGTCACGTTGCTTGCCAATGGCGGGTGACAAAGCGGGCCTCGTTCTTCACATGTTTAAAAAAGAATTCAAAGTTTCAGTGGACAGAGGAATGCGAACAAGCTTTTACCAAATTGAAAGAAACATTGGCCACATTACCGGTACTCTCCAAGCCAACACCAGGCGTTCCATTAGTGCTCTATTTAGCGGTTACTGACAAGGCGGTAAGTACGGTGTTGCTCCAGGAAGAAGGAAAAAAGCAGAAAGTTATATATTTCGTGAGCCATACTTTACAGGGGGCAGAATTGCGGTACCAAAAAATTGAAAAGGCGGCTTTGGCGATTCTGAAAACTGCAAGGCGCCTCAGACCTTACTTCCAAAGTTTCCAAGTCAAAGTTAAAACTGATGTTCCCTTAAGGCAAGTACTTCAGAAGCCTGATTTATCAGGGCGATTGGTTAGCTGGTCAGTTGAGCTATCAGAGTATGACATACAATATGAGCCAAGGGGCCAAGTCACAGTCCAGAGTTTAATTGACTTCGTGGCGGAATTAACACCCACTGAAGGAGAGAAGACTCAAGGAGAATGGGTCCTGTCTGTGGATGGATCCTCTAATAACACTGGAAGTGGGGCGGGAATAACAATCGAAAGTCCAGATAAAATGATCATTGAACAGTCTCTCAAGTTCGAGTTCAAGGCGAGCAATAATCAATCTGAGTACGAGGCTCTGATTGCCGGCTTAAGGTTGGCCATTGAGTTGGGAGTCCAGAAGTTATTTATCAAAGGAGATTCGCAGTTAGTGGTTAAACAAGTGAAAGGCGAGTACCAGGTGAAGGATCCGCAACTGTCCAAATATTTGGAAGTGGTGCGCAGATTGATGATGGAGGTCAAAGAAATCAAAATAGAACATGTCCCGAGGGGACAAAATGAGAGGGCTGATGTGTTGGCGAAGTTGGCAAGCACAAGGAGATTGGGCAACTACCAGACAGTCATTCAAGAAACCCTGCCTCGCCCGAGCATTGATTTGGTAGAAATAAAGTTGAAAGCTGTAAAGTCAGTCAGTGAGGGCGAGATATCTTGGATGGAATCGATTAAGACCTTCTTAGAGAACCCACCAAAGGAGGATGATTTGAACACGAGAACAAAACGCAGGGAAGCCAGTTTCTACACACTAGTGGGTGGTGAGTTGTATCGGCGAGGAATCATGTCTCCTATGCTCAAATGTGTCGATATCAAGGACGCCCTCGGAATAATGGCGGAAGTCCACGAAGGTGTGTGTTCTAGTCATATCGGCGGGCGATCCTTGGCAGTTAAGGTGATAAGAGCAGGATTCTATTGGCCAACGATGAAGAAGGATTGTTTGGAGTATGTTAAGAAATGTGAAAAATGTCAAGTCTTTTCTGACCTACACAAGGCTCCACCAGAAGAATTAACAACCATGATGGCGCCTTGGCCGTTCGCCATGTGGGGGACTGATATCTTAGGACCATTCCCTGTGGCGAAGGCACAAATGAAGTACATCATCGTGGCGGTTGATTACTTCACTAAGTGGATAGAAGCTGAGGCAGTGGCAACTATCACGGCCGCCAAGGTCAGGAGCTTCTTGTGGCTAAGGATTGTTTGTAGATTTGGGGTCCCCAGGGCATTAGTAATGGATAACGGAACACAATTCACAAGTAGTGTTACCCGAGAATTTTGTACAGAAATGGGAATCGAGATGCGATTTGCCTCTGTAGAACATCCACAGACCAATGGGCAGGCTGAATCGGCTAACAAAGTTATCCTGAAAGGTTTAAAGAAGAAACTGGATGAAGCAAAAGGGCTTTGGGCGGAGGAACTACCAGGCGTTCTTTGGGCATACAACACCACGGAACAGTCAAGCACAAAGGAAACCCCGTATCGTCTAACTTATGGAACTGACGCCATGCTCCCAGTGGAAATTGAAAACCAAAGTTGGCGAGTGGCTCGGTTTAATGAAAATGACAACGGAGAAAACTTAATAGCAAATCTAATCATGCTGCCCGAGGAACAACGAGAGGCTCACATAAGAAATGAGGCGGGAAAAGTGAAGGTGGCAAGAAAGTTCTCAACAAAAGTAGTGCCAAGAAAAATGAGGGTAGGAGACTTAGTGCTCCGAAAAAATACAATACCCGATAAACACAACAAACTTTCACCCAACTGGGGCGGGCCTTACAGGATTATTGGCGATGTTGGAGGAGGAGCTTATAAGTTGGAACAACTAAGCGGTCAAAAGGTTCCACGAACATGGAACGCCTCTCATCTAAAGCAGTATTTTAGTTAGTAGAAACAACAAATGTAAATGAAGTCGCACTCTTTTTCCCTTTCTTTGGAAAGGTTTTTAATGAGGCGACATTTGTAATGAAGGGACAATTGTTCCCATACGAAAGAAAATTAATGAAAAGATCATTTCAACAGAATCGTATATATTTTTTAAATTTTTATTACGAGTTCATGCAATGCAAATCGTATCAAGGTATGCAATACCGCGAGTAAACCTTTCGGAATAAGAAAGTATCGCCTTCAAAAGTTAAAAGCCTTGGCAATTCTAGTGGCCACTAGAAACCAAGCCTCGTCGAAAAATCGGCTAAGGTATGTAAACCAAAATAACAACGAAAGTTGGACACAACAACGAATGAACTTAAAATGATATCCATTTAAAGTAGGGAAAAGAGGGCGACACCCATACATGATTTGGAATGAAAATAAAAGACAGGGCAATGCCCAAAGAAAAATTTCAACTTCATAAAATAAAAACATTCAAGCTAGGTTCTCGTTGTTGGCGTTGTTGCCCTGGCTTGTCCCAGCTTTGGGATCTTCCTTCTCTTGATCCTCATTCCTGTGCTGCTCATTCCCATCCTCGCCATCTTCTTCAGGCTCACTCTCATCATCGAATTGGGGAAGGAGGTCGAGGCTAATGTCATCATCACCAACTACTTGACCATCCTTGATCTCCTTCAGCCACCCAATGCGGGAAAGATCAAAGCCCGGCTCAACTACACTGATCTGCTCTTTGGCCGCCAGAAAGCCTTGAGCATATTGGAGAGAAGCACGCCCTAAGATGGAAGCATTCAGGCGATCATATTTCTTTTCCAACTTCTGATATTTGGCTTGAACGGCAGTGTGCTTGTCATTTATGGCTTCTTTAAGAGACTTGGTCTTTTGAAGAAGCAGGTCCGAAGCAGCCAAGTCTTCCGTTAACTTAGCACACTTCTCCTCAGCAGATTTCAGCTTTTTGTTGGCAGTCTCAGCATCAGTTTTAGCCCGCTCATAGGCTGTCTTGTAATCAGCTGCCTTCTTCTCAAAACGGTTCTTGGCTGAGATCAACTCCTTCACGCACTGAGCCATCCCCGCCACAGTACTGGCGGCAGAAAGCGCGTGATGGATCGCCATGGAAGCAATGTTGGGGGGACCTTGACCGGAAATGTCCTTGTGAATCCGGTTGTCAAAAGTACGGGTCATGAATTCCAGCCCATTGAAGTGAGGATCCGACAAGCTCAGCAAGGGGGGAGGAGCCTCGCCACCAATGGCTGAACTAGGGCCAGCCTGGCCAAATGGAGTTGATGGGCGGTTGATCAGCGAGCTTGAATCTTGTTGAGGGGGCGGGACATTGTCATGTCCCTTCTTTTTCTCAGCTGGATGACCTTTTGAATCAAGAGTCGATTGGTGGAGAGGCTTACCACCAGCAGCACCTGAAGTTTTTTGACGTTTAGGGTCCCTGACGTTGTCAGAACCCGAGGTACCTTCATTCTTCTTCTTCTGCTCAGTTTCGGCGGCCCTCTTCTTCGCCGCCGCAGCAGACTGGGCGAGGTACTCCTTCATCTTGAGTGGGTTCGCGTCAACCTTGCCTTTTCCCATCGTAGCTGTATGGAAAACACCAATTAGACGAGATACATGAACAAAAAGAAAAAGAAGTTACGTACAAAGATTATAAACTTACTAAAAAATTGATTTAAAGTGCCGGATTTCGACGCCTCAATCAAGTCGTGACCGGAAATTACTGGTAGTGTGCGGAGGTAATCGGCGATGCCTTGTTCAGATTCATCTAAGGCGTCGTATGAAACGGATATTTTTCGGCGAGGGTTCTTTGTCCAGTAAAAAGGGAAGAGAGGGTTATTGTCAGAATCTCGGAACAAGTTCTTTATTTCGGGCGACTCCACAACTTTAAGTATTTCTTCTGCCATACTTTGTAATGGCTTTTAAGGGCGGTGAACCGACTCATGTTCTTACGGGCTAATAGTGGAACCCATTTCACAGAAGTAGGTTTAGTGGTGACTGATTTATAGAAAAGGAAGAACAAAGGATAGGTTGGAGTGAAACTCAAGTGTTCACAAAGAATTTCAAAGCAGCGGAGAAAACCCCAGGCGTTGGGCTGGAGTTGGCAAGGCGCCACATTCAGAAAAGAAAGAACGTGACATATAAACGGCGAGAAAGGAAGTTTGATGTTCAAGTCTAAGAAGAAATAGCCATAAACAAAGAAAAAATCGGGCGATTCATCGGCTGGTTCTTTACGCAACAGAACACAGTCATCTTCGCCACATGGGAGGACATTCAGCAAATGATCTTCATTATTCGAGGTGGCGGGATCTATCTTCGTGAACCCTTGAGCAGATATTCGAAGCGAACTAATGCTTCCAACGCTGCTCCAGATAGAATGCAACAGACATTTATCTTCAACTAAATGCACATCAGAGCGTCATTCAGGTGAAGACAAATCTCCATTAGAGGAGAGAATTGAGTCTACAGAGCCGGCGGGACCGGAATCATCATGGGTAGAAGGCGAGGAATGAATTTCAATTATAGAGGGGGCGACAACTTCCTCCTCCGTGGAGGGTGAAGAAAGTTCTAGGGAAGAAAGGCTAGCGTTTGGTAAAGACATGCGAGGCAGTTTCATAAAAAGAAGAAAGAAGACGAGCAAACTAAAAGTAAAAAGAAGATGAACAGAGTCAGAGAAAAAAGAAGCAAACGAAGAATCTCAGGAAAGAGAAAAACTAACCAGGGGAAGAACTGTGGATTTGAGAAAGGAGAACGTCGGAGATAGGGGAGCACCGCGCAATGACGACGGCCGGAGGAAGAAAAGGTTCACCGGAGTTCAAAAGAGAGAATGAAAGCTGCGGTGAAAAGGTTTTCAGAACAAAAGTTTTAAGAAAGTGAAAAATGAAAAGTGAAAAGGGGTTTTTATAGAGAGAAAGGAGGAGAGAGAATGAACGGGGGAAGATCGTGGGATCGTGGGGTTTGAAATTCGAAAAGGTAGGAAGCGAAAAGACATTACTCCTCGAGACGCACAACTGAAAATTGCATTTATAACAAATGATGACGAAATCCCGGAAAATAAGGATACGTGCGTCAGTTGAAAAGACGTGATTGACGGTTATAACTAATGGCGACATATCTTTGAAACGGCAACAAAGGTGGCGAAGCGTGAAAATGGCGATGAAACAACGAAAGTAAAATGGCGATGAACGAATAAACAATAGAGGCGAACTACTGGGTAACATGATGAAGACATTTCGACTCAATTACTCGAGTCTCATGTCTTGGGGGCATGTGGACTGGGCGGGACATAAAGAAGATTATGTCCCGCCCAAAATGAACAAATAACCATTGAAGATAGCCATGGCGGGAAAGGCGACACGACGAGCTTCATTGCCCCCCTTAGATGATGGACCCACAAGCCAGCTGGAAGATTCCTTTGGATTTGTCTTATATGTACAGGGATTTGGGCCCTGATTGTCAGGCCCAAATATAGGAAAGATCCATATCATGACCACCCCCTCTATAAAAGGGGAGGTCACCCACTTGTACGAAACTAACTTTTTCAGCATTTATGAAAATATTCCTTTTATGGTAGTTTTGCTATTTTAGTGCTCTGCTAGGGTTTACTTTTTGTCTTTCTCTTACGTAAGCTTGCCCTAGTACAGAACATACTCTAAGTTCAAATATGACAAATAACTACAAATACTTAAGTCTCAAAGTTTCAAAAAGTTATCACTTCGACACTAGCACTCCAAGTATGGGTAAAATTATAAAAAAAATTATTATTATATGTATGGATTCTGGGTTGGGTTGGATGGATTTGAACTGAATCCGAAATCCGATCCAAACTTGGTTGGGTTGTAGTAAAATCCATCCGATTAACCCGATTACCCGATCCAACCCGCATTTTTTCTATTGGATCGGATTGGGTTGGACGGGTTCATTGGATCTACCCGACCCATGTTCACCCCTAGTGAAATCAATACAATACTTGAAAACCTCCTTATGGGGTTCCAAGTGCCGTGTAACCGTGTAAGTGTATAGGGGCAGTTAACAATGAGAGGAAATAAATTATACTTTGGAAATAAAAATCTCAATTATTGTGAGCACATAAATTCCAGCTATTTTAAAGTAAGGTACAAACTAAGTCGTCATTCGTCATACTATTAATTAAATTGTTTTTATTGTCTCCGAATGATAGATTAATTAGAGTTAGGGATATATGAGTTAAGGTGAGAGGTTTAGGGATTAATTTCTAGAATGTACAATTTATCTTTCTAATTTAAAAAAATATTTTTATTAATTTTTTTTAAAAAAGTAATCATTATGAATAATATATATAATGATTTAATTTATTTTTTAAATCCCAACCAAAATTAATCATTGACTTGTGAGTGATGTAATAATGATGTTTTCTGCTGAAAATTATGTTATGATGAGGATAGTTAAAAATTATATGCATATTTGCAACTTCTTCAACAAACCAACAACAGGATGGCCAATTTCAAAAAAAAAAAAAAAGGATGGCGAAATGATAATAAGCATGCATGTAATATATAGGTAGTAATTAAATAAGTCCAAGAAATTAATTTAGTATGCCTACCTAATTGCATAGTATAGATCTGCAGACTGTGACTACTGTCATGGATCAATTTAATATGAACCTACGGAAGAAAATGAAAAGGCAAGTGATGTATGCATGCGTTCGACATTTATTGGATGTGATATGACACTTGGTATATATCAACCATGCAATATTAAAAATTTGATCTTAATTGAATAAGTTTTATTCCGTCACTATAGTTTAATTAGTTTAATATGGTGATAGATTATTTTAGATTTGGTTTTGTTTTTTACAATCTAATTTTATATTTTTGGTTCTTATTTTTACATGTGTCCAGAGCTCTTATAACCCGGAAGGGAAAAGAGATGCTTGTGGGGGTCGTGTTTCGGGATAGTCATGGTCAGTTTTTTGTTGGCTATTCAGTGACTTTGGGGAGCTGCTCCATAGTTAAGGATGAGCTTTGTGAAATTCTGCATGGGATTAAGGTTAATTGCCAAGGGCAGAGGTTTCTCAAAAGTCTTGATTGAGAGTGATTCAAAGGTGGCGATAGGGCTAGCTGTTGAACAAAGGTTGTAGAGCTACCCATTCTTACAATCCTTTGGTGGAGGAAATTATGCGCACCTCATTGGCTAGGACCATAATTTTCATTGGAGGTTGTGTGTGTGGGGGGGGGGGGGGGGGGTTCGGGACAGCCATGGTCGTTTTTGGTTGGCTATTCAGTGACTTTGGGGAGCTGCTCCATAGTTAAGGATGAGCTATGGGAAATTTTGCATGGGATTAAGGAATCCTACCAGGCCGCTACAAAGCCTCAAAAAACAGAGACCCAAAGTAGCATCACCATCTTCCCCTTCAACGCCTCCAACACCTATGTCCTCACCTCCATGGATGAAGTTAACGACGAACGGGACAACCACGCATATATATATCAACCCCTCAAAGCATCCCTCGACCAAGCAAAACCAAAAAAAAATACCATGAGACCACAAAATTGAGAAGCAACACGTGCTCAACCAGCGGGAATTCCTCATCCACAACTCATGAGACAAGAAGCAACATAAGCTCAACCAAGCGGGAATATCTCAGTCTCAACTCAACCTCGTAGAGCAGTCCCCACCTTGCGAAAACAACCACCCAACAACAAAAGGGGGAAACCCCACCGTCAGGGGAAATCACCTCCGAAAAAGAAAGAAAGGTCATCTACGAGGAAACATCCAAACTATTACCAGAAATTTTCATCAAAGAGCTTGATTATCCTCATGGCTAGCCAACATGGTCATCATGAAATGGTCTAATGCAAAATGGAGAATGTGCACGGATTCCACTGGTTGAACAAGCGTTGTATGAAATATTTATATCATTTACCAAACATCCATTGGTCAGTTGATGGGGCTTCAAACTTTAATATTTTAAGTTTCATGTATGCTTATTCGAGTATATAACCAAATCTCAATGCATCCCATGGACAAAGAAAAGCATTTAGGGCTAGTAGATCTAATTTTTGTTATAAAATTATACCTTTTGGTTTGAAACATGCATACGCAATCTCTCAAATTGATGGACCATATTTTTTAGTCTCGAATAGGGCGTAACAATGAAATTTATGTGGACGACTTGGTTGTGAAGTCGTTCAGATAAGAGGTTCATCTGATGGACTTCCAGGAAGCCTTTTATGCAATACAGATACACAACATGAAGCTTAAGCTCGGGAAATGCACATTGGGGGTTTAAAGTGGAAAATTCCTTGGTATTTAGAGATATTGAGGTGAATCTCGATGAATGTCAGTTCATTATGGGCATGAAGAGCCTTATTTTTTGGTACATCAAAAAAATGAGGAGCCTTATGATTGTGAAGTAAGGATAAAATATGTACTACATACCTTTAGGGCTTGTTTGGTACGATGTATTGTATAAGGCCTGATAGTATAAGGTCTGATCGTATTAGGCCTGATAGGATAAGGCCTGATAAAATTTTAATACTATACAGCGTTTGGTCATACACTGTATAATTTGGTGGCAACATTGGTGGTGTGGTAGTGGTGGTATTGGAAGGTGATGATGGTGGTCGTGGTGGTGGATGGTCGTGGCGCCGGCGGTAGTGGCAGTGACAGTGGTGGTGGATGGTGGTCTTGGTGGCGGCGGTGGCGGTGGTGGTGGAGGGTGGGGGCGGTGGTGGTGGTATGAAGGTATCAATGATGGTGGAGGGTGGTGGTGGTGGCGATAACGATAAATAGAGCGTGGTGGCGGCGGCGACGGTAGTGGCGACAACGGTGGTGGTGGAGGGTGGCTGGGAAGGTGGAGGTGGCGGCGAAGGTAGTGGTGGTGGTGGAGGGTGGTTGTGGTGGTGGTGGTGGTGCCGGCGACGGTGGTGGCGGCAGTGACGGTGGTGGTGGTGGTGGAGGCGGTGGTGGTCGAGGGCGGTTGTGATGGTGGTGGTGGCGACGGTGGTGTGGTGGTGGAGGTGGTGGTGATGGAGGGTGGTTGATGTGGTGGTGGTGGCGACGGTGGTGGTGGAGGGTGGTTGTGGTGGTGGCGATGGTGGTGGCTGCAGTGACGGTGGATCAAGTGAATGCAGTTAGTTCCAATAGAAAGATACAACAATCAACCTTGTGCAACTCTTAGACAAAGAAGAATTAGAGTCCACTATGAGAAGCATTTAGAGCTAACATCCTAGCATGAGAAAATTGTTTAGTGCACTGAGCACACAAGCAAGTTCATAGGTTCTGGGAATCATTCACTCAAGAGCAACTAAAGTCGAACATGCATTATTCATTGAGACTTCCAAAGGGTTGTAATGTTGGCTAGGTAAAGCACATGGTAGGTGGTCCCTAAGGAAGACTAAGGTTGCTACACAAAGTTGAGTGTGGTCCTATTTGAAATTCCGGAGCTTTCAAGCTATTGATACTTAGCACACAAGTCTCTTAACCCCTTGTTATTTCAGAACTTTTTTTTCCTCTTTTTGTTTTGGAACTCCACCCTCACCATGGAGTTCATTTTCTCTTTTGACTTTTTACAATTTTTTTCTTTGGGGCAAGAGACAATTGCATTTTTTATAAACTAGCTCCATTAAGAGTTAAGAACCACAACTCCCGATTGAATCCAATCAATCATCCAGCCCAAATAAACAAGGTAACAATAAAATCTCCATAAGGCTCAAAAGGGTCGACTAGGGACAAAGATGTTATAAAACAAATTCTGAAGTCCAAGAAAATCTACCAGTCTCAAAAATGCAAGTCTCATAGAGCTACTCTCAAGGGAGGAAAAAATGAAACACAAAACCAAGAAGTGCAAGTGAGTCAGGATCCTCCAGGGAAATTATATAGTAAAGGGTCAAAGATGGACCCTTGTGGACTCACATCAACTCTACCCTCAAGTCAACACTTAGAAGATCAAAGTCTCTCCCTCTCTTTCCCAAACATACAATCACTCCCCAAAGGAAAGCACAAAGTATCCACTTAAAAACATTTTCAAAACCAACAACATGTGAGTGAGCAAGACTTGGGAACATGTCATTTGAGTATAAGGAATAAAGACCAAGGTACAAAAGACTCCCTAAAAAAAATGCATGATAAAAAAAATAAACAAAATCTATAAAAGAAAAATATGCAAAAAATGCATGGACTAAAACTTAGAGTAAGAAAAGAACCTCCTTCCAAGTGATTGAGTGCTTCCAAGTGTTCTCCACTTTTATTTCCTGAAAAACTAACAAAAGAAACAAAAACGAAAAAAAGAAAAAAAAACATGGGTTGTCTCCCATTCAGCCCTAAGTTATAGTCTTTGGTAGACTAAACTTCAAACTCGTAACTCAAACCAAAAATCACAAACAATCCCCGGCAACGGCGCCAAAAACTTGTTGTAAATCCGCAAGTGTACGAACCCACCCGGTTTTAAATATCGAACCACAGGGATTGTGAGTGAAAAGATTCGGTTTAAGCCTTGAGTATGAAGGTTTGTTTTATTGAATTAGAGATATGTCGAAGTAGTAATAAGGAAAAGGAAAATAAAAAGACAATTCAGAAAATAATATGCTTTGGGTTCTTGTTCAACTAGTCAATTTAAGCACATCATTCTAAGCACGTGAACTCATGAATCTCTCCTTGATGATATAGCCTAGTTACTCACTTATTGATTCCTCACATAAGCAATTCTCCCATACTAAAAGCTAAGCCCAATTCCTTGTGTACTTAGTCATTTATATGATGTTTTAGATCATGCAAATTCAGCCCATCAAACCCCAACCCTTCCTCTATTCCTAGTAGCCAAGATAGAAAGGGTAATCCCAAATCGATTCCCTAATCTATAACAAACTTCCGTTCTGATTATAGAAAAGCATAAAGCAAGCATGCATACAAGCTTAGATTGAAATTTAGAAAATGGGATTCAAGGAAAGAAGAAGATCATGTGGGAAAGAACTTAAGATTATAACTCAAATATGAAAAGTCTTACATGAAAACAAAAGCATAAGAAGAGAGTTCCATGCTTGGCTATGAACCTGAATTACAAGCTTGGAAGCCTTCTCTCACTCTCCTAGATGTTCCTCTCCTTCTAAACTTATGTAAAAATGGAATGGGTATCAAGAATTACAAAAGAGAACCACTAAAAACCTATTTATAGGCAAAATGGACGAGTCTGGGCGCTCAAACGCTAGCCCAGGGCGCTCAAGCGCCAGACTCAAATTCTGGCAAAAACACCTACTGGTTAACTGGCGCTCAGGCCCCAGACAGGGGCGCCTGAGCGCCAGTGCTCGCCCAAAAACTCATTAAACTTCATTTTAACTCCACTTTATTGCCTCCTTCAAGTCTCCAAGCCTCTAGACCTTCCCTCTTCAGCTGTTACAACCTGAAAATTTGATGACAAAGCTAGAGAAAATATCAACAAACTTAAAGGTCAGTTTTGCACAAAGGCTCCAAAACAAGTGGAAATTGCCTAAGACTCCTAAACTCTAATAAAATGCAACTAAAGCCCTTATAAAACTACAAAATTACTAAACTAATGAAAATGTACAAATAAAAGTAAAAATGCATGATAATGCATGAAACGCTACATGAGACACACGAAAAAGACTCAAAATAAACTAAGAAATGACCCTAAAAACACTACTAAATCCGGGTCATCAAGGTGGTGGTGGTGGAGGGTGGTTGTGGTGGTGGCTGCAGTGACGGTGGTGGTGTTGGTAGTGGTGGAGGCGGTGGTGGTGGAGGGTGATTGTGGTGGCGGTTGATTAAATATATTGAAGTAGTTTATACATTGCACTCTTATCATACCTTATCCATCATCTATATGGTGGATTAAATAATCCATCATTTTGATGTATAAGAGGAGATTGATGTATAAGCTTATACAATACGATGTGAGCACCAAACAATGGATAAGCTCATAATGTATTGTATAAGCTTATACTATCATGCCTAATACAGTGTATCAAACGAGTCCTTAATATCCATGTGGATACAAGATACATAATCTGATTACTTGCTAAATTTAATTACTTGATGACAACTAATACATAATCAGGTGCTGAAATTGGTGGGAGGCTTCTATTGTGTCTGTTTACATCAGAGGTTCTTTTGTGTTGGTTCATCCCTGCTGCTGCAATGTTATGGTGAACTTGGACTCGGGGAGGGGTTTTATTTTCTAGTTCTCCTTGGAGATTTCATCTTGACTTCAGGAAATCTGTACTCTTTTTCCTTCACCAGGTTTTCCCAAGAGGGTTTTTCCTGGTAAGGTTTTAGTGAGGCGAGATTACTATAGTCTTTCTCCTTGGAAGGGTTGGGGTTCTCTTAGTTAGTGGGAGGCTCCTTGATTCTGTAAAGTTGTTACAATTAGTTTTGTTTTTCTCCTTCTCTTCTCTACTTATATTGGGTTGAATTACCCCTTGTACTTCATTTCAACATATTCTTCATTGCTTATAAAAAAAGTCTGAAATTGGTAATTTCTAATTATGCGATTCAAGCAAGTCACACCTCACATCTCTTTTCCCCATGTAACTCTAGTTTTGCCACATCAGAAATAGAATGTCGTGTTAATTTTCCAAATCCATTCACTCATATCAGATATCACTGTACTTTTTCTTCATCATCTTGTTACTTCTTGAATTATTTCCACAATGTTGTATGATTTTGCACTGGAACTCCTAGTGATTGTGTAATCGAATAAACGTTACTCCGTCTTTGAATATTCCTCTACGATTCACAGAAACTCAATCATCACATTAACACAAGCAAATATCACAAGAACTACGAATCTGGATCATCTCCAGCAATTATTTATGTCCAGCCCCTCCAGCAACAATCTTAACCGTTAGATAGATCTTATGGTACAGAAGATTAACTGCAATAAAAAACCTAAGAAATAATTAGACATTAAATTACAATCGTTTGAAGCATCTAACGGTGCAAATCACATTTCCTTCTCCCTCACATTCCTGCGCACCTCTATCTCCGTGATTCCTCTGCTTTTCATTTTTGCGTTTCTTTCTCCATGACTCCTCATCTCTGGTTTTCATCTTTGTTCATGTGCCTTGTGCAAGTATCAATTCCAATTTAATTGACACAATTTGCCTTACTTTACTAATTCCTATTCATACAATTGCAATCTTAAGCTTATTGTTATGTATGTCAAAATAGTGAAAAAGAGGTAAAGTTGCACAGACTACAATGGAGGGTCACTATGGAGGGCGTTGAGGTTGGGTTCTCTTGCAAGGGCAGAGAGGAACGAGGGAAAACGAACGTGAGGCTCATTAGGACTTTTTATTGATTAAACTCTATTTGATTTCAAGCCTTTATATTGATCTCACAGTTGACATTAATTTTCAAAATATAACTAGCATAATTTTAGTACTAGAATTTTCAGAACCCTTAGATGCATCTGACAGTCAAAATTGCTGCAGGATGGGCTGGATGAAAGTCCTTGCAGGAGAGGATCATGATTCCAAGAACTATAGAGAAACATATTTCCACATGCAATTTAATATGTATTATTTGGCCATTTTTACAAAAAAATAGAAAATAATATTTTTCTGCCTATATATGCCATTTCCACCATGCCACTCGCGGCTCTAATCCAGATTACTTTAAACATATATTTTAATTGAATTGAAATTGAAATTGAAATTAATGAGAAATTAGATTGGAAAATGCTTAAAGGCACGAGCCTTTTACGTACGACAGCGCACGAGATTAATATATTAATACTTTTTAAATTAAAATAAAATAGATTGAAATTTCTACATCATTATCATCCGTTCTACTTCTTCCTCTCTTGTATCCTTCTTTTTTTTTTGATAAGCCAAGTCTCTTGTATCCTTCTGAGATGCGAAAGAGAACAGTGAGGTCTTAGGAGGGGAAGACGGCGTCGCCGCATAGGAGCACTTGGCAACGGCGTGGTTCTCCGGCGAAGGGTTCAAAGACAACACACTAATAATAGTGAATGGTTGGGTTTCATGGTAGCCATTTGTTATCAGGTGGGAGCAAAACCATGGCAAAGTAATGGAATTGACAGATGATGAAGAGGGGACCGCATGAACATGGTGCTGGTGGAGGAGAAGCTGCGTAAGAGATGGTTGTTAAAAATCTATATTTGCTTTTAAGAGCTCATCCTCCAATGAAAGGATCTTCTTACACAGATTTGCTTGCTTCTTCACACAAATGAAAATCCCTCTTTTTCAATTTTTAATTTTCCAAAGATTGGCTTGATTTTTTATGACAAAAGAAAAGGTGGGTTTGATTGATGAATAGTGATGGAGGAAGGAAGAAGGAAGAGACTAGAGACGCAGATGGGGTGAGGACTGAGGAGGGTGTTCATAAGGGCACGTGCAGAGAGAGAAAGAGTATCAATTATGATGACTCGTGCTCACTCGTGCTATTTCCATCGTGTCAAATAGCATTACTCAATTAGATTAGAAGAGTGTTTCAAAACAAAAAGACTAGAAGAGATTTAAAGTATCTGAAAAGATTGTATAAAACAATTAAACAAAAGAATCACAATTTTTTCAGTCAATGTATCATGAATGCATTACATAATTCAAGTAAAAGGAAAATAAAAAATGTTTTGATATAATCCTATTATTCTCCTCTTTTTGTCATTAATCAAAATGAGGGGGAGACAAAAAAGTAGTTCGCATCTCAAGTCTACTTTTTTTTCCCGAGGAAATACTCAAATTCATATTATAAATGTAAGCGATGAGCGAGCTAGTTCATTAAAAAAAATACTTCATGTGGTTACTATTTGTGTAAAATGTCGGATGTGTGGACTAACTTAATCGACATTTTACACGATCAAAGACCACGAAGTTTGCCTAATACTTACACTTTCGGTCACGAAATTCATCATTTACTCAAAAAAAAAAAAAATTGGACAATCATTTACTCAATTTCAAAGATGCAGGTCTACTTTAGTCAAGCCTTCTTTTTCTTTTTTTGTTCAATAAAGCCTTTTTTTTCGAGAGGGTGATTCTTCCGATGAAGTAAAATATTTGCTTTGGGTGTATATGTTATGGGCTTGTTTATATTGCTTTTGCTATTTGGGCTTTGTCATTTGTACTTTTTACCCAAAAAAATTATCTGCATATGGAATGTTAGTTTTTCTAGTTCCTAAATTTGCCGCTGGATTTTGAACAAAAAAAATGGGCCGCCGGAAATTGACACAATTGAAAATCATTTTGAGAATTCTTTTGACCAAAACTTTTTTTTTGAGAATTCTTAATCACAGACTTTTGATGAAGGAATTAAGGAAATTCCATCAAGTTGGAGTCAATTAGGCAGTAAAAAAAAAACACCTAATTAGTTTACTTTTGTCATGATAACCGGTTTTATCTACCGTGAGTCAATTGCAAAACTGATTCACGTGATGGAGTTAATGTTTTCACCATTAGAATTCTTTTTTTTTAAAATTCAATGGTTGGGATCAATTAACATTAAAAAATCATTTGTTAATACCTCTTTCTATGCCTACACCATTATTCTCGGTGACATGTTAACTTCGGGCACCACCATTCCGGTGAGAACAGAGAGAGTGAATTGAATTGAGCATTGAAGGCCACCTGAACAATGACATCAGCTACAACTGGTGGGTGGTCGAGCAGCCGATCTTGAAAGATGCTCGATGGTGATGGCAATAGAGCTTCTAAAAGATACTATTATGGGAGATGAAAAATCAGAAATATTTTTGTCTCGTCAATAAAATTTAAGGGTACTTTTATCCTTTAAAAAACTACTCCACGGTGGTTCAGTTTGCACAAAACACACAGTAGAGGCTGAGGCAGCCATGATATTCATATGGTTTCCCTTAACCACATTATTTTTTATAATTACCCATCAAAACATGACTTTCCCACCTAGTCCATAAAGTACTGCTTAAGTGATGTGACCTATATCCTTCAAATTGTTGGGGTCTTTTCTTTAAATGTGTTTGACAAGTTGAACTTTGGAGGAGAGCAAAGGGATTGGAGAGACATTAAAAAGTCATTTCCTTATTTGTGAGTTTTTAAAACAAAAGAAGAGTTTGGAGAATTTTTGAAAACCCTAAAAACCCCTCCATAACTCTTATTCAATTGTTTTATCAAGTTCTCCAAAATTAAAAAAGTTTAAAGCAATTTGGAACTTACAAATTGGGAAAGAACCTACCCTCTTCCCGCACAAAGTCTTCCCCTCAAAGTCTCCTCATCTCTGCTCTAAATAGTCAGAAACAAGGTGACCCCTAATGTGGACCACTTTTAAAGTGGTCTAATTTTAGATCATTTTTTTAACCTGCTATAACAGGTCAACACATCTTTTTTTAAAGAAATTTAATATATGACAAATTTTTAATGATATTTTTTCTTAAAAAAAATAATGTGTTGACCTGCTATACTCGGTCAAAGTAGGTGGTGTAAAATTACACCACCTAAAAATGATGCATAATAGGGAGACCCTAGAAACAAAGTCTATGTGAAAATAAATGGAGTAATGTTTCATCCACACCTCTCTTTTGAGGTGGAGAGGTGGAATGGTGAGAGAGATAGGAAGAAAAGAAAAAATAAGAGAGAGAAAATATGAGATGTGATAGATGATAAGATGAGAGAGAAAGAAATAGAAAGAGGTGGAAATGAAGTGCTTAAAAAATGAGGTGTGTATATATCATTACTCAAATAAATGTGATGGTGAAGAGAGGGGTGACCTGTGACCAGGTCAAGTCACTCACTCAGTCTGCAGCCGTAGCCCCCACATTTCAGATACATGTTTTGTTTTACAAATGACAAATTCAAATCTTTGTGCTCATCCGTGCACTTTATATAAGATGGAAATTATATGGTGTGTATTGCTTTTACCAATATGGTGATTTTTTTTTTGTCAAAGAAAGCTTGTTCATTAATAAAGGGCTGTAAACAAGCCCAAGCCAATAGGCAATACAAGAGGCCCAAATTATCACAAATATGGTGATAATTAGGAGTAATGAACCAATTCCTTTTTTTTTTCATAAAAGACTTGTGAAAATAATAAAAAAAATACTCGATTTAAAGGTAAAGATGTCTCGAATATCTAATAAAAAAATGAAAAGCAATTTGTCAAAGCTCCTGGTGAGGGAGCCCTTTTATATCTGTCTAAGGGGCTACAGTAGTCCCATGTAAAGCCATGAGTGCCTAGACGACTCCCTGTAGTGGGATCTCTCTAGACTCCTGTTGTGTCCTCAATGATCTGACGGCTAGGGGTTCTCAGTAACCAGGGGTTAAACCTCGAGCCTTGTCCCTAGCCCTCTATAGCTAGAATCTAAGGTCAACGATGGGATGTGTGGGATGATTCGGATCTTAATTACTCTGAACTGTCGTTAGCCGATCTTGACGCGATCGTCTCTTGGAGTAATTGGTCGAGCGCGATTGTCTCGAGTCACCAATCAAAGGTGCAAGATGGTGAAGGGGGTGGACGACCTTTCCAACTCCCAGAATAATAGTTCCCTAATTCTGGTCAACAAAAATTGTGGAGCTTGAACTAAGGTGTTGGTCGGTCTTCTCGACTTCAAGAACAATTATTATATAAATTTCATCTTATAATTATCATATTTACCATAGAGCGCAATGCAGGGAAAGACCATCCCTATTTTATGTGATATGATTGATTGAAAAGGATGTGGGGATGATAGTCATGCATGGATGGATGGATGGATGGTTGATGGTATGAATATCATGTATGTTTGTTGCGCCGTAGCCATATTGCGGTTTTCTTGATAGCCTAACCTAACTAACGCCTTCTGCGCTGCACTATAAATAGACAAGACCCATAAAGATAAGGAGATCAAACCATTAAATGATAAAGAAAAAAACAAAAGTGCTAGTTCAAAAAACCGGTGCAATCAGCACACATAATTAACCTAACATGCCGTGATGCTGCCACTTGGCGCCCTGTGTTGTGTACTCTTTTTTCTTCTAATAAAAGCAAGTGGGGTACGTCCCTTCACAAATAATTGCAGCACTGTTTTAACTTTTAATTTTTAAAAATACAAGCACATGTGGGAACCCTCTTGAAGGAAGCACAACTTTTTTTTTTTTACAATGTTACACAATTTACTTTTTACCTCCTATCATAAGTAAATCTAAATTAACTTGAAATAAAATTATGAAGTATATTATTATTTGTAAAGTTATATTTCTCATATTTAGATGGAGTATATGTTGAGAATCATGTGTCCGGTGTCTCACATTGTTATAATATTTATGTTGAGAAATCTCACATTAACTAAAAATATGATAAATGTCTGTTTTAACTTTTAAAAAAATGCAAACACACGTGGGGGCTCTCTAAGAAGCATAACTTTTATTTTTACAATGTTATACAAGTTACTTTTTACCTGCTATCACATATAATTTCTTTATTTTCTTTTGATTAATCCAAATTAACTTGAAATAAAATTATGAATTATATTTTTAAAGTTATATTTCTCATATGTAGATGGAGTACATGGTACATCTTGACTCGTAAGGATGAGAATAGAAGTATGAACTGTCAAAAAATATTTATTGGGAAAGACAATTACAATTTCTAAAATGAGTGAGAATACCAATCAAAGATGAAAAATGTGCCGTATAAGACACAATGAATGTACTATTGAATTCTGAATTATGTACCACTAAACAATGACTCCACTTAAATGCACCCATGTTTTATGTGGATATACTGCTTCGGCCCCGGAGTGATTTCAGGCAAATAAATCCAAACAAATTAGGTGTCTGGTGTCTCACACTGTTATGATGTTTATGTTGAGAAATCTCACATTGACTAGAAATATAACAAAGATAACATTTATATATAAGAAAAAGATAATCCTTAACTATTGAGCTAGCTTTTGGGGCACAGTTGAACCACCCAAATTATAATATGATAGCATAGCTTATCTTAGATTCGGTAAGTGGACACCACTCGTATATGAGCCACCCTCAACATGTGTTGATTCTTGCAGTTTCCACGCTCAAAATGTACAATCCTAGTTGTGAGAGAATGTGTTTAGAAGTCACATATTGACTAAAGATACGACTAAATAATTTACGTATAGAAAGACAATCTTCAACTCTTAAAACTATTTTTTAGGTCAAATTAGGTCTTCTAAATTCTAATAGTTTACCCATCATTCTCGTATATTATTTTGCAATGAAGTAGGTTATTAGATGACCTAATTCTAATTCAAATTGTCATTTGAACTAATCATGACCACTAATACCAGAAAGCAAAACCTATCAGAATTTGCACCATTTATTATTAGTGGTGGGTTGGCCATGGAAATAAAGCTATACACTTTCTCATCAATATATATAAATTGACAAAAAAATAGCACAATCAATCAATCAATCAATAAAACAAGAGACTTTTCAACGAATTTTACTTGGTGTTGGAATTTTTGAAGTTTCTAATGCTATTTTTGCATCTTATCATCAATCATCTTATGCACTACTATGATGCATGGAAGCATTGCACATGGTCATATGATGTTCCATATAGTATACCCCACAAAGACAAAGGCCCAATCCAACAAAACAGAACTGTTCCATTTTCTTTCTTCCCACCGAATACTTCACTCTGTGTGTGTCTGTCTATACGTGAGTGGTTCTCCTTTATATGTATATGTAAACAGCGAATAATGATCTCAGGACCAATCTGAGGATTCTGCTTTCTGCAATCTGCAATCTGAAATCTGCAATCTGCAGTAGAACAAAATAACCAAAAGAGAAAATAAGAAGAAGGAGGAGGAGATTTCTGAACAATGCGAAAACCATCCCCTTCTTTTGATTGAGTACGCTAAATTATCTCTTTGCACCATTTTTACGCTTTTTGATCTTAATCTTCATCTGGGTCATCGTCATATTCGTTATCTATGTTACAGCTTTCACCTTTTGTTATACACTTTCTGTTTTCAGTTTTTGATCCTCTGTTTTGCTGCAGGGGATTCTCCAGGAATAAGAGCCAGAACAGGTTGCAATTCAAAAGATTGTGAAAAGAGGAGCAGCAGAATCATATAAAACAGCATAATAGGAAAGAAGTATACGAATTTGATTGTTAAACCAAGGTATGATGTGAGATTCTGATTGTTTGAAGGATTTTGTTTGGTTTTTTATTCCATAATTGTTCGAAATTTCGGATTACTTAATGCAAATAGTGTTCTTTATTTTCAAAAAAATTATTATTTTATTTTATTTTTGCATTTTGAAGTTGCTGAGCGTTTTTATGGGAGTGAAATTTAGTTGATTATTTAACGTGATAATTGGATAGGCAACATGATTAATGCTTTGATCAAGTTGTGCAGATGGAAATCATGTTTTGGCTTGTATGTCTGTGAACTGATAATTTTAAGAAACAAGTTTCATTCTTCCCATGTTTTGCTCTGTATTTCAGTGGAATTTTTTGTACCCCTTTGTGGTTTATATAAGGATTTCAAATAATTCTTTCCACACTTCTAACTCTGTTACCCATTTCCAAAATTGTCATCCTTTTTTCTGCATAATAAGGTGCACAATTATATATCTTTTTATTATTATTGAAATTGTGTTTGAGTAAGCTTGCCAAGAATGTTGTAATTTCTCTTGGATTTTTTTGTTGTAATTACTTGGAGAGACCAAAATTAAAACCTAATTGGTCATTCATATACATGCCAGTATTATACATCTTTCTAGAGATCTGTATAAAGTTGCCATGGAAAAACATTGTGGCGTGTAGATCAACTGACATTGGGTTGTTCTAGTTTAAGCATAGATCTTATATTCGAGTCTTTGTGAATGCAGCTGTGTTACCTAAGTTTTAAACAAAACAAAAAAAAAAAACATAGTGAATCCTCATGCTATTTCTTCTCTACATAAATGAATTTATATCAAAAGCAGAGTTGAAAATAGTTATGATAAGGATGATAAGATGTTTAAACAATCTAAGATTAATCACAATAAAAGGAATCAAAGTAGAAAACATGTAAAGCTTAATTATAAATAATAAGATCAAAATGTTCATTGATGGTTTAGATAACTGATATATTTGATAGTTAGAGTTCTCTCCCTTTAGAAACAAGCAATTAAAGAGAAAAAAAAAACTCTTTCAAGGGAGTGGGGATAATTAAAAATTCAAGTCCAAAAACAAAGCATTTTTATCTTTTGTTGTGTAAGGGCATGTTTAGTACACTACTTAGTTCAGCAATTATGATGGGTCTGAAATCATCTTTAGCAGTAAATATTGGTTCTTATGTATTTGGCGTCTTTGATTAATTTGAAGTTCTATGATTTGTTATAATATATGTCTAAATTGTTGCTTATGATCAGATATTTGAAATGTAATAGGGAGAAGAATATGAATCTTTCTCGCTTGGAATCTTGTCATGACTCACTTAAAGCATCTAGATTCCCTTTTCTCCCAGAAAAACTTGGTGATTTGGTTATAGTCCTAATACGGATTGGCATACTCATTTGCCTTATAGCATCAGTTTCACTTGCCCTTCACTCAGCATTCTCTAAACAAGACCGGTGGTTCCCTTTACCAGAGCATTTACATGTCTTCCAGAATGATTCAGTCGTTGACAGTGGACCCACAAACATCTCACACATTCTGTTTGGCATTGCTGGTTCAGCCAAGACATGGCATAACCGAAGCAACTACAGTAAGCTATGGTGGGACCCGAACACGAGCCGAGGTTTTGTTTGGCTTGACAAGAAACCTCATCTTTCGCACCTTGACAAGCTAATGCCATATCAAATCTCACAGGGCTGGACTCGTTTCAGGCATGTGCACTCAGCGTCTGCAGTTCGGATAGCGCGGATAGTTTTCGAGAGCTTTAGACTTGGTTTGCCAAATGTTAGATGGTTTGTGATGGGAGATGATGATACAGTATTTTTTCCCGAGAACTTAGTTACGGTGCTGGCAAAATACGATCACAATCAATTGTATTATATTGGTGGGAATTCTGAGAGTGTGGAGCAAGATGTGATGCATTCTTATAACATGGCTTTTGGTGGTGGTGGATTTGCAATCAGTTATGCATTAGCAGCTCAACTAGCCAGAATAATGGATGGTTGTCTTAGCAGATACTACTATTTTTATGGCTCTGATCAGAGGGTCTGGGCCTGTGTTCATGAAATTGGGGTTACTCTTACTAGAGAAAGTGGATTCCACCAGGTATACTTTGTTTCCACTTGTTTTTTTTTTTTTTATCGGCCAAATTTCCCCTCCAGGGATTTGATCCCTGGACCTGCCCCTCCCCAACCCATATGTCCATCAGCTCTTACCAAGTTAGTGTATTTGTATGTATATTGTATACTCTCCCTTGCCCTTCTATAAATAATATCAGCATAGATGCAAATCTTTTGATCAATATTGTTCAAGGAATGAACAAGGGATCATGTTGCATATATCAATTTTTTCTAAAAGCATCCTGGATGAAAATATTTGGACTTATCCTTCTACAAGAAATTTACTGATTATATTGTCATTTTCTTTCAGCTTGACATAAGAGGGAACCCATATGGTCTTTTAGCAGCACACCCCATGGCACCTCTTGTATCACTTCATCACCTTGACCAATTGGACTCATTGTTTCCGAACCAAACTCAAACAAATTCATTGGAAAAGCTCTTCATCGCGTACCGCCTTGACCCTGCTCGGATAGTGCAGCAAAGTTTTTGCTATGATCACAGGCGTGAATGGTCAATATCTGTTTCATGGGGCTACACGGTTCAAATCTTCAAAAGTCTGTTGATACCAGCTGATTTGCAGATGCCATTGCAGACATTTCGAACATGGCGAAGTTCTAGTGATGGTCCGTTCACGTTTAATGCTCGACCTATGAGTCACGACCCGTGCCAGCAGCCAGCTGTATTTTTCCTGGATCATGTTGTGAAGGTTGGCTCAAGTGGAAGTATCACAATTTATGAAAGATATGTAGCCGATGAAGCAAAGAAGTGCAAAGGAGCAGATAACACTATAGAAGTGCAGAGAATTAGAGTTTCCGCCTTGACGCTTGACCCAGAATATTGGAAGAATGTATCTCTCTCTCTCTCTCTCTCCCACTCACACACACGCAGAATCAAAACCAAAATGTCATTTGATTTAGGGATAAAGATCCTTTGTCCCTATTTGTTATATCTTTCCCTGTCCCACCAATTAAATTGTCATGTAGGCATGAATATGAAACTTATAACCTTAAATGACATGAGCCAATTTTATTGGTGAGACAGGATAGGGGACACAAATGGATTAGAAAATTTTGGTACTTTTAGAACTTAGCTTTGCATGATACATACCTGTAAAATTTGTAATGTTTGATTTTAGTCTATATCAAAATTTCATTCGTGTGGACTGGTTTCAGCTAAAACCACATGAGTTTTGTATTTTCTAACGGCTGATACCGAATAAAATTTTCATATGGACTAAAAGCAAAATGTGTCAATCTTATAGATACAAAAAAAACATAATTAACCATACTCTACTAATCGACTTGAATAGAGTTGAAATCCCTATTCCTTTGTAGGTGGATTTTCTATTGATCATTTGCTTTGGCTATTCTGAATCAGGTACCTCGTAGGCAGTGCTGCCAATTAATGGATGGTGGCAGCATAAAGAATAGCAGTATTCATATCAGAATTAGGAAGTGCAGACCTCAAGAAACAATTACTGCTTAGGGATCAGTTGTTTTTGTTGGTCGGCGTAGTTAGTAGATTACTAAGAGTTTGAGTCTTATAGGTCTGGTTACTTACATTTCCACCTCTATGTACATACACAGTTGTCAAAATATTCACATAATCTCAAATTTTGATCAATAAATGTTCTCATGTAGTTTTTCTACTTGTATGAATTCCCTCATATATATATTGTAGAAACATATTTTGTTTCTCTCTCCAATTTTCATATTCTGGCTTCCCTCTTTAATCATCCAAGCATGCGTTTTTCATGACTTCAGGAAGATCTTCGCTCATGCTTTCTACATTATTGTGGTAACTACCATTCCTCTATACTATTTTGGTGATGCTCAAATTTACATTTTACTTTATCGAGACTTTATATGCAGGTCCAAATGCTGAGAACTGAAGCACAGACAATAGGTCCCGGAGATAACACCATCACCACATAAATCTAGACCAATTTTGTTCGTGCTCTACGATGAACTTCATATTGTTTAATGGTCGTTGCTGGATTTCTGTCCGCCACAGTTTCTCTATCTATATAAAGAGCTTACTTTTAAGTGACAGGTTCAGGATAAAGAATTGAATGGTGGATGAAGCTTGTTAGAAGATATATTTCCAGAGACAGAATTTGGTAAGCTGTTGTTTATTCTCTCCCTTGTAAGTTGTAACTTGCATAAATTTGGTTACTGGAAACTGAATTTGGCCTTGCTTTGTGGCCAAATTGATACATTTACTCGCACTTGATCTTTCATCACTTCACTTCTGATATCTCTTATTTCCCAGTCTTTTCTTTCTTTCTAACTCTAGGTATGGATGAAAATGAGTGTAAACCAACGTTTTAAAAACCAGACCGGTCACCGGTAAATGCACTGGCAATAGGTTTAAGCATGGTCTAACATGGTTGAACAAAGAATAAATAATTATTTATTTTTAATATTATATAATATATTACATAATTTATCAACACAAATGTTAAAATATTAAGTCAAATTAAATTTAAATTGACATTAAATCATCATAATATATATTCTTGACTATTTATTTTAGCAATTCAAATTCAGCAATTGTTAATGGTCATGCATAATAGGTGTTGACATTATTTACTTTATTGTTTTATTAATATTTCCATATTTATTCAGCAGTGATTTATCAATATTACACTTTCCTCCCCTCTTAACTTAAAATATGCTTAGTCAGTATAATTTCTGTAAATAAATATGTATTAAATTATTACATAGTTACTTAAAATCCTAATATATTCAATTAGAAATAGAATTGCGGGAAATACATTTGTTGAGAGTGACATGAAATTGTTTCCCGAATGCTATTGGCATCTGTTAAAGATATAAAAATAAAAAATAAAGTTAGAAATGGCATCCTTCTAAAGCCTTAACCCGAAGCTTTCAACCCTTTGTTCACAATTCTTAATTCCCCTTTCTCAGTGGCTACATGAACATATTCATTCTTTGAAGCTTACATGTTCCAGTTATCAAATTCTCCTTTTGTCCTTCATAAATTTCAACTTTTGAAAGGCCACTTATATCCAGAGTCGTTTCACTTTCACCTGCTGGGATCGCAGAGGTCATCATCCCTTTTGCACATAAGAGTGTTTTTGTCGACCGGCATCGCAGAATCTGTTTTCACTGTCATCATAATTGTTTCAAAATGTTTGTCTTTCCACAAAGGCTAATCTCTTATAGTGCAAACTGAAGGATCAACTAATCAACTAATGTTGACATAATGGTTCAACACTTTATCCCTTAAGCAAGTGGTTGTGGGTTCGACTCTCAACTCTTGCGAATGATTAGTCTTACAATTACCAGTTGTGGCCGAAAATCAAGGGATCAACCAGGTTCTGCATCTTCCTTTGGCGACACTAAAAATTTGACATACACGCAAGACTTATGAGGAGGTATAATTTAGTCCCAGTGTGGTTGTTTCACATCATTCTAGTGGCAAACATAGTTCTGATACTACAAACTACAAAGAATCACTTCAGTTATCTTTGGTCGGGTACTCGGGGGGATTATTGCTAGCTTGTTAGGGGGCAAATAACTGTTATATTTGCTTCACAATGAACAAAACAAAATCTACAAGCTATCAAATTATATTGGTGGGAAATGTTGTATTCCTAGGTATAATTAACTCAGGTAAATTATGTATATGTGTTTGATAAGTTTTTTACATTCCAGGGAATGTTTTTAAATTTTGTTTAATTCAAAAAAATTAAATTTAAAAAAATAGAAAAACATGTGATGAAATTGTAGAAATGGAAGTTATTTTTAAATGTAACTTCCATTTCCATGGAAATATAACATACCCATTTTTTACCTTGGGAATAGAAATGTGACAAAGTGTATGTTGTAAATTTTTCTGGGAATAAATTATACTCGGGAATATTTGTATAAAACTTCTATGTTGTAAACTTTTCTGAGAATAAATTATATTCAGGAATAATTTTACAAAACTTATACAAAATACGGGATACAATATTCCCACACGTACTTTCCCGGGAATGTTTTTGAATACCTTCTACCAAACGCCCCTTATCAATGTTGTTTTGGGTGAAAATAGGTGTGTTTCAATTTCATGGAATATTTGAATATGGATGGAGTTTCAGATGGGAAGTTCTTGATGGAATATAAAAATTGAGAAAACTACTGTAATAATTTCACGGAGAATTAAAAAATTTCATGGCTTATAAAAAAAAACGGAGAATTAAAAAATTGACTAATAATTTATATTTGATATATGAGAGAGGAGGGGAGAGTATGTTTTAAATTTAGACAGGAGAGCAGTGTAATATTGGTATGTGAGAGTAGAGGAGAGTATACTCTACTCAGGGACGGATCCAGAAATTTGATGTTGTGAGGACAATATATACATATAAATTTGTAACAAAAAATGTTAACATATATTATTAGAAATGAAAGCATTTTTTATCAAAGGGGACACAAGTGAAAGTATTTTTTTACCAAAGAGGCCATAAAAAATCACATACTTTTATTACTCATGTGAGAGCATTTAGCAATGTGGAACACAAGTGATGACATTTTTTCCCTAATAGGTAATCAAAAACCACTTTTACCGCTCAACTTTTTTCTCTAATGATTTTTTAAAAAAAATCAAGTGAGGGCACTTGCCCTCATACTCTAACACTTAGATCTGTCCTTGACTCCACTCAAGAAAAAAATGAAACCCTTCTCATTGTTAACAAAAATAACTTGGGTGTTTAATGTTGTTCTAGTCAGCCCAAATTTTCACAAGATTCAATAGCATTTCAGTCAGCCAAAAAGTCTTAGAACCTAGTGAACACAAGTGACTAAGAAAAGAAACATCCATTTTAGAGATTAGCTGAGTGGACACAACTAGCTTGATTAATGAAATATCATAAAATTATCTGGATAACCAAAATCTCGGTAATCTCTTACTAAGACTTTCCAGAAATCTAAAATCATGAATGAAATGATCACCATGTCTATAATCACACGCTACAACACATAATAGAAGCAACATGAAAGAAGGTGTATCTATTTCACTCAGGGGGAGAAAGATGCTTAAATGTTTGCTCCGGGAAGCCTCTGGGTTTTCAAAAACTCTTGGTAACTAGTACATCCTTGGAGCAGATACATTAAACCTATTGATATAGTGTTCGCGCGTGTGCCTTTCTAGGTCTAGTTATAGGGGTAACAGATACACTATAAAACGAGGATGATAGGTGCCAAGGTGGATGCTAATATTGGAGAGGGATAAGGCGTTGAAATTTTTTGTGATGTCGGTCAAGAGAAGTGTTAAAGTTCTGGTGGAGCTTGACGTTACTAGCCTTTGAAAGAAGGTATTAAAAGTGGTAGCCATAAGGATGGCTTGTTTTTGATCAATTTTAAGTACGAAAAATATCCTCGATTTTGTTATTATTGTGGAGTTATAGGGCATGGTGAACAATTTTGTCCTTTGGCGACTCGTACGAAATCAGATGCTTCAATTTGACCCGAGAATTTAGGGCCATCTCTAAGAGTCGATATGGCTGGAAGGAGGCTAGGTGAGGATAAAGGAAGTGGGCAGAATCTTATGGCTAGACAATGACATGGTTCCCCGAAGGTGTTATCGCCAAAAAATTTGGAAAAATTTGCTAATCTCACGGTGGGAAAAAAGGATGGGCTTGAGAGCCTTGGTTTGCGTTGCATGGCATCAAAAGATGTGAGAATTCCGCCTCAAGCTCAGGAACATGAGTAGAATTTATTATTGATGAAAAAGTGTTGGCGTAACTGTCCAAGTGGCGAACTCTGTTGGGGGCGTCCTGTGTTGGGGAAATAAATAGAGAAAAAAAGTTTGTTTCACAATAACTGTCAATTTAGAATTCCAATGAAGCATTAATTAATGTTTTTACATATAATGCTCCTATGAGAAGAATAAGTGATGAGAGATATAAGAACATTGTAAAGGGTAAAATAGGGAAACAAATGATATGTTTTAAAAAGTTAACAAAATTAATTGCATTTCTTAATATGTGTGCATCTTCTCTAAGTGGACACTTATATTGTAACGGAGGAAGTAAAATTAAATCAATTTATTTATTTTAATTAAAACATAACTAATTGTGTCATTAGTGCTCTTTGAAGTTTTTTTCCCTCTTTGGAGTAGTAATACTTCATGTTGGGAAAATTGTAAGAGTCTCTCCCAACAGATTAATTTCTCAAGATTCGAACTTTGTAATCATGTTTATGAGGTCTATTATCTCTACGAAAGAAAATCATGTTCGGACTAGAACATCTACAACGGAGGACTTTTTCCAGACAAACACTCCAAATCAAGACCCTACTTTAAGGGAAATCAAACACCTTAAATGAAACATTACCACTTGAATAATCCCAACAGAGGACTTTTTCCATAATAAATCGAGACCCTACTTTAAAGGAAATCAAAAGACCTTAAATCAAACATTTGAATCAACCCCACCCGTTAGTCTATCACTGTAATATTGAAGTAAATATGCAGGTGACCTTAATTCTATTAGGAATCACATTGTCTATTTCCTGTGGTTTACCATCTAATTACAAGTGAACTAGTTTCCGCAAAGTAAGTTAGACCAGAGTTCAGGAGAATGCCACAATGTGCATCGTGACACAAACCCTACCATTAATATTTCAAAGTCAATTCATTAACACCTGAGGGTTTATATATAACACATGCCTGCAAAAGGAGAACTATTTGTCGTCATAACCGCTGAAATGCATGCTGCAGTAAGAGAGAACCAAGGTTCTATACAAAATATTTTTTTGGAATTTTGAGGCTAACTATCCCTTTGTCATCTCCATGGGTAGAAAAGGAATTCCCACAGTACCCTGATGAAGGGTCATCTATCTCAAGCTACAATATATTCTCATCTAAATTACAAGAACAAGAAGCTTCCATGAGGAAAGGCAAATTGCAAATGCTAATAAACAGTGAAAATGATTTTTAAGCAGGTCAACATGCTCTGCCTCAAGTAACACTTCTGCATCAATCTATAGCAAACATAATTAACATGAGAGTTTGATCCACAACATTTGGCATAATCAACATGTTAACGTCAGGGATCATCAGTGTAATGTAACTATGAACAGCTAAACTGATTCAGTGGCAACAATATCGAAGCTCTAATTAACCACAATGACCATCATCTACACGATTGCCAGTTTCACTCGAAGGAACAGAACCCAAATTATCAGGCACCAAACCTCCTACTGATTCACCTTGTCTATGCTGCAAATGTTCAGAATCCTGCTCAGGGAACACCTCAAGTTGCAGTGATGGTGAAATGTTATTCACGTGAAGCCATGTTAATTCCCACAGACTATCACCACCCAAGGCACTCCTTTGCACCAGTATACCACGCATCTTCATAACAATCAAGGAGTTTTTAAGAAGCTCAGGAACTGTCTCTTGAAGCTTCTCACTTCTTTTTCCCCTAACCTTCACCTTCGTGTATTTTTCCATTCGGCTCAGTACGCCTAACCATAGCTTGCAGAAGGTTGTCAATTGTGATAAATCTGGGAGTAACTGGAGAAATACTTTGGACAAGAGCTTCATTGCTAAGATAAGGGTTCCTTCCATGTTGCGGTAATCCTTCTGAGAGTGTCCCTGTGCAATCTCTAGCAGGTCATCAAGCACAGTAAAGATCACAAGATCGAAACATTGTAACCACAAACCATATGGGAGATAAATGCCATCAGCTCCTGTCAAGCACCTCTGCAGAGATAATAAAGCATGATTTCTGACCTCTTCTCTCTGGTCTAAACACACCTTCCTTAGACCCTGTACTAGTCTCAACCACATCTCTCCAATATCCTGTGACAACTTAGATATTTGCTCCTCTACCATTGCTTCCTTAGCCTCGGTAGTCCACCGGGCCAAGCAACTGACAGATCCTGCCATGAGATCCAGTGCTCGTACAGATCGCTCAGCTTGCCCAACACGAGACTCAGCAAACTGCCTCGCAGTATCTATACAGAGAACATAATTAGCTGGAACTAAGTTGGCACCATCGGACATTATGAACAACAGTGCATCAAACCCTGCCTCAGATGCTTCTATGTGCCTAGCTATGTTTGAAAGTAGGGAGGTGATTGTGCGCCATCCTAACTGAGATCTTATATGAGAAGCATTTTCCTTCACAAGGCGACTGACTTCCTGAGTAATCTGCTCACAGTATGCATCAGCAACTCGGGCATCAAGCTTCAAGACAAGTTGCAATGATCTCAAAAGTTCATCTGCAATGTTCTCCTTGTAGGGGAGCAACCGCTGACAAATCCGCAGAAGTCCAAAAACAGCCTTCTCTACCAAGGCACAGGGCATTACAGTTGACTGAACAATATTAGATATGTGCTCGTAAACACCCTGCCAGAGAATGCCAATTCTATCCCTGTTATTCAAAGTGATCGCAATCAGTAACTCCAGGCAGAATACTGCTGTATCTTCATCCTCAGGTGTGCTGTTCCCTTTCTGAGGTCGACCTGCTGCCCAAATGAGCGCTCTGGCAAGCTGCAATAGAGATTCAGCTTGCAGAAATTTACTCTCTGTGAATATGCTGTCAATGTGACACTTCTCTATCGTGTTAAGGGTGCGCTGATGAGCAGCATGTTGTTCAGTAGGTTGTGATCTTGGCTCTTCAGTGTCAAGAGATAAGAGTTGACTAAACCTACCCATCAATCCTGAAGATCTCCTAGGAGTGCCAATAGACTGCAAATGAGCAGAGGATAAGGAATTCACAATAGGCTTTCCATGCACAGTTTCAGCAGAAAGTTCTGACTCATCAGCTGCATCACTGGCAACACGGGCAGGAAGAAGACCAAGCTTGTGCAGTCTTAAGATGCAATCAAGAATATTCCTCCAACCTGTGCGTATGTAATCACCATACCTATTTGCAATTGTGAATACAGTTACAGTTGCCATTCTTGCTTTCATGTCATCTCCAAAGGCAAGAACTGGTTCCTCAACTAATGACGGGTTTAAGAGCGTAGTGAACTTACAAAGAGACACTACCAGATCATCAAGAACATCTTCAAGATGATGGCAAGCAGAAATCTTAGCAACAGCTAGGAATCCATCCACACATGTTTGGCAAACCTCTTCATGTTCAGCATGATCAAACACCACAGAGATGGCAGCAATAGTTGGACCTGACATTATGGCAAACATATCATGATCAAGGTAGGCCTTGGAATCAGATACAATAAATGGAGCAGTTTTTCTTGACTTATGCATTAGATCGATCCATCGACTTGGAGTCATTTCGGGAAATCCAACACCTTGTTCAGGGGTTGTACGGATTTCATTCTTACAAATTGAATGGTAAATCTCTGATAGGAAATCTCGAGGAAGATCATTGCCACCATTTATATGCCTATTATTTCGGATAAAATCCTCTTCTGTCATCTTCTTTTTAACCTGCACATTGTGCTGATCTGTATTAAGCATTATCATTGAATAAGATAACACAAGAGCAGCATCCTTGTTAGCTAGGATATGTGGTGACTGTTCATAATATCTCTCAGAGAAGGCTTCAAGCACCCTATGAATCTTTTGTGATTCTCCAGGCAGTCTGAAAGTCTCCAAAAATAAACGCAGTGCTGTATCTAAGTTCATGTCTTGGAAATCAAATGTTCCAGCAAATTCATGAAGAACCTGAACACAGAATTCATCATGGTTTCCTAGGAAATCACCAACAAGATTCTTATCCAACCCAGCAGTGTATCTGAAAAAGCAAGCAACACTTTGGGGATCAAGTTTGTCAGGCAAAAGATGTGTTCCCTGGAGAAACTCAAGACCTTTCTTAGGATCACGATTAAAGTGGTCAGCACCAATCATTAATCTTCTCTTTATGTACTTTCTTCGGCGGGAAAAAGGAACCCAATGATTTGGATCATTATAATTCTCACATTTCACCATCCAGAATGGGGTATACTCTTCAAGATTCACTGGAGAATATTCTGAGCTTACAGATCCATTGGCTATTCTTTCAGCCATTCCCTGTATGACAGCAATAAGACCATCCAAAGCAAGAATATGCATGGAAGACAATGGACAGTTCACAGGAAATGCACTTCTGGACAACAAATTAGCAAGGTCTTCAAAGACATTACTGCAAGTTATGTCACAGTCAAAGTTAGCATACATATCTACCATAAACGTTTTTTGCCTGCAGAAGTCGACGAGGGCCTCCATGGCTACCTCTTGCTGCTGGTAAGAAGCCCCATATCTGCCTTGTGCAAGTCTCAAGATGACACAAGAAAAAAATGCTTCTATCTGTAATTTGAGTTCTGGACGAAGATTGTGATAAAGATTGAGAACAATGCTACACACAATTGAAAGTATAAGGGGACTCATTGACAAACCAAATTGCATCAGATTATGAAACAGTTCATCTTGAATTAAGCTCAGCAACCTTGGGTGACGCCGAATAGAAGGCCCTCCAAGTTCTATAGCAGAATTAATCAAAGTTAAAGCAAAGAGGGGTACATCTTCATCAAATGCTACAGTGTTTGATCTAGGTCCCATTTCCATATGCTCAACGACATTCAGCAAAGAACACAAAAAGTGGAATATTTCCACCATGCAAGGAACACCATATGGTTCAGTCATCAGATGCATGTCAAAGTGTACACCATCCTTGCCACTAATAGCTATTGCTGTGTTTTCATCCATCACAGTAGCTGTCACACCAGTTGCAGCATTGGGAGCAAGGTTTGTGGGTAATGACTGATTATCATATTCAGAACTCAAGCTACCATTCTCCAATTGTCTACTTCCAAAAGCATACTCATTATTTAGGCCTCCAGTTCCAGTCTGCATGAACAACCAATAAATAAGAATGTTCAAATAGAAATTACATTAATATTAAGTTCTTCCACCCAAAACTGTTAATTTTAGGCAAAACAACTAACAGTTCTCTTTGAATGTCCAAAAAATTGACTTATTCCAGTTACAGTAACTATCCAAAAAGACAAGCTCTTTTTCTGTACCAACTACACACAAATACTGTAAAGATACTTTCTTCTTGCTGAGGATTGGGAGACAGAGGGAAAGAGAAGTCTGTCAGGTCCATCTTAGGATGTCCAGAATACTTTCCAGTAATAGCCAGAAGGTAAAGCACTATTAATGATATGACACCCAAAAATGGATGGTGTATATTTTGTTAAAGATAATTAAATAATTAAATGATGGAAATTTTACTTTAAATAGGTAGTTGGCCGTATTCTATCCAGAGACAGAAGACAAGTAAACTTTTTCCCTGACGGTCTATCAAATTGCAAATAGAGAAAACTAACTGAAAGCATGGCTTCTTGCATAATAGGAAGAAAAAATTCCTCTCTCTCACCACTCCCCTCAATTTCCCTTACTTTTATTTTCTTCCCTAGCAGCTAAGAGAATGATCATGGAAAAAACGTAGCATTGAAATAAAGTTAAAATTCATTTTCATACCTCCTGTTTCAAATTAGCTCTTCCATTAACCAATGCATGGTCGGTGTTGCCAACATCTTGAAGGTGAGAAAAAATACACCTTACAAGTTCATGCATTGTGTACCGTGCTATCTGCTGCAAAACCTCGCCTTTGGTTCCTGCTTGATGAACTATACGGAAACAAGTATTCACTATGGTGCAAACATGTTGGTTACTCAGCATTACAGATGCTTTACTTTTCATACATGCTAGGAGAACTTGTAGTATCTTCACTAAAACAACTTCTTCCGAAGATGGATCCGTGACCTCAAATCTACAGCTAGTGACAGCATCAACCACCAAGTGCATGGCATCGTCAACATTGGCAGTATTTTGATCGCTCACATCAAGAGTTAAGATCTTGTAAACAGACGACAAAGCAACACCAGTAATTGCTGCACCGGTTTCATCAGACCGAATCACATCTAAAAATGGCTGCAGATACAAGGCAGGGTTGATAGCTTGCCACTGATGGTGGTGCCACGAAAAGATTTGTCTCCTTAATGCCTTAAAAGACTGAATGAGGGAGTGCTCCAGCTGATCATCCCCTGACATATAACGACCTCCCCATCTTACATTTCTTCTCATGACTGCCAAAACAGCACCGATTTCAGAATTGATCATGCACGCCAAAGTTGTTTTATTAGGATAGGAAGCATCACATTCCTCAGGTTCTTCCTCGTCTATTGAATTGATACCAGCTTGCAGCTTTAGTCGTCCCATTTTCGCTAGATTCTTCGCACGGCACAGCAAGTATCTGGTAGAGGTTCAACAATAGGACAGAACGCTGAGATGACCAGAAGTCTTCTACGCAGTCCATAGAGACAACAAACACAAGGAGATCAAATAACTTCAAAAGGAATTATTATTATTATAGCACTCTAATCATTACAAGATAAGCTGTCAAATATTTTTAGCATAGAGTCTTCTATGAAACCTACAGAGAATAAACATAACATAATAACAAGATCATGATATCCACAAACCCAGGATGAGCCGTCAAGAATTTATTAAATGCTCATTTCCTTATAAATATCTAAAATTACATCAAGGAGAATGCTAAAGAGCATCTTTTTATTTGGGTAACAAAAATGGTAGAACCTCCTGACTACCTAGCAGGCTGCACTCCTTGGCTGGAGCGTCAGAGGATCTACCAGAGTAGGGTTGCCCACCAACTGAGATTTTACTTGACGCAGGGGGATTCAAACCCTTGACCTATGGGGACATAGGCGAGAGTTAAATCCGGAACCTGTGGCTGGTTGTGCCAACCCAAGTTGACCTAAAGAGCATCTTTAATACAGTAGTAAAAAACACAAATGTAATATAACTCATATACTTTTTTAAGTAATTAAAATTATTGTATTAAATACTCCTTAACCATGGTATTAACCACAACATGGAATCACAACCTAAGACTAAGAATGACCCAGATCAATTCAGCAAGACACAGCATGTAGATATGTTGAATACATCACAAGGCAAATCTGAATTTCAAAATGCAGAGTACAGGAAGATGAAGATCTGATGGATCCAGCACCATCATTGATGCAGTTGGAGTCAAAAATCCTAAGCAATCAAAAGATGAAGTGCGAATTGGAGTGAAAGAAACATAGCAAAAATCTCACTCACTCGTTGTGCACTCTTCGATTAGGGAAACTTGCGTCGTCGCGTCTCTTGATTTGCGTTGTCGTTGACGGAACTTGGAATCTTCAATCTTCTTCTTCTCTTTGATTTCTTCAGATTACTGTGTGTGTCTGTGTAAGCTACGAGAAAGGAAATGACTGATTGTTGAAGAGAAGATTTTATTTAGAAGTTGATTGTTGATTCATGTTCAAGTAAAAATGGAGTCATGTTTCATTAAATTAAATAATAAAAAATTAAAGTTTTGATTTAACATTAGTTCATAATAAAATTAAAATTTGAAATTAACACTGTCATAAGCTCTTTCAATGCCTTTCCCAAAAGTCAAAAATCAATACACAAATATGAGTTATTATTAGAATGAGTTGTCTTTATATTGAAATTTTTAATGAGTAATGATTGACGAACACTTCAAATCTCCAATAGTGGTAAATACTCAAACACTTTTAGTCTGTGGGGTTAAATATTACCACAAATTAGTTTTCGACCCCTACAATCCAGAGATGCTTGGGTGTTTGCCACTATTGAAGTGTTCAACAATCATTTATTTTTATTTTTATCATGTTTCATGGTAATCCTCAATTGTCGTTTTCCCCTCAAAGGGGTCTTAGGCAATGTGAATTATTTCATCTTATTTGTTTATTTGATGTGGTGAGGTATTTTTTTACTTTAAATAATAGAGTTATTTCTTTATCTTTACTACATGAAATTAAGGTTGCTTGATCGACTCCTGTTATTTCTCATTTACTATTTGCAGATGATAACATCATTTTTGCTCAAGCAACATTGCAAGAAGTAGAGTATGTATAGAATGACTTTGTCACTTATTAGCGGGCTTCTGGACAAATCATAAAACCTTGATAAGTCTGAGTTCTCTTGTAGCTAAAATGTGCCTGAGATTAAATTTAGTGAGCTTAAACAACTGTTGAATATAAAGGCGGTGGAATGTTATGATAATTATTTTGGGCTTCCGACTATAATGCTTCTCATTACTGAATGACATTTGAAGGTGTGATTAGTAGATTTTATTGGGGTGAAGATGTCACTAGAGGCGACATGAATTGGCTTAAGTGGAGTAATCTTTGTCGTTCGAAAGATTTTGGAGGCCTCAGTTTCTAGGATTTTAAGGCTTTCAACACGACACTTGTGGGGAAGAATCAGAGGTGAATCATGTCACTTCCTAATGCTTTGCTCAGTTGGGTCTATAAAGCAATTTATTTTTCTCATGGAAGTCTTTTTGTGGCTAAGAAAGGTTGATGACATGTTTCTTGTAGTGTACCTTACATCTCATCCCTAGCTCCATTACATTTCACAATAGTAATGAAACAAATCACCACAGTTACAACCCAACTTATGCCTAATAAAAAGCACAACAAGTTCTCGTTCACTCTTTCCTTTCTAAGTTTCCTCTGTAGGTTGACAATCTTTTTGTCCTTCATTTCTTCCACCTCTTCACACAACTTGTATCCTTCATCCAATTTGGAAGATTGCTCTATAGCATCCTTGTCATAAAACGAAAAACTCGTCCACCTCCCGGGTCTTCATCTTTCTCCTTCACCTTTGAGCTCTCATTCTTCTCTTCGTTGTTGGTTCCCTTTTACAATCATGACTTCCTCATCTCCCTTTCACAACCGCGACTTTCCTCTTTTCCCTTTCACGATCGTGATTCAACTATTTCCTATTTTACAATCGTGATTCAACTTGTTCTTCCCCCCTTTGATCATTGCAATTTCAATTTAGGCTTCTGGGAGATGAAGTAACAATTGCAAAACATGATGTATTGTATACTATATTTAAAATTAAAAGAGAAAGGTTTTTTCTAAGAACCAATTTAAATTCCTTTACTAAAATCATATTTAAGTATATATGAAATTGTGAGTTTTGTTAGACATGTAGAAAGTTAGATATGTAGAGGTGACAAAAATATGATTTGTTAGAACTAATAGATCTAGGTTAACAGTAATTGGGGATGTAACACCCCATTTTCTGTTATTAGGTTATTTATTATTTTATTTTAATTAGTATTATGGTATATGGTAATTAAGTGATTTTATTAGATAATTAAGTGATTATGTGATATAGATAAATAAGGTTTTAGGGTTTAGTGTGAGTAATTGAGAGTGGGGCTCATTGTATGGCTATTTAAGGGTTAGGAGTGAAATAGAAAGAAAAAAAAGAAAAAAAATAAGTATTAGAAGAGAAGCAGAACAAGAAACACGTGACAGCAGAGAAGGAGAGGAGAAAAGAGGAGAAAACTTAGAACTGATCTACAAGAGGTAAGGGTTTGAATTCATGTTTTATAGATTGGTATGATAGTGGATAATGATAGAAAGCATGATTTAGGAACCCTAGGTTGCAAAAATTCCCAAATTGAAATAGTTAGGGTTTGGTTTTTAGATGATTTTGGGGGTAGATGATAGGCTTGCATGATGCGCAGAAATTTACGTTCTCTTGTACCCTTTTTCGTGCTATGTTAGTGGCCAAATTTGAAGAAGTAGTCTTCATAAAAGTTGTAGGTTTTTCTGTTACGAAACTTTTGCCACTGGTTTCACGTCATTCCGACGTCTGTAGCTCGAGTTATGTGTATTTTAGTGAGTATAGGTTAAGCTGTCCAGTTTCTTACGAACTGCGGTTAGTGTACGATTTTTCCTGATTTTTGTACTTTGAATTGTGACTTGAAAATTTATAGAGGTTTACAAAACGTGTATACGGAACCATGATAAAAATATTAGATTTTTCTGAGTATATTTGATAATTTACATCTGTTTAATAGTTCATTAGATGTGTGGTGCGCGCACATGGCGAGTTGCGCAGGAAGATGTCGCAAGATGTCGCGACATGGCGAGTTGCGTAGGGAGATGTCGTGAGATGTCGCGACATGGCGAGTTGCGTAGGGAGATGTCGTGAGATGTCGCGACATGGCGAGTTGTGCAGTGAGATGTCGCGAGATGGCGAGCATGAGCATGTCGCGAGTTTTTGGGAAAATTTAGAGAGAAATCCAGTCTTTAGGAAATAGTTGCAGAACCTGTTATATATGAATTATATTTAATTTACATCTATTTTTAATAATCATTATATGATGTTGTTTCTGAATTGATGTTATGTTTGAGATGCTAAGTTGTTGTGATTGCAAGTTGTATAATTGATAACATGTAATATGTGTTTTGTGCAACTGGTGATGAATATGCTAAAATAATTAGGACTTGGAGATGGTCTGAATATGCATATGTTAGTTGAGTTTTGCACAATACACTGCATAGTTGTCAAGAGGCAATGTTTGCTAGTTCTCGTGGAGGCTAGTGACTTGTCCCAAAACTGGAGTGGTTTTGAAGCCTAGAGCGAGGGCTTTATTGGTGGTTATCTGTCTGGAGTGGACGCGGTGATACCGCTAAGGATAACAACTTTGGTACCAAAGGCATTTGCACGGGTCTCACTTGAGTCATATGTGTTATGGTGATATTTTTGGAGAGATTTGATGTGGTGGTAATTAGAGACTATTATATATGTTCTAATTGAGCTATAATTTATGGAGTATTTGCCATAGCTGTGAACTTGATTAATTATGTTAAAATTACATAATTTATTATTTGTTAGTGAATGTGAGTAATTTATGTGGGGCATAGATAAGCTTTTACATTATTTATTATTATGCTTATCCATATGATATGAGTTCTCACCCTTCTGTTGGAATGATGTTCTATGCGACATCGCTCAGGTACCGAAGATAGTGGAGCTTCTCGCGAGGGTTAGTTGGAGGAGCTAGTCTTTCATTTACGGTTTAGTTAGGGGAGTCATGCTCTGTTATGTAACACCGGGAAACGTTTAGTTTTGTACCTTGATGTTAAGAGTTACCTATGAACTCTCTTTATGTTAGATTTTGGAGTTGAAATAAATCCGCTGTGCTATGCATATGATGTTGCGACATTAAAGTTGGAAAATTTATATATTTATTATGAGCATGACAGGTGTTTTGATTTATGTTTCTGGAGAATAAGTGTGACACCCTCTGTATTATGCATTTTACTCTGATTTATGATATATTATTATGCGGGGTTTAGAGGGTGTTACATTAGTGGTATCAGAGCATGATTGGTCAGTAGTCTAGGGTTATTAGCATGTCTAATTCTTTTTGTATTCGATATGTGTTTATGACACAATCGATACTGTTTTGGAATTCCTATCCCGAGTTGTTCGTTTAAGGCAATTTTCGAGGGCGAAAATTCTTAAGTGGAGGAGAGTTGTAACACCCCATTTTCTGTTATTAGGTTATTTATTATTTTATTTTAATTAGTATTATGGTATATGGTAATTAAGTGATTTTATTAGATAATTAAGTGATTATGTGATATAGATAAATAAGGTTTTAGGGTTTAGTGTGAGTAATTGAGAGTGGGGCTCATTGTATGGCTATTTAAGGGTTAGGAGTGAAATAGAAAGAAAAAAAGAAAAAAAATAAGTATTAGAAGAGAAGCAGAACAAGAAACACGTGAAAGCAGAGAAGGAGAGGAGAAAAGAGGAGAAAACTTAGAACTGATCTACAAGAGGTAAGGGTTTGAATTCATGTTTTATAGATTGGTATGATAGTGGATAATGATAGAAAGCATGATTTAGGAACCCTAGGTTGCAAAAATTCCCAAATTGAAATAGTTAGGGTTTGGTTTTTAGATGATTTTGGGGGTAGATGATAGGCTTGCATGATGCGCAGAAATTTACGTTCTCTTGTACCCTTTTTCGTGCTATGTTAGTGGCCGAATTTGAAGAAGTAGTCTTCATAAAAGTTGTAGGTTTTTCTGTTACGAAACTTTTGCCACTGGTTTCACGTCATTCCGACGTCTGTAGCTCGAGTTATGTGTATTTTAGTGAGTATAGGTTAAGCTGTCCAGTTTCTTACGAACTGCGGTTAGTGTACGATTTTTCCTGATTTTTGTACTTTGAATTGTGACTTGAAAATTTATAGAGGTTTACAAAACGTGTATACGGAACCATGATAAAAATATTAGATTTTTCTGAGTATATTTGATAATTTACATCTGTTTAATAGTTCATTAGATGTGTGGTGCGCGCACATGGCGAGTTGCGCAGGAAGATGTCGCAAGATGTCGCGACATGGCGAGTTGCGTAGGGAGATGTCGTGAGATGTCGCGACATGGCGAGTTGCGTAGGGAGATGTCGTGAGATGTCGCGACATGGCGAGTTGCGTAGGGAGATGTCGTGAGATGTCGCGACATGGCGAGTTGTGCAGTGAGATGTCGCGAGATGGCGAGCATGAGCATGTCGCGAGTTTTTGGGAAAATTTAGAGAGAAATCCAGTCTTTAGGAAATAGTTGCAGAACCTGTTATATATGAATTATATTTAATTTACATCTATTTTTAATAATCATTATATGATGTTGTTTCTGAATTGATGTTATGTTTGAGATGCTAAGTTGTTGTGATTGCAAGTTGTATAATTGATAACATGTAATATGTGTTTTGTGCAACTGGTGATGAATATGCTAAAATAATTAGGACTTGGAGATGGTCTGAATATGCATATGTTAGTTGAGTTTTGCACAATACACTGCATAGTTGTCAAGAGGCAATGTTTGCTAGTTCTCGTGGAGGCTAGTGACTTGTCCCAAAACTGGAGTGGTTTTGAAGCCTAGAGCGAGGGCTTTATTGGTGGTTATCTGTCTGGAGTGGACGCGGTGATACCGCTAAGGATAACAACTTTGGTACCAAAGGCATTTGCACGGGTCTCACTTGAGTCATATGTGTTATGGTGATATTTTTGGAGAGATTTGATGTGGTGGTAATTAGAGACTATTATATATGTTCTAATTGAGCTATAATTTATGGAGTATTTGCCATAGCTGTGAACTTGATTAATTATGTTAAAATTACATAATTTATTATTTGTTAGTGAATGTGAGTAATTTATGTGGGGCATAGATAAGCTTTTACATTATTTATTATTATGCTTATCCATATGATATGAGTTCTCACCCTTCTGTTGGAATGATGTTCTATGCGACATCGCTCAGGTACCGAAGATAGTGGAGCTTCTCGCGAGGGTTAGTTGGAGGAGCTAGTCTTTCATTTACGGTTTAGTTAGGGGAGTCATGCTCTGTTATGTAACACCGGGAAACGTTTAGTTTTGTACCTTGATGTTAAGAGTTACCTATGAACTCTCTTTATGTTAAATTTTGGAGTTGAAATAAATCCGCTGTGCTATGCATATGATGTTGCGACATTAAAGTTGGAAAATTTATATATTTATTATGAGCATGACAGGTGTTTTGATTTATGTTTCTGGAGAATAAGTGTGACACCCTCTGTGTTATGCATTTTACTCTGATTTATGATATATTATTATGCGGGGTTTAGAGGGTGTTACAGGGGAAAAATCAAGAACAGAGAAGGAAAATGCAATTGAGAACAGAGAAGAATTTGGATTTCTTGAAGAACAAGCTTGGATACAGTTTGGAAGAGAAACCACTTTCTCTCTCTAGCTAACTAAATTCCTCAATTCAGTTCAAGACTCAACTGTTTCCAAAAACTCACTTCTCACTAACAGTAAAGCTATTTATATCCTAGTTTGCTATATTACAAACTAGTCCTTTAAGAAAGTATTTATTCTAAGTCAGTCCTAAACATGGACTAACTAATCCTTATTTTGTCTCCTAACATAGACTTGCGAGACAATAGGTCTACCCTTGATCCTAACAATACCCCCCCTAAAAGAACCACCTTGTCCTCAAGGGGAAAATCAGGAAAGTGAGACATAATGGCAGTGGCTAATTCCCACGAATTCTCATGAGCTGGTAAGTTCTTCCAAGACAGCAACACTTCCAATTGACCCTGAGCATTCTGCCTCCAATCAAGCAAGTCAGCGGGTTCCACCTCCAAGCAAAAATCCTCAGTCAAGGTATCAAGAAGAGGTTGAGGAGTGTGGCTCTGAGCAACAGCCTTTTTGAGGACAGAAACATGAAAAACAGGATGTATGCGAGCAGTAGGAGGCAGGTCCAACTTATAAGCAACCTGGCCTACTTTAGCCACAATCTGGAAAGGACCATAAAACCTTGCAGAAAGCTTAGGATAGGTCCTAGTAGCCATAGACTTCATCTTATAGGGATGAAGTTTGAGATATACCCAATCACCAACCACATACTCAACATCCCTCCTATGCTTATCAGCTTGAGTCCTCATGGAAGCCTGAGCTTTAAGCAAATTCTGCTGCAATTGGGATAACAATACATCTCTTTGCTGTAGCAACTGAGACAAATCAAGAGATTGGTTAGTTCCACACAACCCTTCACCAAAATAGGTGGATCTCTGCCATATAGAGCCTTAAAGGGTGTCATGCCAGCAGAAACTTGAAAATTGGTATTGTACCAATATTCTGCCCAATGCAAACCCTCCAGCCACTTCCTAGGTGTTGGTCCAACATAACACCTCAAATAGGTTTCAAGACATCTATTCAGCACCTCTGTTTGACCATCAGTTTGAGGATGGTAAGAGGTGCTCATCTTCAGTAGAGTGCCAAATAATTTGAATAATTCTTTCCAGAAATTACTTAAGAAAAGAGGGTCTCTGTCAGAAATTATGGTAGCTGGAAAACCATGCAGTTTAACCACTTCATGGATGAAAAGCATAGCCACATCTTTGGCAGAATAGGGGTGCCCCAAAGAAAGGAAATGAGCATACTTAGTCAACCTGTCCACCACTAGCACTGTGTCTTTCCCTTTAACTCTTGGTAACCCTCCCACAAAATCCATAGAGATATCCTGCCATACTTGGGAAGGAATAAGGAGAGGTTCTAACAAACCAGCTGGAGACAAAGCTTGGTACTTGCTTCTTTGACAAATTTCACAAGCAGCCACAAACTTCTGAATATCACCTCTCATGCCAGGCCAAAATAAGAAACTAGCAATCCTTTTATAAGTCCTAAAGATACCAGAATGTCCCCCAGATACTGTGGCATGACATTCAGCCATGATGACTGGGATCTTATTGGACTGAGGAGAAAGGACTAACCTGCCCTTATATCTCAAGATGCCTTGTTTCAGCTCATAACCAGGATGTGAAGAAGAATTGAGCAATAAATCCTGCTTAATCTTCTGTAAAGTGGGATCTCTATCAGCTTCTTGAGCCCATTCCTCAGCCTCATCTGTTTGGACCATAGAAATAGAAGAATACATGTCCCTTCCAGATAAAGCATCAGCCACTTTATTGTCAACTCCTGGCTTATATTGGATCTCAAAATCCAGCCCTATGAGCTTAACTGCCCACTTAAATTGCTCTTCATTATATAACCTCTGGTCTTGCAAAAACTTGAGGCTTCTTTGATCAGTCTTTATGATGAAATGTCTGCCCAAAAGGTAGTGTTTCCATCTCTGGACAGCTTGAACTAGGGCCATCAATTCCCTCTCATACACAGATTTAAGTTGGGATCTAGGAGAAAGACCCTTACTCCAATATGCCAAAGGCTTTCCCTCTTGCATGAGGACTGCCACAATCCCCTTACTGGATGCATCCGTCTCAACTACAAAGGTTTTATCAAAATTTGGGACTGCCAATAATGGTAATTGAACCATAGCCTGCTTGAGAGCTTGAAAAGAGGCTGTAGCTTCTGCTGACCATACAAATGCATCTTTTTTGGTCAAATCTGTTAAGGGTTTAGCTATTTTTCCATAATCTTTGACAAATCTCCTGTAGTAGCCTGTCAACCCTAGGAAACCCCTCAATCCCTTGATTTCTGTGGGGATTGGCCAGAGTTGCATTGCTTCTACTTTCTTCTCATCAGTCGCTACCCCCTGTCCTGAAATAATGTGCCCTAAATACTCAAGACTGGTCTGGCCGAAAGTACATATCTTTTTATTCACCTTAAGAGAATGGAGCTGAAGTGTAGCCAACACTTGCTTGAGATGAGAAACATGAGCTTCTTGGTCCTTACTATAGACCAAAATGTCATCAAAGAAGACTAGAACAAACCTCCTCAAAAATGGCTTGAGAATGTCATTCATCAAGGCTTGGAAAGTGGAAGGAGCATTGGTGAGCCCAAAAGGCATGACCAAGAACTCATAATGACCCTCATGAGTTCTAAAAGCTGTCTTAGCCACATCCTCATCCCTCATTTTGATTTGGTGATAACCAGATTTAAGGTCCAGTTTAGAGTAAATAGTAGCTCCACCTATTTCATCCAAAAGTTCTTCTATAACAGGTATAGGAAATTTGTTGGGGATAGTTACCTTATCTTTCTTTTTAACCAAAATGATAGGACTAGCAAAAGGACTTATGCTAGGCCTAATAATTCTTGAATGTAACATCTCCTGAACCATCTTTTCTACCTCAGATTTCTGGAAATGTGGAATTTTGTAAGGTCTCAGATTAGGGATATCAGCTCCTACCTTCAAATGTATGGCATGATCATGCTTCCTTGAAGGTGGTAATCCCTGAATGTCCTGGAATACTTCATCAAATTCTCCCAAAGCTGCACTCAATTCTGGAAAAATTTCCACTTCCTCCCTAGCTGGACTTGGTCCAGCTGTCACATGCAGCAGCCAACCCTCTCCTTCTTCCTTCAGTAAATTCATGAAGGACCCAACACTAATTTGACTTTTAGTGAGAGCAGGATCTCTAGTAATTAACTTCCATTCATCTCCCTGTTTAATAGACAATTTCAGCTTTCCAAAGTCAGCTTTTACTTCTCCTAAACTGGCCAACCATTCAAGGCCTAGCACCAAATCAATGCCTTGTAACCCAAACAAGTAATATTCCTGCTGGAACTGAATCCCTTGAATGTCCACCATCAACCCCTCACACTTGCCTTGACATCTTACCTTGTATCCATCCACCACTTCCACAGTATATCTTGCTGTAGGGGTAATGTGCAGTTGCAGAGAGGCCACTAATTCATGTGAAACAAAATTGTGGGAAGCTCCACAATCTATGAGGATTACTACTTCCTAGCCATTGATGAATCCCCTCACCTTCCAAGACTTTGCAGAAGTGAAACCAGCCATGGAATGAAGTGATAATTGCAAGGAATTCATACTTTTGTCTTCTTCTCCAGGAACTGCCAATTCCTCTTCTTCTTCTTCCTCCATAATCACCATTCTTAGATGCTTATTCTTGCATCTATATTCCCTACTGAAAGGCTCATCACACCTGAAACATAGCCTTTTTCCCTTTTTTCTTTCATTTCTGCACTAGACAACTGCCTATAATCTCCACTTTAGGGCTGCACATAGGTTGGGTTGGATGGATTTTCAAGATAATTAGGACCCGAACCGATTATAACTGTTTGGGTTCGGTTGGGTTGGATTTTGTGAATTTTCACCTACGAATCCGAACCAACCCAATCCGACAATCTTCGGGTTGGTTTGGATGGATTGATTGGATCGCTATATTAAAATAAAAATAAATTTGAAATATTGAAAAATATTAAGAAACAAGTACTTCAAGTCTCTAACATGCGATTACATCATAAGTTAATAATTATCGTCTACACACATCTATACAACAACACGTAACTAAACAAGTATTTCAAGATTTTAAATATGACAAGTAATTACAAACAAATTAGTCTCAAGGTCTCCTAAAAATCACTCAAATAATAGGATCCAAGTCTCCATAAATTACATACCCTATTAGTAGGTTAGGTAAAAAATTAAAATTATTAAAAATATATATTAAATAATATATTATTATTACATGATTGAATTTCGGGTTGGATTGGATGGATTATTATGGAATCCGATATCCGATCCAAAGATGATTGGATCGTAATAAAATCCATCCGGTGGACCCATTGACCCAATCCAACCCGCATTTTTACCATTGGATCAGATTGGGTTGGATGGATTTATTGGGTTGACCCGACCCATGTGCACCCCTACTCCACTTCTCACAGCAGGAACAACAATAGCAGTTTTAGCACTACTTCCAGAACCAGTTTCTGTTTTCTTATCTCCCAACGACTTTGATTCAACAGTCACAACCTTATTAAAAGAAGGTTTAAATACTCTGGAGGTCCCTGAAATTGTCTGCTGTACGAAAATAAGTCCCTGAAATTTTTTTTCCGATTTCGAATCCCTGTCAAAAAAATTTTAATCAGAATAAGTCCCTACTCGTGTTTCCAGTCTATGTGGCACAATTTTTGCTGATTCATTTATTCCACGTGACTTTTCTATTTTTTTTAAATACACATGGATTAAAAAATAAAATTAAACAGTTAAAATTAAAATCTTGTTAACCTAATTAACCATAAATCTAATTAATCATAAATCCCTAAAAATGTTTTAATTTTAATTTTTAATTTTAAAATTTAAAATTAAAATATTATTAACCTAATTAACCCTAAATCTAATTAACCCTAAATCACTAAAAATATTTAAATTTTAAATTAAAATGTATAATTTAAAATTAAAATCTTATTAACCTAATTAACCCTAAATCTAATTAACCCTAAATCCCTAAAAAGATTTTAATTTTAATTTTAAATTTAAATGTTTAATTTTATTTTTTTAATCCATGTGTATTTAAAAAAAATTAGAAAAGCCACGTGGAATAAATGACTCAGCAAAAATTGTGCCACACAGGCTGGAAACACGGGTAGGGACTTATTTTGATTAAAAAACATTTTACAGGGATTCGGAATCGGAAAAAAAAATTTCAGGGACTTATTTTCGTACGATAGACAATTTCAGGGACCTCCAGAGTATTTAAGCCTTAAAATAATTATTCCTATAATATTCACTCCCTCTATTGCTAGGATTGGGAGTAGCTTTTTGTAAAACCAGATTCTTCTGTTCTATCATTAAAGCTTTTTGAATTACTGAAGTTAAGGTATTTAATTCATAAAGTTTTACCTCTACACGAACCTCCTCCTTCAAGCCATTCAAGAAGATTCCCTTGGCAAACTCTTGATCTATCTCTCTTAGAGCCCCCACATATTTCTCAAATTCCTCTACAAAGACTTCTACAGTGTCAGATTGTTTCAAAGACAGTAGTAACTCAAAAGGATTTTGCATCATGGCAGGTTGAAACCTCCTCACTACAGCCACTTTGAATGCTTCCCACGAAGGCCAAGGATTGCACCTTTCCCACCACTGAAACCAACTCAGTGCTTTCCCCTCCAGAGCAAGCAAGTTTGCTTGCATCTTTTCTTCTTCAGTAACTTCCCTCAATTGGAAGTATCTCTCCAGTTTTTGTACCCAGCCAAACGCATCATCACCGCCAAACACCAGAATTTCCAGCTTCCGCCACTTGCTCCCTGTTCTGTCACGATCCAAATTGGACTCCAAGACAGTTTCAGATCGCATATCACGCGTCCCTACCTCATCTAGGGTTGCGATTCCCAACCTAGTGAGCACTGCGTGAAGTGTATCCTCAATCCTCCTAGCTCGAACTGCAGTCTCTGCAATTGCGTCTTCAACCTGCTTGGTCCTAGCCTCGTTCACCTCCACGCGAACCCGAAGCTCCTCACTCTCTGAGTTGCCCTCGCCATCACCCATAGTAGAAGCACGAGTCATCACCATAGTTGATTCCTCCATATTAGAAACCCTAATAGGGTGAAAAGAAAAGGAATGAAAATTATTTTCTATTAATTTAACGTATCAAATATAGCAGAGAGGTTCTCTTTATATAGAGACCTTGGAGGCTGGAAGGCTTGCACAGCTAGCTTATCTTAACTAACCCTAGCCGTCACAGAGGCTACAAATAACCTAGCTGCCACATAGGCTACATATATTTATTTTAATATAAAATAACAGTTATACTAATTATCTCTAATACTCCCCCCACAAACTGAACTGTGCAGATCTGTCACGGTCAGTTTGGCTCTCAAATCTTTGAATAAAGCTGAACTGAGGGGTTTGGTGTGAACATCAGCAAGTTGGTCTGTTGCAGGAATATGCTGCACATGTAGTTGTTGTGCAATGACCTTTTCACGAACAAAAAACAGATCTAACTCCATATGCTTAGTCCTGGAGTGTTGGACCGGATTGTGCGAGAGCATAACTGCACTTAGGTTATCACACAACAGAGTAGGTGTAGTGGCAGTGACCTTGAGTTCTTGGAGAAGGGACTGAATCCACAATAAATCTGGTGTGGCCTGAGGAAGACTCCTATATTCAGCTTCGCAGCTGCTGCGAGCAACCACTGTTTGCTTGCGTGACCACCACGTAATGAGGTTTGGTCCGAGAAAAATACAAGCACCTGAAGTAGATTTGCGATCATTTGAGTCAGTTGCCCAATCGGCATCACAAAAACCCATTAAGGACAAGGGAACACTGCGTGGAGCAGGTTTGAGATGAAGGCCAAAATGCTGACTTCCTTGAAGATACCTCAGAATACGTTTGACAGCCAACCAATGACATTTCTTGAGATTTGACATGAATTGGCATACCTTATTAATAGAGAAGCTGAGTTCTGGTCTTGTAATAGTAATATACTACAATGCCCCTACTGTGGAGTGATAAAGTGTAGGGTCCCTAAAAGGAGAGTCTGAGATGCAATAAAGTAACACAAGAAAGGGGGGTTTGAATTGTGTTCTTGAAAATTGCTTTTTAAGACTTAGTTTTATGAAAAGAATATTAGTTCTTAAGAAAAACGTTCAAGTATAACTTTTCACAAACTGTTTAGTGCAGCGGAAATGAATGAAAGGACAGAACGATCAGCACACAGAGATTTATACTGGTTCACCCTAAACGATTGGGCTACGTCCAATACTTGGCCACCACCAAGATTTTCACTAGCAAGTATCAAGGACTTCTCTAATACAAGTATTAGCCAGGACTTCTCCAAGTATTATCACGGACTTCTCCAAGTATTCTGCAGGACTCCTCCGATAAGTACTGTACAGGACTTCTCCTAAATCTCTCAAAGATTTATTACACTCTACAAGGTTTCTCTTCTTTCAAGAGTGAGGGTAGAGACTTTATGGCACTGGAAATCTAAGTGTTTGGATTCAGATTTGACTATTGAGATCACTTCAGAGTTACTACAAAAGTGAGAAGAGAATAAAAGATATGACTCTTTTAAGGTACGAGGTTTCTCTCTTTCACTTGGCAGAATTTATGGCTTGTGTTTGACACTTGGGAATTTCTGCTTTAGCTTTGAATGCTGTTGAGAAGTTTGAAATGAATGCTTGAATGTTTGAATTCTCAGAGTTAATCGTTCTATCTTCAGATCTTCAAGAGTGGCTTAAATACTCGCTTGCTAGTGTTGTAGCCGTTGTGAGATTATTTCCAACCGTTGAGATAGCCGTTGTAAGGTGAGATCAGACCGTTGATTCAAAGGCTTGGTTGGTGGCTTCATTAAATGTTACTTCTGAAGCAAGTCTATCCTTTAGCTCAAAAGGTGATGTTTGTCAGCTAGTAGGTGGTGGTAGACTTTGGGCTACTTTTCAGATATGAGACAATTTGGCAATTTGAAGTTGACGGCTTGTCCTTTTTCCTCGTTGGTCAGCGTGCCTTTTGCTAAAGCAAGCTTGTCTTCATCTGATTCAACTTGAACAAGATTCGAACTATTGTCATTAGATATGAATGTGGGACAATTGCTTGAAATCAAATTGATTCTTTGGCGCTCAAAATATTGCTTGGCAAATCTGACTAGTGATGTGTCATTAAACGGTCAGATGGTACGATAGTCACAAAATCCTTCTTGGTAAGTGATAGAACGTTGTAGCCTATTTCATATGGCAATGTTCTCCTGAAATAAAAGATATTGTTAGTGAATGAATTTTAAATGAGCCTTCTATTTATAAAATTGTTATGATCAAAATAAGATTTTAAAAACGTTATGATGCGTTTGAACTTAACAGAGTCCCCATCACGGGTAAGCTTCAATCCGGCAACCATTGGGGAAGAAATTGGACTGCAATCCGCCATTTTGGATTTTTCAAGCAGGTCTCGAATGTATTTCCTTTGGGAGAGAAGAATGGAATGATCTGCCAGATGTTTGACTTCAATTCCCAAGAAGTAGTCAAGTTGTCCTAGATCTTTCAAGGCAAAAACATCTTTCAACTTTGAAACAAAGAGTTTAACTAAAGAAGCTGAAGGACCTGTGATAATAATGTCATCCACATACACAAGAGCATACATTGTGGTTGTGGAAGAGGTGTAAACAAAAAGTGAGGGATCACACTTGCTTGAAACAAATCCAAACTGCAAGAATGTTGATCTTAACCTCTCATACCAAGCTCGTGGGGCTTGTTTCAGTCCATAAAGAGCCTTGTTTAACTTGCAAACTAAGGTCTTATCATTTCTCTCAAAACCTGGGGGTTGTGTCATATACACTTCCTCTTCCAGAGTGCCATTAAGGAAGGCATTGTTGATATCAAGTTGTTGAACGCACCAGTGATTTGTGACAGCCAGAGTCAATATTACTCTTATTGTGACAGGTTTCACAACAGGGGAGAAGGTTTCCTTGTAGTCAAATCCAAACTGCTGATGAAATCCTTTTGCAACCAGTCTTGCCTTTAGCTTCTGAACCGAGCTATCGGGGTTTTGTTTAACCTTAAACACCCACTTACAACCAATAGGAACTCTGTTAAGAGGTAAGGGTACTAAAGTCCAGGTACCATTCTGATGCAGTGCAGATATTTCTTCATGCATAGCTGATGTCCAACCTGGATCCTGCAAAGCCTGTTTGGCAGTACTGGGTTCAGCAGTAGTTAGTAACAATGTAGGATTCAACCTTGGTTTAAAAATTCCATTCTTGAACATAGGATGTGTATTAGGGACAGGAGGCGATTGATGAACTGCAGAATTTGGTAAGGGTGAAGTTGCAGTTTGTGCAGGTGAAACTGACTCAGACTCAGATTGAGGAACAGTTTGAGACTCATGGAGTGGAGAATGAGGCTGTGAGAAAATGCTCTCAGTTGCAGGTATAGGTATATGATTTTCTGGAGGAACTATGGGATCATTGAGTCGACTAGAAACAACATGAGGTGGTGGAGTGGAGAAATCATTAGTGACCTGTGGTGGCACTAGTGAAGGAATAATAGGAATAGAGGAAGGTATGAGACTTTGATCAGTAGGTGAGACCGAAGAAGCTGTGGGAAAAAGCCTAGGATAAGGAAAGCTTGTCTCATGGAAAACAACATCCTTAGAAATGATTATCTTTCCTTCAGATGTAAGACACTTATACCCCTTGTGCATAGTAGAGTATCCTAAGAAAACACAATCTTGAGACCTAAATTCTAACTTGTTTGTATTGAAAGGTCGAAGGTGTGGGTAACAGGAGCAGCCAAAAACATGTAAGAATTTGTAATCTGGTGAAGTTTTGTACAGCTTGAAAAAGGGTACCTGAAACTCAAGTGAAGAAGTTGGTAACCTATTTATGAGGTAAACTGAGGTAAGAAAAGCTTGATCCCAGAATGGGTAGGGCAAAGAAGCTTGAGAGAGAAGAGTTAGACCCAACTCAACTATATGTCTATGTTTTCTCTCAACAACACCATTCTGGTGATGCGTGTGTGGGCAAGCAACTCTGTGCCTAATGCCCTGGTCAGTGAGAAACTTGGAGAGGGGTCGAAATTCACCTCCCCAATCAGACTGAACAGCAAGAATAGAAGTGCCAAACTGCAATTCTACATGCTTTTTAAATTGCTGAAAAATGGTTATGGTTTCTGATTTGGCTTTCAACAAATATATCCAGGTGTAACGACTATAAGCATCAACAAAGGACACATAATACCTATAGCCACCTGAAGAAACAAAGGGCGCTGGCCCCCATAAATCACTGAAAATTAATTCCAAGGGCTTGGTGTAAACAGTTGTAGAGGAAAGTGAATGTAAGCGATGTGATTTACCAACAACACAAGCTGAACAAAAATCCAAGGCTGTTTTATTAGGCATTTCAATATTACAAGATTGTAGTATTTGCTTCATTACAGGAGTACTTGGATGGCCTAGCCTAGAGTGCCAAGTATTAAAAGAAACAGTGTTACAAGAGGAGATATTATTTAAAGACACTGCTTGAGGAAGATTGGAAATGATGGACTTTGCAGCAAGGAGAGATGGAAAATGGTAGAGGCCTTCAGGTCCAACTGAGCCATACAGCAACACTGCACTAGAACCCTGGGATTTGACAACACAAAAATTCTCATGAAACTCAAAAAAGACTTTGTTATCCCGACATAATTTACTGACACTAAGAAGGTTCTTTGTGATCATAGGAACATGCATTAGATTCTTAAGAACAAAAGAGATATGAGGATTGAATGGAGAATTAAACCAAGATGAACCATAAGAAGAAATGTTCAAACCTTGTCCATTGCCTACGAAGACATGGTCTGGTCCCGCAAAAGGTTGAACCTGCTGAATGTTTTGCTCACAAGGGGTGACATGATGTGTTGCACCGGAATCTGGATACCAGTATGAGTTGGAGGATGAAGCAGGTGTTGATGCTTGGTGCAGCTGAAACCCCTGAGCGTTATACCCTGTCTTGTGTGAAGAGGGACCAGAAGTTAGATGTGCCTGATAGAAAGGCTGGTTCTGCCCTGGAACTGACACTGTGGATGGTGCTGAAAATTGCTGAGAGCGAGGAGGTGTAGGCAGTAGTGGTGCAGATATTGGATAATGAGGTTGTCCTTGAAACAGAGGTTGTGATGGAAACGGAGGAGCAGGAAATTGAGGCTGCATCTGTCCCTAATACTGCAGAGGAGACATAGGTGAACAACCTTGGTTAAAGTATGGGTTAGCAAACTGCTGATAGGCCGGAGTGGTGAGAATATTCATGCTTGGAGGTCCCGTTTGAGAAGAGTGATTGGCAGGGAACTGAGAAGCACCATTACCATAGTTCTGTGATGGAGGTTGTGGAGCATAGTGCTGATTGAACCTATGATAACACACTGCAGCTGTATGTCCAGTTTTGAAACAAACCTGACATTGCACATAGCCTCTTCCACGGCCTCTGCCGCCACGACCACGGCCTCCACGATTACCTCTGCCACCATAATCACCTTCATTCCATTGATTCTGTGGTCCATGAGTAGATTCTGAAGTAGGTACCTGATTCTGCGATCCTGAATTCAATGGAGAAGATGATGCAGCTACAACATTGACGGTGAATTCAGCAGCTACTGTTCTCTTGGTCTTATCCACGCATGCTTCTTGAGCAAGAAGCAAAGCTCCAATTTCTTGAACCGAAAGGCTCTGAAATTTGCTATTCATGGAGACTAGGTTAACCAGTGATTCATACTCACTAGGAAGACCCTCAAGGATAACATCAACATGCTCCTTGTAAGAAACAGGATCTCCAATTGCACTCAAGGAATCTGCAATTGATTTGATTTTCTGAAGATACTCTGCAATATTCAGCGACCCTAGGGTTAAATTGCGCAACTCTGTTCTCAATTGACGAGACTTGGCTTCCGTGCGGGTGAAGAAACCAGTGTGCAAGCGTTCCCACAACTCATGTGACTGTTTGCATCCAATGATCTGAGTCAAGACTTCACGAGAGAGTGTGGATTGAAGGCATGTGAGAAGATGTGCATCTTGCTGTTCCCAAGCAAGAAACGCATGAGAGAAATTTCCAAGGGCTACATCTGTGTCAGTCAAAAACTTGACCGGAATTTCTGGATCAACAAGAAATTTTCGCAAGCGATGCGAAGTGATGACAGGGTCAACCTGTTGCTTCCAAATCAGGTAGTTGGAATCGGTAAGTTTTTCTGCAATTGAGAGCAGAGAATTATTCATTGGAGAAGGAGCGAAAATAGAGATTGGGGTTGCAACGTGCGTAGAGATTAGGGTTGCAACGTGCGTCGACTTTGGTGGCGACGGCGGTGCCGCCGGCGGCGGTGATGGAGGATCTGACGCCATATGCGTCTGTTCTAAGCTCTTGATACCATATTAGAAACCCTAATAGGGTGAAAAGAAAAGGAATGAAAATTATTTTCTATTAATTTAACGTATCAAATACAGCAGAGAGGTTCTCTTTATATAGAGACCTTGGAGGTTGGAAGGCTTGCACAGCAAGCTTATCTTAACTAACCCTAGCCGTCACAGAGGCTACAAATAACCTAGCTGCCACATAGGCTACAGATATTTATTTTAATATAAAATAACAGTTATACTAATTATCTCTAATACTCCACAGAACGCGATTTCACAGTAGAATTTCTTCAGCGGAAACGAAATCAGGGCACCAGAATCGGTGCTCTGATACCAGTGTTAGAACTGGTAGATCTAGGTTAACAGTAATTGGGGAAAAATCAAGAACAGAGAAGGAAAATGCAATTGAGAACAGAGAAGAATTTAGATTTCTTGAAGAACAAGCTTGGATACAGTTTGGAAGAGAAACCACTTTCTCTCTCTAGCTAACTGAATTCCTCACTTCAGTTCAAGACTCAACTGTTTCCAAAAACTCACTTCTCACTAACAGTAAAGCTATTTATATCCTAGTTTGCTATATTACAAACTAGTCCTTTAAGAAAGTATTTATTCTAAGTCAGTCCTAAACATGGACTAACTAATCCTTATTTTGTCTCCTAACATAGACTTGCGAGACAACAGGTCTACCCTTGATCCTAACATGATTATGTGGTTTTTTTTATAGAGAAATGTTAGTTGTTAATTGTTAGTAAATTAGTTCCTTCGCCGGGATTTAAACCCCAATCCAAGACTTACAATCTCTTCATTTCCCTTAGCTAACCAAGTGAGCTACCCTTCCCCATAAGAGTATGTGGTAAAGGCAGAGGTGAGATTGGTGCGTCTAATATAAATATATTCTTTAACAGTAAAAAAAAAAGAAGAATACTAGAGACAATCAGCCATTAAGAATACACTTTTAATTTTTTAAGAATCGATTAATCAAATGAATGAAGAAACACACGAACTTTTGGACATTCAAATGTGTGTATATTTAATGAGCATCTCAAAACTTCAGCAATTACCAGCTAAGACTAGGATAACAATTTCAAGTTCTGTACAATATAGCAACACAACACTAATATTTGAGGAAAATTTGCAGTTAACAGAACTGCCCCATGAGGGGAAGAAGAGAGGATGTTCTGTACATATCTTTAACCAAAAATCTCACTAGGATAGTATAGTAAAAAGATGTCATATATTCTGATGAATCACCCAGACAACCTCAAGGTAGAAAAAATAAATCTATCAAGGGTGGACAGTGATCATGGGTGTGTTATTTGGGACACTGAAAAGGCAATTCAGGTAGGCTAGGCACTGCAGGTAGAAGTAGAACTAACCAATACCAGCACCATCTTGGCCCACTGTTTCATTTGAAGGAACATAAATGTTTGCATCAGGTTCCAAACTTCCAACTGTTTCAATCTGTTTGTGCTGCAACTTCAACTGTTCTGAACCTTGCTCAGGGAACACCTCAGACTGCAAGGATGGAGCAATATTTTTCACATGTAGCCATGTCAGTTCCCACAAACTGTTTTCACCTAAGCCGGCGCTCTTAACTAGTATGCCGCCTGATTTCATAACAAGCAAAGTTTTCTTCAGATGCTCAGGCACAAGCTCTTGAAACTTCTCACTTCTCCATCCCCTACCTTTCATCTTCACACATTTTTCCACACGGCTTAGCACACCCACCCATAGTTTGCAGAAGGCTTCGGATTGTGATAGTTCTTGGAGTAACTGGAGGAAAACTTCAAATAAGAGCTTCAAGGCAACAATAAGTGTTCCTTCCATGTTCCGGTATTCCTTTTGAGGGTATGTCTGAGAAATTTCAAGCAGGTCATCCAGCAAGGTGAAGATCACTTGATTAAAATACTGAAACGACAAATCACATGGAAGATGAGTACCAACTGCTCCTGTCATGCACTTCTGCAAAGATAACACCGCGTGATTCCTAACCTCCTCTCTTTGGTCCAAACATACTTTCCTTATTCCCTGTACTAACCTTAACCACATTTCCCCAATATCCTGCAACATACTTTCCACTTCCTCTTCTTTGGCTGCTTGCTTCGCATCATTAGTCCACTTCTCTAAACAATTGACAGAATCTGCCATAAGATCTAGTGCTACAACTGACCGGTCTACCAGTCCTACACGAGACTCAGCAAACTGCCTTGCAACATCCACACAGAGAATATAATTAGCAGGGAGCAAGTGAGCTCCATCAGACATAATAAACAACAGCGTATCGAATCCAGCCTCAGATGCTTCAAGATGTCTTGCAGTGATCAAGAGCAGTGATGTAACTGTGCACCATCCTAAATGAGACCTAATATGAGAAGCATTTTCCTTAACAAGGCGACAGACCTCCTGTGTAATCTTCTCATAGTATGCATCTGCAACCAGAGCATCAAGCTTCAAGATAAGCTGCAGAGACCTCAAAAGTTCATCAGTAATGTTCTCTTTGTAGGGAAGTAAGCGATGGCATATCCTAAGAAGTCCAAAAACAGCTTTTTCTACCAGTGCACAAGGCATCACAGTTGATTTAACAATATTAGATATGTTCTCATAAACACTCTTCCAAAGAAGTCCAATTCTATCCCTGTTATTCAGAGTGATTGCTATCAGTAACTCCAGACAAAAAACTGAAGCATCTTCATCCTCAGATATTTTGTTCCTTTTCTGCCGTTGAGCTCCAGCATTAATGAGAGCTCTTGCAAGCTGCATCAGAGATTCAGCTTGCAGAAATTTACTCTCAATGAATATGTTGTCAATGTGACACTTGTGAATTGTTTGTACAGCTTGCTGATGAGCAAACAGTTGTTCTTCAGTTGGTATTGATATTAACTCTTCAGTGCCAAGAGATAAGAGTTGACTAAACCTTCTGAATAATCCTGAAGATCTCTTTGGAGTGCTAATAGATCGACGATGAGTTGATGATAAAGAATTTGAATTGGGCCCATGTCCATTTTCTGTAGAAAGCTCTGACGTGCTAGCTGTATCACTGGCTATATTAGTAGGAAGAAGGCCTAACTTGTGCAATTTTAAGATGCAATCAAGGATATTCCTCCACCCTGTGCGGATGTAATCACCATACCTACTTGCAATAGTGAAAACTGTCTCAGTTGCCATTCTTGCTTTTGTGTCATCTCCAAAGGCTAAGACAGATTCCTCAACTGATAATGGATCCAAAATGGTGAAGAACTTACAGAGGCACACAACCAGATCATCAAGTACGTTTTCTAGTTGATAGTAAGCTGATATCTTTGCAATAGCTAGGAATCCATCTATACATGTTTGGCATACCTCTTTATTTTCAGCATTATCAAATACCACAGAAATGGAAGCAATTGTCGGGCCTGACAGTATAACAAACATGTCATAATCTAGGTATGCTCTGGAATCAGATACAATGAATGGAGCAGTTGACTTGTGCATCAGAGAAATCCACTGATTTGATGTCATCTCAGGAGATACAAAGCCTGGCTCACAGGTTATGCGGATTTCATTCTTACAAATTGAACGGTAAATCTCTGATAGGAATTCTCGAGGCAGATCATTGCCACCATTTATACGCCTATTATTCCTGATAAAATCCTCTTCTGTCATCCTCTTTTTGACCTGCGCATTGTGCTGATCTGTATTGAGCAATATAATAGAGTATGACAGCACAAGAGCAGCATCCTTGTTAGCAAGGATATGTGGCGACTGCTCATAGTAGCTCTCAGAGAAAGCTTCAAGCACCCTATGTATTTTCTGTGATTCTCCAGGAAGCCTAAAAGTCTCCAAAAATAGACGCAGGGCTGTGTCTAAGGTCATATTTTGGAAATCAAACGTTCTAGCAAACTCATGAAGAACCTGAACACTGAATTCATCATGATTTCCAAGGAAATCACCAATGAGATTCTTGTCCAACCCAGTGGTGTATCTAAAAAAGTAGGCAACACTTTCAGAATCAAGTTTGTCAGGCAAAATATGTGTTCCTTGGAGAAATTCAAGACCTTTCTTAACATCACGATTGAAATGATCAGCTCCAATCATCAATCTTTTCTTGAAGCACTTTCTTCGGCGGACAAAAGGAACCCATGCATTTGGGTCATCAAAACTTTCACACTTTTCCTGCCAGAATGGTGTAAACTGTTCAAAATTCACAGGAGACTGTTCTGAATTTACAGATCCATTACCTATCCTATCGGCAATTCCCTGCACTACAGCAGTAAGACCATCCAGGGCAAGAATATGAATGGAAGATAATGGACTATTCACAGGAAATGCACTTTTAGACAACATATTAGTAATGTCTTCGAACACATTACTGCAAGTAATGTCACAATCGAAGTTAGCATACATCTCTGCCATGAATGACTTTTGCCTGCAAAAATCAACAAGCGCCTCCATCACAACTTCCTGTTGCTGATATGAAGCCCCATATTTGCTTTGTGCAAGCCTAAAAATTACACAAGAAAAAAATGCTTCTAGCTGTAATTTGAGTTCTGTACGAAGATGGTGGTACAAATTGAGAACAATGCTACAGACCATTGAAAGCACAAGAGGGCTCATTGATGAACTGAATTGCATAAGATTACAGAATAACTCATCCTGAATTAAACTCAGCAATCTAGGGTGACGGTGAAAGGAAGGCCCTCCTAACTCAATGGCTGAATTAATCAAAGTTAAGGCAAAAAGAGGCACATCTTCATCAAACGTTAGTTTGTTTAATCTAGAGTTCTTCCCCATATGCTCAACAACATTCAACAAAGAACTCAAGAAGTGAAATATTTCCACCATACAGGGAACCCCATAACGTTCAGTCATGAGCTGCAATTCAAGTGGATCAATTTCCTTGCCACTGCTAGCATTAGTTGTATTTTCAGGCATTAAAGTTACTCTAACAACAGGTGTAGTACTGGAAGCAAGGTCTGTGGGAAATGGTCGACCAACAGATGCAGCATTCAGGCTCCCATTTCCCAATGATCTGCATGCTGAAGCATGCTCATTATTTAGCCCACTGGTCTGCAAAAAAGTTATACATATCAGAATATAATTATGAATTTATGGATTCCCATGTCCTGACTCATAAAATTCAGTTTTCCACAAGACAATTTGTTAATATCAATTGAAAAATTAAATTACTACTTTCAGAACTTACAGATTTACTGAACTTATATCAGTTTTCGTAAGTGATAACAATGTATGGAGACAACTCTACCCCAAATCAGTAACAACTAACAACACATAAACCCTTTGAATTTCACAACTTTTTTATTATAAATATTATTACTGAGATTTTCCTTGTTTCCTGGTAAGTTCCTGAAAATCTATACCAAAGATTTCCAAGTCATTTACCTATCCTCACACCCGCTGTTTCTTATTTTTGCTGTCATTCATCTCATGGAAAAGCAGAAAGATAGGTCGAAGGTCATTATTTCAGTTTATGCTTTAATTCAGGCTAACAAGCCAGGTAAACAATAAGCAGTTTAAACACTATAAGGTATTCAACTCTCCTACATTATCAGATACAAACTATTGGAAATAATGGAAACTGAAAATTTCGGACAAATAATAAACAGTTATATAAGCAGAGGAGAGTAGATAGGAAGTTAAGAGGATTTTCCACTTCAACAATTTCACATTGCATAAGCAGAGAATAAACAATAGCAAAATGAACTTTACCCCCACCCCAATGTCTTCATTTTCCCTTTCAATGTTTTTCCTCACAGCAGCTGACAAAATAATCCATATGGAAAAAGAGTAGTCCAACCTAAAAGGACAAAGGGAACACAATTTATACCTCTTGTTTTGAAGTAGTTCTCCCATTTATCAATGTACTCTCTGTATTGTCAATATCCTGAAGGTGAGAGAATATACACCTAACGAGTTCATGCATTGTGTACCGTGCTATCCGCTGCAACAGCTCACCTTTGGTTCCTGCTTGATGAACTATACGGAAACAAGTATTCACAATGGTGCAAACCTGTTGGTTACTCAGTATTACAGAAGCTTTAATTTTCACACATGCAAGAAGAACTTGTAAAATCTTCATTAATACCACTTCTTCTGATCCAGGATCAGTCACCTCAAATCTGCAACTTGTGACAGCATCAACCACCAAGTGCATGGTATCCCCAACGTTGACAGTGTTTTGATCAATCATGTCCAGAGTTAAGATCTTGTAAACAGATGACAAAGCAACACCAGTAATTGGTGCACCAGTTTCATCTGATTGAATCACATCCAGAAATGGCTGGAGATACAGAGCAGGGTTGATGGAATGCCATTGATTCTGCCAATTGAAAATTTGCCTCCTCAGTGTCTTCAAAGACTGAACAAGAAAGTGCTCTGATTGGTCATCATCTGACATATAATGAACCCCCCATCTAACATTTCTTCGCATGACTGCCAAAACAGAACCAATTTCTGCATTGATCATGCATGCTATAGTAGTTTTGTGATGATATCCGGCACCACATAGCTCAGATTGGTCTTCTATTGCGCTGAAACCAGTTTGCATTTGCATCTTTTGATGTCCCATTTTGACATAAAGATCAGCTTAACATTTACTCAAAAAATGCTGAGATGAACAAAATCCCTAGGAAAAGCAATGTAGAAGGAGACAATTAATCCAGTGATCAAGATCCTCACATGTTAATGACTCCAATAAATCATAGGTAACATGAATTTCCCAAATTTAAAAGTTGCAAAGTACAAACATGTGAAACACAGCCCGAGCTACTAGAACTCTAAAATATAGAGAAATTGATTAAGGAGACATATGCATATTGCAGTAATTATATAAGTAGAACAGATAAACAATAAGTGCACATTCAGAAAGAGGCTGTACTTCAGATCCAGAGTAACAAAGTTGTCTAAAGAATTTTTCTAACTATCCAAGAACAGGAATATCTACTAAAGAACTCTTACCACTTATCGCTACTAAAATGACTTACATTGAATCCCAAAACAACTTTCATCCATGACATTAGCAGGCAAAAATGTTTGGGTTGCAGCACAGATCAGCAGCTGAGACTAGTATTATGTCAATTTATAAATTATAACCAACAGTAATAGTCCCCAGGGTTAGGTAAGAGTTAGGGGACAAAAGGGTTGAGGAGTGTGAAGGGTGAAAGGTCCAGAGGGTTCGAACTCTGAGGAGAGACTAATTTACTAACATTACTAACAACTAACATTTGTCTTTAAAAAAAAAACCAATAGTAACATTTTTAGTCTCCACCAGAAAGTAAATCCAGTAATTCTGTCACCAATGCATTTTGTAGTTTAAAATTAAAAAAATTCAAGTGAACACACTAATTAATCATGTAGGTAGAGATTAATAAATGTAGATTTTTGGTTACTGTCTGAGCTGAAACTTTTTGGAAAAACCACACAGGGATATAGAGGCATAGATGATAGATCACGGTACATTTAACACTTTAGGATGGAAATCAGTCCAGATTAAACCATAATAACTTTAAATCCATAACATCAAATTGCCAAAACAAATTCTATAAAAATAACCTTAGATCGGGCATTGAATCTCACGCTTCTGAGTTCTGATCCAAACCCATTTCTTTAACAATACTATTGCCATTAGTAACAAAACAATGATCTAGCCCATTGGGCATACCCCAATTGGATTTAAACTAAAATTCTTAAAGAAGGATCCCAAAACCAATGTTTAAATTCTCACAATGATATGAAAACTTACAGAGACAGTGAGTTTATGGCATGAATCGGAGCTTGTGGGGTTACATTGGTTGGATCGCGGAATTGGAAGTCATGTGTTGTGCCAATTCCTTCCGAGAATCTACCCTTATGTTTTTGGGATCTTCTTTCTCTGTTATTTACATTTGAATTTGTTTGCATACTTTCTGTGTATTTTCATATTTTTCTGCATGATTCTCTTCATACATCATCCATCATATGATCACGCGTACTAGTTTGTATTGCAAGACTAAAGTTTGTGAGGAATGGATCCTCACAATAATAAAAAAATGATCATTTATTATATAACTATTGACATTATATTTGAAATTATTTAATCAAAATATGGTGGGGTGAGTTTAAGGAAGGTTTTAAATTCGAGTCTTGTGGATGAAGAAAATTTTTGTTTTAAGAGCCTAATTTTTTTTTTTTTTTTGAAAAAATTCAATTAGACTTTTGAAAGATTGTAAGAATGAAAAAAGTTGGTAGAAATAAGGGTTATCCTCATGGATGCAAAAGAGGTTGAAGTTGGCAATGAAAAGCAATGCAAAAAATGTCAAGAGAAAGAGTTAAAAGACACATAGAAGATAATTCAAGACGTAAGGGGAGCGTTGAAGATGGGTGTCAAGTTTTAGTTACTTTAAAGTTGTATTATCATTTTTAACTTAAGTCATATATAGTAGGTATAGACTATGTTGTAAGGAGGTTATTTTGCTCGAAACTCTCTAATAAGCTTTATACGTCCAACTTGTGTGACAAACAAGCGAAACGATACATCTGACATGTGTGGCAAGCAAGCGTAATAAAGAACCTTGAGTACGTAGTCCTCATTTGTACTTTCGCTTTAATACAATTTACATGTTGTTTACTTGTCATTTTAATCTTCACTACAGGATGAAACTATACCTAAGGAAAGTTACCAATGGTTTAGCATCCAACCATAATTGGCTGTCAATAAATTGGCAGCGAAGTAATGTTTTGGGAGAGCGACTACTACCATATAGCGACGGCACGGGCAGAAAGTTGCCAGAAACTTAGTCCGTTAGTAAATTTGCAAGCAAATTTTTTCGTAGCAAGAGATGATGTTGTCGTATTACTAACATCACATATCATTGGTTGCCAAAAACCATGCTTAAGTATAGACGGTCATTGACCGAAAAAACTATCATCGACAATATCATTATTACTAACAACCCATTAGCCAAAGTTTAGAATTTAATGAAGGGAAATTATGGACAACCACGGTCCATGGCCGTCGGTACACTTCCACGAGTGACACTGTTTTATGACGAAAATGATCGTCCATAAGAGGAAATTCCAATCTCAACCATTGTCTTTTACTTTCAAGGTTTGTCAAGTTTAGTCTCTAAGCTGTTGAAAGTTCATCAAACTCATTTATCTATCAACATTTGCTGGGTGGAGTTCTTTACTATGTGATTAAAGTCATTATTCACAACTTTTATTTGATTTAGGATGATAAAAACATTAGTACATAATGAGGAAGGCTAAATAAGAGACTCTAATTCAGAATATCCACCACAATATTGACTTCAAGTGATTTCGTTTTCCTTTTTCTACCTCCTTCACTCTTAAAGGTCTCACTTGTTGAAGAGTCTTTGTCTATTGTTTACCTTCTATTCTTGATTTCTCAAACTTAACAAATTTGTGCAAAACATTTATCATTTGTCTTGTTCAAAACTTGACACTTTGTTTTTATTAAAGAATCCAAAGAGGATTTGAATCCTATCCCAGATTGCTCATAATACATTTGTTTATAAAAAATCAGGGTAAACAACATCAAATCATTACCGGCGTACAAAGTTACGAATCAAAGAATGATGTATGAAACCTAAGTGCAACAAAATATATATTTCCTTTTTCTTCCAGAGTGGAAAGAGAATTACATTTGATATGATATACATTATACACAACTTTTTAATGAAGAAGTTTGTTTAACAAATTCAAAAGTTGCAGCATGTTATGCAACATTTATATATAGCCTCTGATTCAATATAATAAAATATGATCCTCCGTCCTCAGCAATGGAATTCTAATTGCATAGCAATGTTTCACGCGTAGCATTTCCAGTTGTTGGGTTCACTCTGTTAGCAGAAACAACTTCGTCAGTGGATGAAGAAGCATATTTAGACAGCAAAATGAGCGTAATTTATAGATATTCTTACCCATCAGCAACTTTACATAGGTATTCACGTTGATCATCTCTTAATGGCACATCAGTGAAATCTGGCTCCGAGCAAGATAATGTGCAAAGCATTGTTAACTCAGAATATATTCTTAATATCAAATTTCTTGAATGGTGTAAATGTTCACACTTGCAGTCCTAATAACTTGTAGTTAGTATAATTTTCTTACATTTAAATTTAGGTTGAGTTCAGAAAAGTTTATTTGATCTTATATTATAAATACTTATGCAAATGTTTGGATAAGCTTGTGAAAATAGCCTATGACCTAGTTACAAACTATTTTAAGCTTATTCTCATAAGCTGCACACATTAACTTCTCAAATAAGTACTTTTGCGAGTGCTTATACCTACCAATAACCTAACTAAATTAGTCTTTGGAAGATGAAAATATGCAAAATAGTCACTCAAAGATTAAAAACAGTCAATTAATTCATTGAAAAATGAAAATTACAATCAATTTAATCATTGAAAGATGAAAAAGGTGATCCATTTCCATCTCTGGAAGAATAAGTTGAAATCTCTTTCATCTTCCAAGGACCATTTTGCATATTCCCTTAATAGGGGAACGGCAGTGACCAACTCTATATCTTTGAGGGACCGAAGTGACTTTTTTACTCTTTCAGTAAGCTTCTCAAATAAGTTTATATATAAGTGCTTATGTGTGATAAAAGCTTATTTCTATAAGTGTTTAATTAAACTGTTTACCTAAATGCACCTTAGGTTACTCTTTCTACTCAAGCAGGGATGGCCTGTCATACAACAGCATATATTATATACATGTGTTTTATCTATAGCTTCCTTATTTATTTTTTTAAAACAAAACAGAACACTTTTGACACCCCCCTTCAAGTCTAGTCCCTTTTGTTCTTCAGTTTGAACATTTCACCTTCTTTGATTCCATCCCCATTTCAAAATAAAATGGATGAGGAATTTCTTACATAGAACTTAGCTATTTACACACAGAAAGACATTACTAGCTTTTATACCATAGAGTCAGATGAATTGGAGTCCAAAATGTATAATCAAGATCAACTTTCTGAAATGACTATTATAGTTTTTTTTTCACTTTTATTTATATATAACATAAAAGGATTGCTCAATAAAAATGTTTTGATTACTGGTTAAGTTGACTATAATGCTCAAGCATATCATATGTTTTCATGACTACATCCAAGCATATAGAAAGCAGACTTATGCAGCTATGTGGCATTAATTTTCACGATATTTTTTAGTATGTTCACAATTTATTGCAAACTTACTAGTGATGGAAGGTAAAAAGAATATGAAGGCAATTACTAATGCTTAAGCAATTTGCAATGACCTTTGGCATAGACATCCAGTAATTACGACAATCACAAAAACATTTTTATAAGTGTTATTGGTACAGTATATGTATAACCACAAATATTAGTTCAAACAGGGCTTCTAAATTTGATGAAATTTGTGTTTCTTCAAATGAGAATTAATAAAACCTGGTAGTTATTCCTTCATAAATCTAAGATGTAATGAGGTTTTCCTAGATATAAAGGTTCCTTTTTCAATAATGATGAATTCATGACTTTTACCTCCCATGGTTTTCCCTTTCCTATAGAGCTAAGAGAGAGTAAATGAAATTAATACTCTTTGAAAAATCATACTTCCCTAAGAAATCCAATAGTGGCATAAAATAGTTAAGTGCTAGTGTGCTACTACAACATACCGGCGCCTGTAATATTTGATCCCTTAAATGATGTATTTCCCGTTGCAAGTGCACCTTCCAAGTTAGCATTGCTCAAATTTGCCTGCAGAAAAGTGAATTGAAGCACATTTTCAGCTTCAACCAAAAAAATATTTGAAGTGCTAAGCAACAAGTAATCAACTTCTTTTTCCATTTGATTATCTCGGCATAAAATTATTCATACTTGCTAGTTGTATTGTAGCTGGCTACAAATTATGCTCATAGTTGACTACAACTTTCTATGTCATAATCATCGACACTGAGTTCTTAAAAGAGAGCTGTTGAATGCAGCAGAAGCATTTTTAGCAAAATCAGCCTCAAATCAAATGCCAGAAGAATCTATATTCTATAATAGTGATTACTTCCAGAACAGATTCATTTTCAGCATTCACTCTTACATGCTTTAACCCCTCTATTTGGTCATCTTGTACAAATCTCATAGCATCTATCATTTCTTTTCTTTAAAGCATGACAAAGGGACACATAAGAGTTGATCAGATGGTTGAATATAAGGGAATTACGCATTAATTATCAATAGTATCTTTTGTGTAACCACACATACAACTTGCCCAATTTTCAGTCACTCCCATGAGTCCCATTCTGCAAATATTTTAAGTTGAGTACAATACAATGACAACAGAACAAAGGATGGTTGTTACATTGATAAACAATAGCATAGTGGGGTAAGGGCGATATGAACGAGAATAAGAAATTCACTGTTGCTTCTTATCAAACTCCTCCTTAATATTTTGGACGATAAGCAACAACCTTGAAACAACTAAGTCACCCCATAACTTATATATGAGGAGGTACTTTAGGTACACACATTTATCTAAGTCCCTTAACACTCTCCTTGAACAACCACTTAAGAATCAGAGTCCTTTTGCAGGTAACACCATCACATTCCCAACCGGAACTTGAAGCATCTCATCACCTGTTGTGACTCAAATTCGGATCACCCAAGCAAAACAGCTCTCTTGGTGACTTTCACTTGATAGTGCAAAGGAGAATCACATTTGAGCTCACTCTTGGTTAGTTTGTATTCTACTCGAATGCTCTATCTACATACAATAGGCACCCAAGTTCTCTCTCTTGTTTTCAAAAATTTGCATGGTTCACATTCAAGAAAGGGCGTCTAAACAATCCAGCGCTCAAGCATGGTTCTTGGAAGATAAGTGCTCGAGTCCTTAGGTGCTAGAATTAGTCCACACCTAAGTGCTTATAATTTTGGGTCACTTAAATAAAATTGGAACTAGTGAGGTACTGCCTAACAATGAAATCTTTTGGGTATTACCAATAGAACGAACAGTGCATTACTAAACAATACATCATTCATGCTAGCCATTATGCAAACGAAAATTGAATTCCAATTCGAAACAATCAAAATAACATAAATCACCCGATTAATACAGAAAAAAAGTTACCTTAGTCACATTTGCCAGAGAAAAATCTGCACTTCTAAGATCAGCATCAGAAAGATCAGCACCTGACAACAAGAGAAGTGGGGAGAAAATGAATAAAATGTTAAAAAATACTATGCCATGGTAACATACTAACATTCATTAAAATATCTAGTGTCGGGCGTAACCTGTTAAATCAGAATCAAAGAAGCTAGCACCTAACAACTTTGCACCTTTAAAATTGGCTTGTCGAAGTATAGACTGTAAAATCAGGTAAAACAATAACACATCAATTTTGAATAACACACATCATCAAATCAACCTAAATTTTCTATAAAAGAAAAAAAAAATTACACCGTTTTGAAGTCTTGCTTGATCAAAGTCCTGCCACTGAAATCCTTCCCAGAAAGATCTTGTCCCCTAGTCACCTCTTGCCCATATGGTCCTCCACCCTGTATTCACCACCATACATACCCATCACTTGTTAACCACAAATTAACAAACTTTTTGGTTGCTTTGAACAATAAAGGTTCAAATTCTTATCTATAAACTACAAAAACCATGAGTTATCAGTGTTTTTTACCCTGAATGCAAGCGCAGGATCAACAAAGAAGAAAGAAGCAGAGAGGAGAGCAACGATGGCAGCACTAGGCAGTGATTCAGCCAGTGAAAATGTGAGTTTTTGAGAGGCTTTGAGACTTTGCTTCGGATTGAGTCCCTGTCAAAAAGTGGAGCAGATAATGGGAATGGTTGAAGTTTGAAAATAAGAGAAGAGAGTGTGTTAAGAATGCGAACCAGAACCAGAGGAAGAGAAGGTGTGGAGCTTGTGGAAATGGAGGGTGAAGACTTTGAGAGATGATTGTGATGAAGTTTGGATGTTGAAGACAATGAGACATTGAGAACAAAAGCCATTGCTTACAGTTTCGGAAGCAGCAACTAACAGGTCACCACCACAAACTGTGATGCCAACTAACTGATCATGTGGATGTGGATAATGTTACACTCAGCATATAATCTACATTTATTTTTGTTGAAATATATGCGAAAACTGAGCACATAATAATGACCTTTACAGAAGTTGCTACTCTAAATATTTTAGTAGTGGTAATCTTTTTAACAAAAATAATTCAAAATACTACTATATACCACTATTTCAAAATGCTTATGTAGAAGCTAGAAATGTTTGCTTGTTTCGTGGTGATTTGTCCGCGTTGATGTAGACTACGGTGGCTACTCCCTTGCCTTTTGTTCCCGGTGTTTGGTCTCGGTCGGATGGGGACGTGGTGAAGGTCAATTTTGACGCTTCACTTTTTTCTAAAGGGATGACAGGTTTGAGGTTTGTTGCTCGTGATGGTCATGATTTGGTTTTGGTTTCGGTGACCTCCTCCCTGTTAGAGGCTCTCTCTCCGGTGATTACGGAGGTTTTGAGCTTGCGATGGACTTTTAGTCTTCATAAAGGTTTTTTCCTTGATTGTATTGCTTTTGGAATTAGACCCTTAAGATTCAATCGTAGTTAAGTAGATACCAGTTTGCTCGTCCTCAGGAGATGTGATGCTATGTCGTTCAACAGTTGACAAATGTAAGACCCTCAATTTTTAAATTATTTTATAGTTAAAAATATTGAATATTTATATTATTATTATTATTAATTTGGTGATTGATTTGCTGACTTGTTATCAGATATTAACTTGATGTTTGATTGTGGTAAGTTATGTTGTTCTGTTACCGGACTAATGACTTTGTAGTTAAAACGAATGCACAAAAAAATTGAAATAAATTGTGTCTATGTGAAAATGTGTACTTTTTTTTGTTACAAGAGGAAGACTAAAAGAAAGCTAAACGAAAAACATCATTGTAAAGGAGCTCAACAATGGCAGGGGGCGGAGTATGCTAGACACGCCAGAGGGAGCGCCCATGCGAAGCTTGCTTCGCCATATAGTCCGCTGCATTATTAGTTTAATCAGGGGTCTTCTTTTGCAGGATTGGTGAGTAGATTTGAAGCACACTCTTCGTGAGGGGAATGTAGTTGCGGATCGTCTTGCAAAAGATGGAGCGCAGGGGTCTCTTCGGTTGCGCTTTCTTGAGCATCCGCTGTTGGTCGTCTGTCCTTTGTTGGCGGATGACTACCGTTGCACCTCGTTCTTGAGGCGCTACTGTTGTGGTCTTTTTCTTTAAGCATTTTTGTACTAAAAAAAGTTGACAATTTAAATCTGTAATAAATTATTAAACACTTTTAACAAAAAAGAAGTGACTATTACAAAATAAATTATTAAAAATTAAAATATGAATCCTTATAATGATTTTCTCTGGTGGAAAGTAATCCTATCCTCCCATGCTATGTCATCTCTATTAGTTGATCAAAACTGACAAATGACTAATTTAACTGACGTTAGCCACATTTAGGACAGCGAAATGGATTTTTATAGTTTAAATACGAATCTGCAATGTGTGACACTTTCAAGAATCAATGTGACTATTTAGTATTTATCCAAATTTGATTCCTATAATCGGGAGGGTGTCTAGTGAGAGGAGGGTTTTTTATCTGAAGTTAAAAAGTTGTAAGAAACTTTAGGTGGCTCCTTCTCACACAAATTCGTGAAAATTATGATGAGTGATTGTTCTCGTTTTATAAACCCTCCATTGTCTCTTCTCCTTTTCATGTGTGATTCATCACTATTCACGAACCACCTCCATTAACGACAAATTATTATGCCAAACTCAGCCGGTGGCGAATTCAAAAGTAGCTTATTGGAATGGAAGTAGAGTTTTGTTGATATTTTCATATTATTATCTTGTTGAACTGTTTAAAAAAATCTAGCTGTTGAATTTAAGCCACAGCAACGACCACAAGTCACATTAGAAGAAGGAGCCGTATGAAGTATTTTACAAACTTTCAATCTCAACCATTGATTTTAATCTAATAGTCATAAATTGCTCATCTCGCTCTCACATAAAAAATCCTCCTCTCACTATATACTCTCCCCCCTATAATCAAGTCATAAAAACTATCTCAAATATTAACAATCCCTCAAATATTAAATTTAATTTCGGAAACTAAATATTTCCTCTTAATTGTAGCTATTATAGGCACAAATATCAACAAAACTAAGACAGAATAAGGTAAAGATTTGTTCAAAAAATAATAAGATAGAGATTTTTTGCTTGCTGAGTACACAACAACCGTACACTAGCTAGTTCTATATATATTCCAAAGCCTCAACATTGATATATATTCTGTGTCAAAAAAATGGCTAAAAAACTTGAGGCATGTGCCATTGGAATTGACCTTGGCATAAAGTGTTCCTCATATACCTTTTCCAGACCTCGAATAGCATCAATGTCATTCCCCTCAAACTCTAGCCCCAAGACTTTACCAACAAGCCAGGTCTTTTTCGATCGCGTGAAGTAACGCCCTCCACTAGCTTGCTCTGGAGCCTCCAACGCCAAGGGTGTAAAGGTGAGAAGATCCTCCTCAAGAACCGAAGGCAGAGCAATAGGTCTCTGACAAGGGGGAAACTTTTTAGGACGCCCCCGCCGGCGAGGTTGCTGAACTGGAACCTCTGCTAACGGCCCCTCCTCAAGTGAAGAAGTTGCATCTTTCGCACCCCCAACCACAGGTACCAAACTCGAAGAAAGGTGAGACTCCGGCAGAACTAGCGGGTCTACCTGAAGCGGCGGAGAAGCTTCATCGACAGCTGCACTAAAACCAGAAGCGACCAACTCAGAAGACTCGGCGTTCTCCAAAAGCCCATACCCAAACCTTATACCCGCAGAAGGGGAGGTCCTCGGAAAAACCGAATTCCTTAATCCCACCATCAACGACAGAAAAGAGGGGGCAGCAAGAAAACTAAAGCGAAGGCACGGGACATCAGCGCAATGGAGGCATCTGCTCCACCTTCCAACCGAGGGACCCTGAAAAAGGAAAGAAAGCAACCCTTTTTCCAAGAACCCCTGCCCCACTGAAAGAACAGCAGCAGGGGAACCACCATTCTGCACTACCACCGCATCTATCGCTTCAGCCGCTTCTAACACACCACTATACCATCGAGCCTTCCTAGCAGAATCCATGAGCTGACCATCTTGCACTCCAACGCTCCCTTTAATCTCTCACAAATAACAACATAATTTTTGTTTCTTCGCAGATTATTTGAGCGTTACGCAGTTCATACTCAAGTAATGAACGTTGTGATTGAAAGATTAAACGTTACTGAAAAATATGAGTTCCTAACGCTTTTCCCAAGCACAAGTATTAAAAATTTAGTTACTTGCAGATCGGTATGTTCTCATCACTTTTAATTTAATTTATTAGACATTTTTTTATTAAAAAAAAACAGACATTGATTTTCATTCAATGTTTTAATTAAATAAAACAATTACTTATTATATTATTAACTTAGTATTAGTGAATAAATTATTAAATTAGTAAATAAACATTTAATGTTAGTACACTAAACAAAAATGCATTTTAAATACAAAATTCATGGGGTTAGAGTTTTTTAAACACTAACTACAAACTTCAATACTTATTAAACTAATTTAATAATCACGTATTATGGGAAATTAACAACACATGAATAATGAGATAAAATATCAATTAATTAGACCATAAACTCTTATACTCTTTCATTGAATTTAATTGCTTTAAATTCATTACGTTATAATAGGAAAAAAAAGATTTTGATACACGTTTTGAACATTTTTGAAAAAGATTAATTCATAGTCAACAGTTAAAACAACAGCTACTATATTCAATTCTTAAAAAAAAAACGTTTTAATTTTTTTTTTTAAAAATGATGGAACACTTATTTAATTTTTTAAAAAAAAATTTAAATTTTAATCAATTTAAAAAAAATTCTTTAAAAGTAAATACCGTATTTAAAATAAAAAAAAGCTACTTAAAGGTCTTTTAACGAGTATTTTAATTATCATTTAATAAATATAAAAACTCTTATATAAACATATTTTTTTTGTTACTATATAAAAGTATTTAATGGATCTTAAATAGTGTGTTTTATATTGAGTTATAAAAACAGTAGACACTATAATCCCTCCTTTTAGAAAAATAAAGTTTACACTATTCAAATTTAATTACTTTTTCTATAAATAAATTACTATCTAAAAAAATAACAACAAAATCAAGTACAATCATTTCCCATTTAAAAAAACATGTTACTGAGTATTTACATTTAAACGTATTACATTTACATATGTTATCATCACTGTTAATCTAACAATCAGTTGTAACTACGAATTTTTTTTTGCATTTTATTCATTTTTATAGCGTACAATATGCATTATATATGCCACGATTAAGAAAATTTATAGCACAAATGATTGGTATTAACCATAACTGTAAATGTCACTCAGCAGCATACTCTGACGGAGCACAATATTATTGTGAAAAATGTAACAAGCATGCCACTCCTACCATACGATAATCTACAAATTCGATAAATAAATTAATTTGTAAAATATTCAGTTTATTTAATTATTAATGTTTACATCAGGTACAAATTGTTGCTTAATGTTGCTGGTGATACTGGGTTTGCAACGTTTACCGTTTTTTTATCGCGAAGGTTGTTATCTGATGAACAAAAAAGGCCACGAGATATTGGATAAAATGGAAAAGGTAAACATAGTCATATCAAAAAAAGGTACATTTTCATTGCTCACTTAATTCATAATATATTAATTTTTTCATTTTAATTTAAATTCAATGTAGACCGGGAACATGGAAGATTTCAGTGCACAAGGAATTTCTTTTCAAGGTTGAAGGGAAGGATAGATGCAGAAGGTGGTTTAAATCGGCATTTAACATCTTGAAAATTTGCAAGGACCCACAAATAATTTCAAAATTCAAAACAAAGGTAAAATTTTAAACTCTTATTGCTAAATAATGATTATTTATATCTATATAATGAATTTTGATATTTCCGATTCAAATGTAAAATCTCTGATTGAGGTATTGGTCATCACTATTGTCAAATATGTTTGTTTTAGACATTGGTCATCACTATTTCAAAATATGTTTGTTTTGCACACAATCACTAAAAGTGTTAAACGAAAGACACCTCCACCTATAATTGAAGACTCCAACACACTTATTAAACGTCGTTCAGACGATGGATCCATAACAGAAATTGTTGAAAGTAACGATGCAAAAATGTTCAAAAAGATCAAGTTTTCAAATAATTAGTAGCATTTCCTCAAGATTGTTTACAAATAAAGAGCCTATATATGTGCTAAACTTTCAAACATTTTGACATTTGTGGTAACTTTCAAACATTTTGACATTTGTTTTTCGTATATTGACCTCGGTGGTAACTTTCAAACATTTTGACATTTGTTTTTCGTATATTGACCATGTTACTAAAATATTCAATAAATCGTTTTATGTTTGCAAATCTTCGTGCATACGTTAATTTAAATGTGCTTTCGACCCTTAAACACATTACTTTGCAAAAAATATAACTTACACCACAAATGTGTAAAAAACAAAAAATAAACCAAATACCTATATAGAATAAATAAAAAAAAGATAATAATTGATTAACAAAAATGAAAAAAAATAAATCCAAAATTAAATTCCCCGTGCAAGGCACGGGTTAAAAACTAGTAGTCATAAATTGCTCATCTCGCTCTCACATAAAAAATCCTCCTCTCACTATATACTCTCCCCCTATAATCAAGTCATAAAAACTATCTCAAATATTAACAATCCCTCAAATATTAAATTTAATTTCGGAAACTAAATATTTCCTCTTAATTGTAGCTATTATAGGCACAAATATCAACAAAACTAAGACAGAATAAGGTAAAGATTTGTTCAAAAAATAATAAGATAGAGATTTTTTGCTTGCTGAGTACACAACAACCGTACACTAGCTAGTTCTATATATATTCCAAAGCCTCAACATTGATATATATTCTGTGTCAAAAAAATGGCTAAAAAACTTGAGGCATGTGCCATTGGAATTGACCTTGGCACAACCTACTCTTGTGTTGCAGTGTGGCATCAGGAACACAACAGAGTAGAAATCATCCCCAATGACCAAGGCAACAAAATAACACCTTCTGTTGTTGCTTTCAAACATGATCATAGGTTGATTGGTGATGCTGCTAAGAACCAGGCTGCCCTCAACCTAGAGAACACTGTCTTCAGTAAGTTTTCTACTTTTATATATTCATGGCTTCCTATAATTTTTAGGTTCGCTAGATCATGACAACTACTTCTGTTCTATCCATGAACATTGAGATGAGGTATAGTATCTAGAGTGTAAGGAACGTGATGTGAGATTCCTAGAGAGAATGAGAGCGTAACCGCTTTAGAGAGAGAAAGTAACTGATTTTCAATCTTGTTATTTCTCAAATGAGCTAAGAGTCCTTTACAATTGGTATTCACCCCTATTTATAGATGTGGAGTTGGGCTTGACGCCTCTAACCCTTCCTATTGGGCCGGTTGGGCCTCGGGGAGGAGGCCCAAATCCCTGGTCCGCTCATCGCCCTAAGCTGGCGCTCCTGGGCGAGGGACCCTGGGGTCTCGCCCAGTCCACAAGACACCGAGCTCGAAGCATGAGAGCTAAGTGTGTCTTTAAGTAGAAAAACTAAGGCGACGGTCCATAAGAAGCCAATTAATGCTAAAACTTGAGGTCTAACAACAAAGAGTAATGGCCAACATGGCTTGATGATTAAAACTTTAAAAATTAACATTTTGAACTTCTTGCTACGTTCCCCTGGCGGCTTGAGTCCACAAGTGGGCTTGTGGCGATGGCGCTTGGTTTGCTCGCCTTGTCACCGTTACGCACGTGCCCTAAATCGTGATACTTTGACATGTGTTGAGCCTGTGCCACGCGCAGCGCCCTTGAGTGGTGCAAAGGTCAGCAAATCTGCGGTATCTCAACAGCTATCTTTGAAACGTCTCTTCAAATCATAGTAAAACCTGCCAATTTGAATTCGAACCAATAAGCTTCAACCGGTGTAACTTTTCATTTAATGCGTTGCCCCTGTTTCCCGAAATCTGCGCCACACTCTTTGAGCAATCATTCCACCTCTGCCATCATGGGGCACGATTTTCAAACCGCTGCTCATCCCAACTTTTAAATTCTCCCTCACCCCCTCATTCACCACTTCTGGAATCCTTACAATCTGCTAAAGTTGACAACCTTGCGTCCTTTCCCCTTTTCATCCCTACTCTTCCCTTTAGCAAAAATGACTTCCCAACGCCGCACCAAAGGATCCTCCCGATCTCGCAGCGCCGCTCCCGCATCTCCTCCTTTGGTTAACCTTCCCCCCTGGAGGACTTCCCCTTATTGAGAGTGAAATCAACGCCTTCTGGCACCGGGTTTTCGCCACTTTGCCCCAGTCCACGAACAAAACCCCCACTCAAGGAGCCATCTGTCAACCCTCTGAGCAGTCTTTTCGACGAGTCCGTTACTGAGACAACCCGCCAGGTAGGTGGGCTTTGCTACGAGAAGTCTCTCGAAGATGTTCTCATCACCGGGCGATGCATAAGCATCCACCGGCCCTGGCAACATCGCACTGTTGAACAAGGCGTGGAAAAACCCCACTTCTTCTACGTCTACGAGTACTTTTTCCTCGACCTGGGGATCAAACTACCCTTCTCCCCCTTCCTTCGCCAAGTGATGAGGGAAATTAACGTGGCTCCAAGCCAGCTCCATCAGAACGCTTGGGTCTTCATTCGGTGTTTCGAGATTCTTTGCAACGTCGTCGGCCTTGAAGCGAAGACCGCCCACTTCTTCTATTTCTACGCCGTTGAGTCAAAATCTTTGAAGACCCCGACCCCTGGGTGGATCTCTTTGAAGTCTCGTACGGGCCGGCAGCGCCTCTTTCCCTACAAGAGCAACGTCAAGAAGAGACCTGGGCGCCGGTACTTTCGCATAGTCGTGCATCCCACTTACCCTGAAGCTTTCACCCTTATGGACGGGACTGCTCTGTTCCCTTTCTACTGGACCAAGAGCCCTCGCGACGTCCCGTTGCCGTCAGATGCGTCGCTGAGTGATGACGATAAAATCATTCTTGGCTTTTTCGCTCGGCTCCCCATCCTCGAGTGCTCACAGTTGCTTGAAGCCGCTCGCAAAAACACCCTCCATTCATTCCTAGGAGGAATGAACTTTACTAAAGCGCGCCCTTGCTGCTAAAACGTTTGAGTTCCTTCCCGTTTTTAACACTAACGGGATAAAGAGGAAACACGCTGCTACAGATGTCGATGCCGAGACCGTCGTTTCCCCTTCAAAAAAGCGGACCAGAGGATCCACCTTGGTTGATCCTACGCTTGGATCTTCGATCGATGCTGTTCCTTCCGAACCTGTCGGGACAGCCCCAAATGTTGCTGCTCCTGGGTCTGGCGAGTTAGTACCAGACACCGTCCCTCCGCTGGAGATTGACGAGCCGGCACCGAGGCCTACCGATGACGCTGCTCAACCTTCCACCACAAGAAAATCCCAAAAATCCAAAGGGGGTGACCCTGGCACAGATGGGAAGTCTGGGGTCGTGATTCCTTCGGCCCAAAAGTTGAAAAAGAAAAAGAAAAAGGTCAAGAGAGCCAAGGCCGCCAAAACCGGTGAAACATCTTCTCCTCGCCAAGGCATGGTGGGCGAGGATGAGCCCAACCCCAAGGAGGGCGAGGAGGGACCCTCGCCCCTTCCCAAGGAGTCTCTTGTTGGTCAATGTGCTCGTGAGGGCGCTGCTTCTGATTTCCCTCAAACAATCCTCCCTTCTGACCATCCATCCCCACAAGCTGGGGCAAGCTCACCCAGGACCTCCCCAGTCTACACAACGAGTCGCAGTGATGAGGATCAAGCTCCTGCAGTCTCACCTTCCCCTCGCCCCTTTTTCCCCGCCGTCAGTGATCCGAACGCTGACGAGAAAGAGAGCTCTCCTTCAAACCAGCAACCCACTCCTGTCGACTTTATGCTGACTGACCCTTTCTTCGGTAATATGAAAGGAGCTGAAAATCCTGACCTTGATGGTATGGCACAAGAAGCCATCTCGAGCCTTTTGCGCACGGGGTGTCTCTTCGCCAAGTTATCCCAGGATTCAGCTACAACCGCTGAAGTTGAAGAACTCCGCCAGAAGGCTGAGAGTTATCGTCTCGCCACACTTGAGGCGTACGGAGAACGTGACAGGTTGCTGACTTAGGTGGTGGCCCAAACTACAAAGCTGACCAATTTGGGAATCGAGATGAACGGTCGTGAGACCGACTTATCCACCTGTGAAGAGAGAATGGAGGACTTAAAGGACGAGCGGGATGATCTGCAGAAGGAGTTGGAGGCGAAGAATGAGGCGATCGCCGCGAGTAGGGCCGCATGCATTGTTAAGGACAAGGAAATCGCGTTCCTGCGCAGTGAGTTGGGATCGACGAACGAGTCTCTCGCCGAGGTGAGGTCTCAACTAGAGACAAAGGCCAAAGCTGTTGTTGATGCAGAAAACCGTGCGGACTCCGAGATCAGAACTCTCCGAGCAAGGTTAGTGGCCGGGGCTACTGCTGAGGCAGTGGAAGAGCGCGGCCGTGGTTTTTTCCTCGCCAAGGCCCAAGTCCAGTATCTTTATGAAGGAATCAACCTCGGCGGAATGGGAGCCTTCAAGAGGGTTACCCCCCCACGGATTGGTCGACCCTGATGACCCCTCAGGCCTCACTGCTGAGTATTTTGCGGCTGCTGAAAACGCAAGGGAAACATAAAACGTTAATGCAGTTTGAGTATTTTGTATTGATTTTTTCTTACCTTTTGTAATTAACATTGCTCTGTGTTATTTAATGGAAGTTTGTCGCGATTTCACTTATCCATTTTTTTTTGTTCGCCCCTGTTCCTTTAAGCTTTGTATTTTGTGCTCGTGTAGCTATTTTGAATGTGTGCCGGTGGAAACTAGGGCTTTTGCTTAGTATGGGACTGAGGCTTTTCTTCACACCGATATTTCCCGTAAGAGCAGGTGTGGCCTTGCCGGTTTTGTCCCGGCGAGGACTTACAGTTGCTAGGGACCCAATGGCCATATAGGTTTACCCAGACTTATGGTTTAACTTCCATTTATACACTAAGTTCAGTTTTCAGGAGTTATTGCTAAAGCGGTTTCTCGAGGAGTTTTCCTTGAAAGAAGAGGCAAATCGTAATAAAGTCATAAGTGCTCCTGGCCGGTGGTCAACGATAAACCTCCGTTGGAGTTTGGGACTCTATAGGAAGGGTGGCTCGCGTGATTCACAGTCTAAGAGTTTCCTCGGTATGATATGCGCGCCCAAGGCCCATAATGGGTACAACGTTGGTAGAGAAGGAGGGTCTCGCCCAGTCCAACTCTTATTTTTTTTCCAGATGTTAAGAGGTTAATTGGTAGGAAATACAGTGATCCCATCATTCAGCACAAGTCCCCCTCTGTTCTTTGAATAACAGTTACTGACCAGATTAATTGATGTATATAATTGTAGTTGACCAAGCCTATAATTAGGATTAATTGTTGATTAGCTGTTACAAATCAGAGAATTTATTCCCATAGTTAGGAGATATATTATTTTCATATTTGTAATATGTTATCATTATAAAGTTAGCTCTATGTTGTGTACTCAGCATCAAGACAACATTTTCATTCCATTTTCTTGAGTTTGACATGGTATCACAATTGGTTTTCGATCATATCCTAGCCTAGCCATAAATTCCTAGTCTCTTATCCTAGACCACGTTTTTCTAAGCCTTGTCCTAGTTCAAACCACGTTCCTTCGTGGTTATCTTCGATACAGCCTTTGTCAAAAAAACTTGGTTCTTCGTCGTATTTTTTTCTCAAGCTCATGGCTATAGAAAAATATGATGTCTTATTTGTTCGCCTTAATGGCAAGAACTACTCAACCTGGGCATTTCAGTTCGAAATATTTGTCACGGGTAAGGACCTTTGGGGTCATGTTGATCGCAGCGACCCAACTCCTGATAAAGACAAACATAAGACTGAACATGCCAAGTGGGAGGTAAAAGATGCTCAAGTCAATACATGGATCATCAGCTCTGTTGATCCCAACATCGTTCTTAATCTTCGACCATTCAAGACAGATGTCGATATGTGGGACTTCCTAAAGAAAATCTATAGTTAGAATAACGCCATTTCTCAGCAGGAAAGTCTCTCAATCTCTGAATTTTACTCTCATTTCACGAATCTTTGGGCTGAATATACTGACATAGTCCATGAGAACTTGACTGATGATGGTCTTAAATCGGTACAGTCAGTTCATGAAACTACTAAACGAGATCAATTTCTTATGAAATTGAGATCTAACTTTGAAGGCATCATGTCTAATCTCATGAATCAGAACCTTGTACCCTCATTGGATTCATGTCTCAATGAGCTACTTCGTGAAGAACAACGCCTCCTCACTCAAACATCCATGGAACAACAAAAGTCCCCCTCTGTTCCAGTGGCATATGCAGCACAAGGAAAGCCAAGAGGGTGAGACATGAGTGTTGTTCAATGCTTTTGTTGCAAAGGCTTTGGACATCTTGCTGCAAATTGTTCAAAAAAAGTACTGCAATTACTGCAAAAAGAATTGACATATTATCAAAGAATGCCCGATAAGACCTCCAAAGCCACCGGTCACAGCATTTACTACCTCAGTTGGTTCTTCTATTTCTAGCAGTTCTGCCAATTCAGCATCTGTCCAACAAAATGCTCCTTCCCCTGTTCAAACTCTGATTCCTGAAATAGTTCAACAAATGATCATTTCCGCATTTCTGCTTTGGGAATCTCAGGTAAATCTTTCTCTACCCCTTCCCCTTGGTACTTTGACTCTTGAGGCTTCCCACCATATGACAAACAATGCTCAATTCCTTACTGATGTCGCAAAATATTCTGGAAATCTCATGATTCATACTGCTGATGGCAACCAATTACCTATTACAACCACTGATTGTATTTCTTCAACTCTAACAGATGTTTTTGTGTCTTCTGGTCTCACTAGTAATCTTATTTTTGTTGGTCTGTTAGTTGACAATGACTGTCGGGTAGAATTCTCAAAATCTAGTTGTCTTGTGCAGGATCAACACACGGGGAAGATGATCGTGAAGGGGCCTAAAGTTGGACGTCTTTTTCCACTCCATTTCCCTTTGTCTCAATGTCTTTCATTGCCTTCTGTTTCTTGTAATTCTGATAATGTTGATTACCAAATGTGGCATAAACGTCTTGGTCATCCAAACTCAGTTGTACTTCATGACTTGCTGAAATCTGGTTTCCTTGAAAATAAAAAGATCTCATTTCTTAGTACTATTCAGTTTTATTGCAGTTTGTGTAAACTTGGCAAGAGTAAAATTCTACATTTTCCAACTCATCATTCGAATGTAGAAAAACCTTTTGATATGATCCATAGTGATTTATGGGGGATGGAACCTGTTACATCTCATGCTAATTACAAATATTTTGTCACTTTTATTGACGACTATAGTCGTTTCACATGGATCTATTTTTTGCGCTCAAAAGCTGAAGTATTTTCTACATTCAAATTCTTCCATGCTTATGTTCAAACCCAATTTTCATCAAAAATTAAGATTCTTCGCTCTGAAAATGGAGGGGAGTACACATCTCATTTGTTTCAAGAGTTCTTGCAAAATAATAGTATTCTATCTCAAAGGTCTTGCCCTTCAACTCCCCAACAAAATGGGGTAGCAGAAAGAAAAATCGCCATTTGCTTGATGTTGTCCGCACCCTTTTGTTGGAATCTTTTGTGCCAACTCGTTTTTGGTGTGAAGCTCTCTCCACTGCTGTGTATCTCATTAACCACTTGCCTTCTCCATCTTTGAACAATGACACTCCTTTCACTCGGTTATTTGGTCATCCACCCGCATATACTAACCTTCGAACCTTTGGTTTTGTGTGTGACCTTCATCTTCCTCCCCAAGAACGCACAAAGCTCACTGCTCAATCTATTGAATGTGATTTCCTTGGATTCTCTACTCACCATAAAGGTTTTCTATGTTATGATCCTAGTCAATGTCGGATTCGGGTCTCTAGAAATGTCACCTTTAAAGAAAATAAATATTTGTTTGCATCTCACCTATACCATATCTCTCCTTCAATTTTCTGTTTTGCCATTGTTTTCTAACCATTGTTTTCTAACTCTGCTATAGGACCACAATCAGCAAGACCTCTCTTGATGTATCAAAGGCGTGGTAATGTCACTCCAAATTTGCCACCAGAACCTCCAAGGCCTCTTCAAGATCCTTCCCTGCATGCTGATCCAGTACATGCTGCACTACCAGACCTTCTACGACGCAGTTCTCGCGTTCGTAAACCACCTGAAAAGTATGGTTTCACCTCTCCCTTGTCTTTGACAACAACTTTATCTTCTGTTTCTATCCCTTCCTCTTATAAACAGGCAATGGAGCTGTTGAAACAAAACTTCTAGCATTAGAAGAAAATCAGACATGGGATGTGGTTCCGTGTCCATCATCTGTCAAATCTCTTGGCAGCAAGTTTGTGTTTTCTATAAAACTTCGTTCGGATGGCTCAATAGACCGATACAAGGCTCGACTGGTTGTTCTTGGAAATAAGCAACAATATGGACTTGACTATGATGAGACCTTTGCACCTGTCGCCAAGATGACAACGGTGCGTACTATTCTTGCAATTGCTGCCTCCCAGTCTTGGACATTACATCAAATGGATGTCAAAAACACCTTCTTGCACGACGATCTCAAGGAGGAAGTTTACATCAAACTTCCAAGTGGTATGCCCACACTCTCCCTTAATGAAGTTTGCAAACTTAAGCGCTCTTTGTATGGTTTGAAACAAGCACCAAGAGTCTGGTTCGAGAATTTTCAATCCATACTACTTGGATATTCTTTCACAGAGAGCCAATATGATCCATCCCTTTTCTTACAAAGGACTTCAAATGGTATCGTGGTACTCCTAGTTTATGTGGATGATATTGTGGTGACATGATCTTATCAAGAGGCTATTTCTACAATTACACAATTGTTGTATTCAACTTTTCGCATGAAAGATCTTGGACAGCTCACTTACTTCTTGGGGTTAGAGATACATTATCAGCCCAAAGGCATATTTTTAAATCAGCACAAGTATATTCAAGACCTGATCCAATTAGCTAGCCTCACCAATGTGACCTCAGTTGACACCCCCATGGAAGTTAATGTGAAGTATAGACAGGATGAAAGTTACCTTCTAGAAGATCCCACTTTATATCGCAAGCTGGTAGGTAGTCTTATCTACCTCACCACTATCCGACCTGACATTTCTTTTGTTGTCCACACAGTCAGTAAGTTCATGCAATCACCTCAGCATTTTCACCTTTCAGCAGTACACCGCATCATTCGATACCTCTGAACGTGGCTTATTATTTCCTATTGGATCATCACTTCAGCTCCAAGCATACAATGATGCTGATTGGGCCGGATGTCCAGACACAAGGAAATCTACTCCTGGTTGGTGTATGTTTCTGGGCGATGCTCTAATCTCATGGAAATGCAAGAAACAAGATTCGGTCTCAAAGTCATCAACTGAAGCAGAGTATCGCGCCATGTCTGTTGCTTGCTCTTAGATAATTTGGTTGCGTGGTCTTCTTGTAGATCTTGGGTTCCCTCAAACACAACCAATTCCACTACATGCCGACAACACCAGTGTCAGACAAATCACAGCAAATCCAGTATACCATGAACGAACAAAGCACATAGAGGTTGATTGTCACTCTATACGAGAAGCCTATGACCGCCGAGTTATCACTCTACCTCATGTCTCAACTGTTGTTCAGATTGCTGATATTTTCACCAAATCCTTGACACGTCAGCGCCATAATGTCCTAGCTAGCAAATTGATGCTTGTAGACTTACCAGCATTAATTTGAGGGGGGGGGGTGTCAAAGGAATTGATTGACTAATCAATTGAATAACAGTTACTGACTAGATTAATTGATGTATATAATTGTAGTTGACCAAGCCTGTAATTAGGATTAATTGTTGATTAGCTGTTACAGATCAGGAATTTATTCCCATAATTAGGAGAGATATTATTTCCATATTTGTAATATGTTATCATTATAAAGTTAGCTCTATGTTGTGTACTCAACATCAAGACAGTATTTTCATTCCATTTTCCTGAATTTGACAATAAAGTTGTAGTCTTTCAAGGTCATTGCTGGTACTGATGACAAACCTACTATTGTTGCTAAATACAAGGGTGAGGAGAAGCACCTTAGTCCTGAGGAAATCTCATCCATGCTTCTCATAAAGATGAAGGAGATTGCTGAGTTGTATTTGGAGTCACCAGTGAAGAATGTTATTGTCACTGTGGCCGCTTATTTCAATGATTCTCAGCGAAAAGCCACCATAGATGCTGGCACCATTGCTGGCCTCAATGTTATGCGGATAATCAATGAACCAACTGCTGAAGCTTTCGCGTATGGCCTTGAAAAGAGAACAAATTGTGTTGGAGAAAGAAATGTTTTTGCATTTGACCTTGGTGGTGGAACTTTTGATGTGTCTCTTCCTACAATTAAAGATAAGGTCTTCCAAGTTAAAGGCCACTGCTGGAAACACTCACCTAGGAGGAGAGGACTTTGATAACAGAATGGTGAATCACTTTGTGGAGGAGTTTCAAAGGAAGACCAAATTGGATATTAGTGGAGATCCTAGAGCCCTGAGGAGGTTGAGAACTGCTTGCGAGAGGGCCAAAAGGGCACTGTCATACGCTTCAATTACCACAATTGAGGTAGATGGTTTCTTTCAGGGCACTGGTTTCTATTCCTCAATAACTCGCGCAAGGTTTGAGGAACTTAACATTGACATGTTTAGAGAATGTATGGAGATAGTAGATAGATGTCTTGGTGATGCTAAAATGGACAAGAGTAGTGTGCATGATGTTGTCCGTGTCGGTGGCTCTTCTAGGATACCCAAAGTGGAGGAGTTATTGGAGGAATTTTTCAAGGGGAAGAATCTCTGCAAGAGCATCAACCCTGATGAGGCTGTTGCTTATGGTGCAGCTGTCCAGGCTGCTCTGTTGACTGATGGCATTAAGAATGCTCCAAACTTGGTGCTATCGGATGTTACACCGCTGTCTTTAGGGGTAAAGCTAATAAGAGATAAAATGAGCATAGTGATTCCTAGGAATACTACTATTCCTATAAAGAAGACAAGAAGTTATGTAACAGTTTATGATAACCAAACTAGTGTCTTCATTCCTGTTTATGAGGGTGAGATAACAAGATCCAGTGATAACAATTTGTTAGGCAATTTTAATCTTTATGGCGTCCCTCCTGCTCCTCGCGGCCATCCTTATGATATATGCTTTGCTATAGATGAAAATTGTATCTTAACTGTTTCAGCTGAGGAAAAAACAACTGGAAATAAGAGCAAGATTACCATAACCAACAACAAAGGAAGATTGTCAACAGAATAAATCAAGAGATTGATTCAAGAGGCTGAGTATTACCAGGCTGAAGATAAGAAGTTTCTTATGAAGTCCATTGCAATGAATGTTTTGGATGATTGCACTTATAAGATGAAGAATGCTATGAAGGATACTAATATCAGTTCTAGAGTTTTACAAGAGGATGAGCAGAAAATTAAAGCCGCAATTGAAGAAGCTGAAAATTTACTTGATGGAAATCAACAAGTAGAAACCTCTGTATTTGAGAACTTTCTGCACAAGGTAAAAAGCATATTTGAACGAATTATAGTCAAGAGGAAGCGAGGAAGAGATGATGAGATGATTGTTTTGGATGACGGTTGATAAATTTCGAGAAATTTGCTTAGCTTGACAAATTTTGATGGTTTATTGTTGGAGTTCCTTTCTTGTTTTGCTTCCTTTACTTAATTTTGATAAAAACATGATGTAGTTGGGACTAGTCATCTCTAATGTTGGAGGATTCGGACTTGAGATTATGTTTCTTATGTCAATGTCTATTTAAGTGTAATTAAGTGATTAGCAGTACAATAAGCACTCCTAATAAGAAACATGAATAAATTTTTAGCTTAAATAAGTTTTTGGTCCCTAACCTTTATCAAATGCTTGGTTTTCGTCCCTCGCCGGAGCAAAGATGGGTTTTAGTCCCTAACCTTTGCCAAAATGTTTGATTTTCATCCTTCCGGAGCTCTCAGTCAACGCCGGAGCTCCGGTGGCCCATGTGGCATTGCCACATCAGATTAATGAACATGATGTGGAAATTTTTTTATTTCCAATTAAAATATTAAAAAAATCATAATCAAATAAAAAACTCTCATCCTCCTCTTCTTCTTCTTCTCCTCCTCACCAATCACACTCAAAACCCCATAGCCAAAAGCTTAAACCCAGAATAAGAATTGTAAGACCCAGGATTTTAGAATTAAATAAATAATTAATTTCCAACTCACGCATAGGATTTTGTGTCAGCGTGAGAGGAATTTGACTTATGGTTGATGTTTGGATTAGTATTATGAAGGAGAAAGTCAAGGAAACGACTAAGAACAGTACTATTGTCGCTATAGGTTATAGCACGAGCTTTATTCACTTCCGCCTTAGGGCGAACGCGTTAGTGAAAGGCTAATCCTCTCTTAAAGCACTGTAGAAGCGGAATTCAAAAATATTCAGAGGATTGTAAGAATTTCTCTTATTCCTTTCCCTGACGAGTGTTTTGACACGAAACCCTGGAATGTACGAATTATCATTTCCGATTCTCGGAAGTTGCCGAAACTGAATCTCTGATAGCTCAAGAACCTTAACGTAAACTGTCGATGAAGACTTTTTCTATTCGGAGCTTCAATCTTTCTTTCGATGTTTCCAATCTTTCTTCAGAAGGAAGTTTTCTCTTCCGACATCGACTGCAAAAAGTAACTTTTCGGGTTAAATCGATTAACACCGTTAGCGAGTCGTTAGCTTAAATCCCAAGAAACCTGTTTCGAGTTCTAGAATTCTGTCGCCGGATTCTATCTTATAATTCACCGAGGAATGCATAGGAAAAATCGGAATCGCGAAATTTTCATTTTCCCGCATTTTCCCTCTCCTATAAATAGCTTGAAAAACCAAAATCCTCACCATTTTCACCCATGGAGGCCGCGAGCTTCAAGAGGAGAAGGAGGAGGAAGATTTTCGCCGTTTCTTGCCTGATCGTCGCACTGACAGTTGCTATACGTAGGCCTCGAGGTACTGATGCTTTTCCTTACCTCTGATCGTAAATTCTGTCGCTTTTCTCTATGTCTTTCTGTGCTCAAAGTTTTGAGCTTTTTGTAAAATTGTCCAAATAACTTGATTTCAGTGTCTAAACTTATTGCCTGCATGCCCAAGAACATGAATATCCAGTTGTTTTCCACTGAATCTCGCCGAATCTCCGCAGAGATCAAATTCTGTAGAAATACCCATTTTTATGCTGAGGTTCCGCTTTTTGAATCAAAAACTCTCGACTGAGCTTAGCGTCAGTAGGATTAGTTGTCATAAACGTCGTGGGCATCGACCCCATCCAATTTATTTTTCGAAATTCTGATTTTGAGTTTCCGAGCTAAAAATCTTGACCAAAATACCCCTGTTCTAGTTTTCGATCCGATAATTTTTCTGAGAGTTTCCCTGGCCTAGATATCGCCTAAAAATACCTAGGAATTGATTTAGATCGAAGAAAAAGTTCGGAAACCCTATTTTCTAAAGTGGCCGAAACCTGTTTGTTAGGGTACTGTGTCCAAAAATAATTTTTGGGTCTGTATGACCTAAGCCATTGCGTAGCTCTTTCAATTGTCAAAATTTTGGCGTTGGTTTCGTGTCATTCCGAGTTCTGTAGCTCGAGTTATGCGCATTTTAGCGAAAACATGTCTTATTGTCCATTCGTGCCCAAATGTCGAACTCTAAAGCTTCGAAAGCTTCTTTTTGGGTTTTTTTAGTGTTATTAGTTGTATTGTTTCTTAGCGACTAAGTAATGGTACTTTGCTTAAGGTTTGGAACAAGTTGAGCTGAGGAAAGAGGCTTTGGAGCAAGCGGTGAGGTTTCACAACTGAGGAGGACGCCGGGGAGCTTGCTGGGTTCGGGAGCTTTATTTTGGATTGGACTGGGATGTTGAGCTTGGATGGAGATATTGGCTAAGGTAAGGGTAACTCAGTTTTAGAGCGTCATTTGAGTCTTGCCTGCTTTTATCGCACTGCTTGCGTTTGAGATGAAGTTGTTTAAACTTGATTGGCAATTGATTGAAATGTTGTATGCTTGCTTATGTTGACTGTTTCTGAGGCTTGTGCCAAATGTTTTCTGAAGGCTTCGGCTGAGTGAACTTATTCAGACGTGTGTCTCCGTTTTCTGAGAGGCTTCGGCCGTTTACTGGTTTCTGTCATTGAGCTGAGTTGGTATGTAATTGAACTGATTTATGATGGTTGATAATAGGAATAACATGTGGTTACTCCGAATTAATAATTGGTTTGGGCATTGTTGTTGACTGACTTGGCTTATGGGGCCTAAGCCTAAGAGGCGATCAGGTGATTGTGTTCACCTGGTTGTTCCGCCTTGTGTGGCGATAAGCGGCAATGAGGTGGTTGTGTCCACCCGAATGTCCCGTCTTGTGTGACGTATAAGTGGTGGTCAGGTGATTGTGTTCACCTGGTTGTCCCGTCTTATGTGACGTATAAGTGGTGGTCAGGTGATTGTGTTCACCTGGTTGTCCCGTCTTATGTGACGTATAAGTGGTGGTCAGGTGATTGTGTTCACCTGGTTGTCCCGTCTTGTGTGACGTATAAGTGGTGGTCATATGATTGTGTTCACCTGGTTGTCCCGTCTTGTGTGACGTATAAGCGGCGGTCAGGTGATTGTGTTCACCCGGTTGTCCCGTCTTGTGAGACGCTAAGTGGCGATGAGGAGGTGTGGTCCTATCATTGTCCCGCCTTGTGAGGCGTATAAGTGGCGGTCAGGTGATTGTGTTCACATGGTTGTCCCGTCTTGTGTGACGTATATGCGACGGTCAGGTGATTGTGTTCACCCGGTTGTCCCGCCTTGTGTGGCGCAATAAGTGGCGATGAGGTGGGTTTGTCCCACGGGATTGTCCCGTCTTTTGAGACGTTATAAAGTGGCGATGAGGTGGGTTTGTCCCACGGGATTGTCCCGTCTTTTGAGACGCTAAAGTGACGATGAGGTGGGTTTGTCCCACGTGATTGTCCCGTCTTGCGAGACGTTATTGTTTGATTGATATTGTTGAGGTTGTTGATATCTGATTTGATGTTGTATTGTTGAGGTTGTTGATATCTGATTTGATGTTATATTGTTGAGGTTGTCGATATCTGAATTGATATTATATTGTTGAGGTTGTTGATATCTGAATTAACATATATGTTGTTAAGTTGTTGATATCTGAGTAGAAATATTGTTGAGGTTGTTGATAGTTGATTTAAATCTATATTGTTGAATATATGTCGTCATCTATCTTGAATTAAGTTGCTAGTTTATGTGCCATGATATGCACTTGAATTTGAATAGCATGTTTTTCCCTTTTCTACGTGGTAATTGCATGGAGTTAACCCTTTCTGTTTGTTATTTGTTGTTTGGGCGCTTAACGCTATTAGGCGATGGAGAATCTTCGAAGGAGCTTAACCTTGGTGCAAGTAGAGATGAGGACTTGAAGGACAGTGGAGTACTCGACGAGTAGAGTCGGGTTTAAGGCTAGAGCCTTGGGTTAGAGAGCTTACCGTTATTGGTTTAAGCTTGTATAAAGATTTTAGGAATTTATATTTGAGGTTTCGGGTAGGTTCCGATGCATTGCTTTCCTGCGGTTCCCCGAGGTGAAGATCGTAGGGAGTATGTCGGATTCATGATGGCATTGCAGAATAGTTTTTGTTGAGTTTTTTCTATTGGTTAGGTTTTGTAGTTGGGAGTATGCATGACATGTTTTGGAAATACATTTGAAAAGAAAAAAAAATATACTCGTGTTTATTTATACATTCGTTTGGAAAATATTGCATATTTACTTTAATAGGTTACTAAAGTGACACCCGAAATTCGGGGCGTTACAAGAATGGTGCCAACAATCAAAAACCAAACAACCCCACGAAAATTACAACCCAATAATCATAACCCACCCCGAAACAATATAGAGCACACACACACACACAGCTAGATTCCGAGCGAGCCAAGTTGCCGGCAAAGACTTGCCGGAGACGACGGTGGCAGCGGCGGCGGTCGCCGGAGAAGACGGTGGCCGATAATCAAATTGATTTAGGGGTTTTGAAGCTGGCTTCAAAGGTATTCCAGTCGTGATGTCGGTTTCACCATTAGCTCATCCATCTCGCCGGAAAATAGGAGAGGAGTTAACAGTGGTGGCTTCTTTTTGCTGTCTTTTCCACGGTTGGTGGTGACTGCTTCACGGTCATGAAGAGAAGCCCGCGGTGGTGCAGGTCGTGCTCGTGACTACTGGACCTGTTGGCGGTGGCGGTGGTGTCGCGTGATGGTGGTGCCTGTGGCTCTGGAGTTCGCTGAACAGAGGAGGAGGGCGACGGTGGTGGCTGGAAACAGAGGAACTCGTTGTGATGGGGTGGTGGCTTTCGAGTGGAAGAGGAAGGAGCGGTGGTGTTCAGGTGTTGCTTGGTTGAAGCAGAAGGAGAAAATGGTGATGGTGAGAAAGAGAGGTAATAGAGATAACGTGTGAGAGAGAATGAATATATGAATTTAATTAGGTTAGTAAATTAGGTTTTAATTAGTTAGGTTAATTTCCTATTTTAATTTAAATGAAAAAAAAAAATTTAACACCTGGCCTCATTAATCCCATGTGGCCATGCCACATGGGCCACCGGAGCTCCGACGTTGACCAAGAGCTCCGGATGGACCAAAACCAAATCTTTTGGGAAAGGTTAGGGACTAAAACCCACATTTGCTCCAGCGAGGGATGAAAACCAAGCATTTGGTTAAGGTTAGGGACCAAAAACTTATTTAAGCCTAATTTTTTTTAGCACTTTTTGGAGAAACTATTGTTAGATTTTGATTTTCACAACATAACAGATACATGAGTGTTTCTATTTGCACATTATGATCTTTTAAAAATATTGTCTGATAAGATGTTTGTATCCATGTGGGGTTTAAATTTCAGCTCTAAATATAGCTTGAATTGTGCATCCTAAATCATTCGGTTCTCTTTAATTTGCCCTTTAGATTGTGCCTATAGCATATAAAACTTAGAATAGGTTATAGTAAACTTCATGAAAAGAAAGCCAAGTTCACAAGAAGATGAGTTCTATTTAAATATGAAAGAGACCCACTATGTAGCATAACAAACACAAGCCTTTATAGATTTGAATTTTTCAAATTTAAATATAGCATCTGATAATAGACAAGGATTTGCTTTTATTTTTATTGAGTTGTCACGTGTCTGGGCGCTAAGCGGCCCTTTTTTGCCGCACGGCCAATTACTTCAAAGGCAGGTTTGTTAAACCGCCTTGGGTGTTGGGCGGCCTCTGCAGGCCGTTGGGCGCCCAATACACTGTCAAACCTCATTTGGTTTGCCAAATCTTGCCCTTTTTCTTGAATTTTCATTTTCTACATGATCCCCTTGTGGGATGACTTGAATTTCCTTGATATTCTCTAAGCTTCCATCCTACATCAAAATTAGGGGATTAAATATGATTTCTATACAATAACTATCCTAAAACTAAGTATATAACAAATTAATCGATTGAGAGATGAAAAGATTAATAATTCAAGCATACAAGTTAAATAAGTGCCGAAAAAGATATCAAAATATACGTAAAAATGACACTTATCAAGTTTAAGAAGCACAACGACGCACACACAAAGAGAGGAAGCTTGAGTACCTGAATTTGTGGCACACCATTTCTACTCCATTTTAGCTCAAATTGGAGTATGTTGCTTGTCATTTTACTCATCATTTTAATGTACTCTTTTTAAGTTTTCATCTTCTCTAGTGCATGTAATAGTGTGTTCTTTATTGGGTCTTTATTGTGCCCATTTCCACCTTTGTTGGTGATGAATTTGATGTATCTAGTTGTAACACCCCGATTTCGGTGGCGTCACTTTAGTAACCAAAAATCAAATAAAGCGGAAAAGCAGGTATATTTTTTTTTCGTTTTGTTTAAATAAAAAGACTTGTCGAATCAAAGACTCAACCCAATCGCGATTAACAGCGACTAACATACAATATAAGTACAGCCCTCGCTGCAACTAAAAACATCGTCACGAGTGTCCTCAAGTGACGGAAAGTAACTGAAAGTGGTGCCGTAGGCAAATAAGTGCGACCCATAGTCAGAGTCATAACCTTTATAAATACAGTCCTCCAAGAAAGTAAGTCAGCCCGGAACGGCCTCCAAAAGACCTCCTACGTCCGACAAACTCCCTGTGATCCTCATGGAAGAGGACCACACGACAAGCTAATAGTCGGGGACCTACCCTGCCCCAAAATAAGAAATGACAATCAGAGCTATGACAACGACACCCGATATACTACACCCCTAACATCGACCCTCATCCGATCCTGCATGAAGTCCGGGTCCACGTCGAAGGCTCAGTAGTAGTCATTTCGCTCCGGGTCCTCCCCGAACGACGAACAATCACGAATAAACTGTTAAACGTCTGGCAGCAGGCCGACCGCCCAAACACAAACATGAACACAAAGCCAAGGCGCGAGGGTCAACTCACAGAATATGATAAATAATACAAGCAACATGTGAAGAATAAGGGGGTATATATAAATATAAGTTCTGCATTGCCTACCCTAAGGTATATACATGGCATGTTATCGAATCTCTAGTAACAACACAATATTCAATATCTCAACAATTCAACAAATAACATAACGATGTTCACCAATATCAAATCATCAAAATCTCAACATATGAAGTTAGGTGATAAGGTTAGTCAAACAATGTATCGTCCTCCCAACGCACAAGTGTCTAACTAAACAAATGTTCCCTGTCGTTTGCCCTAGGGTAAACGGCGATGAAATCTCACGCTTCCATGAAGTCTCACGCTTCAATGGAGTCTTACGCTTTCACGAAGTCTCACGCTTCAGTGAAATCTCACACATTCACGAAGTCTCACGCTTCAGTGAAGTTTCACGCATTCACGAAGTCTCACGCTTCAGTGAAGTTTCGCGCCTTCATGAAGTCTCCCGCTTCAATGAAGTTTCACACCTTCACGAAGTCTCACGCCTCAGTGAAGTTTCACGCCTCCGCAAAGTCTCCCGCTTCAGCGAAGGTTCCCGTCTCCACGAGGTCTCCCGCCTCAGTGAAGTTTCTGCTTTCACGAAGTCTCACACTTCAGTGAATTTGCACACTTTCATGAAGTCTCACGCTTCAGTGAAGTTCCATGCTTTCACGAAGTCTCACGCCTCAGTGAAGCTTCCCGGCTCATCCTTTGGATGGCTAAATAAACTGCTCAAAGAGCGAAGGAGTACCAATGTACTTGGAAACTTATTATTTTCCCGGCTTATCTTTTAGATAGCCAAACCACAAACTGCTCATCGAGCGAAGAGTACCTACATACTCAGAAACTTATTAGTTTCCCCAAAACTTGGATTCAGCGACACTTCTCATTTTCCAAAACTAACATCCAAGCTCTAAGCTTTCATCTGACATTGTTATCATTATTTAAAGGGTTTAGAGGTTGTTTAGTGTATTATGAATTTTCCTTGTAAAATAGTTTCCATTTAGGTTTATCTCTAATCTTATAAGTTTAAAAGATCTCATCATCCCAAGTAACTCCCAGAGAAGGTCTCGATCCACTAAAATAATAAGGGTTCGATCCTCGGTTCGTCCCATCAAACTTTTTCCCAAATTCTCATCTTGAGTATGGCATAACTACCCGGTTCCCCACACTCTGACGTTCCACAAATATTCGTATAATTGCACAGTATAATCAATATAATCCAGCAAATCATGTGCACAACTATTCACATAGCCTATGATTATCCATTTAGCAAGTACAGCATATGAATCAATCAATGACAAATCAAAGCGATAAATAAATCCCAATCACCAATGTCGGCCGAAGCCTCAGAAAACGGAGACACACGTCTCAATTAGTTCACTCGGCCGAAGCCTCCGGAAAAACATTTCCCAGTCAATCACAATCAAGTGCATAAACAATAAATCAAGTCGAATTGGTCGACGCCTAAAACATTAGCGAGCAAGGTAAGTTGCCCTCACCTCTAGTTCCTCTAGAATCACAGTGTAAGTCACACTCACAAGCTTGCTCAGTCAAGTCCAAGGTTTCCACAAACGAACCTTAGAGCAAACAAAGCAAAAATCAATCAAAATAAGTCGGTACAATCGAAACAATACTAACTAACGTTAGACAAAGCTCAAGGAGCTTTAGAGTACAACATTTAGGCACAAATGGAAGGGCTTTCCCCGAATGGATGAGTTTTGACTCGATCCAAGTTTGGTACAAAAACACTTTATTCGCTAAAACGTGCATAACTCGAGCTACATAACTCGGAATGACACGAAACCAAAGCCAAAATTTCGAAAACGGAGAGAGCTACGCTATAACTCAGGTCATACAGACCCAAAAATTATTTTTGGACACGGTACCATACCAAATAAGTTTCGGCCACTATCAAAATAGGGTTTCCCGAACTCTTTCTTCGATCTAATTTAATTCCTAGGTATTCTTAGGCGATATCTAGGCCAGGAAAACTCTTAGAAAAATTATCGGGTCGAAAACTAACACATGGGTATTTTGGTCAATGTTTTTAGCCCGAAAACTCAAAGTCGGAATTTTGAAAAATAAATTTGATAAGCGTGTTCCTAATGACATTTATAACAACTAATCCTACTGACGCTAAGCTCAGTCAGGAGTTTTTGATTCAAAAAGAAAAGCTTTTACCCAATAATGGGTTTTTCCAGAAAATTGATCTCTGCGACGATTTGGCGAGATTCAGCAGAAAACAACCGGATATTCATGCTCTTGGGCATGTAGGCAATAAGTTTAGACACTGAAATCAAGTTATTTGAACACTTTTACAAAAAGCTCAAAACTTTGAGCACAGAAAGACATAGAGAAAAACGACAGAATTTACGATCAGAGGTAAGGAAAAGCATCAGTACCTTGAGACCTACGCGTAGCAACGAACAGAGCGACGATCAGACAAGAATTGGCAAAAATCAATTCTCCCCTCCTTTCTCCTCAAGCTCTCGACCGTGTGTGTGTGTTGGTGGTGATGATATATATATTTTTTATTTTTCAAGCTATTTATAGAAAATGGAAAACGCGGGAAAATGAATATTTCGCGATTCCGATTTTTCCTGCACATTCCTCTGTGAATTATAAGATAGAATCCGGCGACAGAATTTCAGAACTCGAAACAGGTTTCTTGGAACTTAAGCAAACGATTCACTAACGGTGTTAATCGATTTAACCTGAAAAGTTACTTTTTTCAGTTGATGTCGGATGACAAAACTTCCTTCTGAAGAAAGATTGGAAACATCGAAAGAAATGGGTGTGCGCGTGTGGAATCTTCGTTTGAAGCTCCGAATAGAAAAAGTCTTCATCAACAGTTTACTTTAAGGTTCTTGAGCTATCAGAGATTTAGTTTCGGCAAACTTCCGAGAATTGGAATCGGACGTTCGTACATTCCAGGGTTTCGTGTCGAAACACTTGTCATGGAAAGGAATAAGAGAAATTTTTATATTCCTCTGAAGATTTTTGAATTTCGTTTCTACAATGCTTTAAGAGCAGATTAGCCCTTTACTAACACTTTCGCCCTAAGGCAGACATGAATAAGGCTTGTGCTATAATCTATAGCGACTACAGTACTATTCCCAAGCAATTTCCTGAACGTTCTTCTTCATTAAGTCATCCAAAACAGCATTCTCCTTTACCAGGTCCTTTTGCGGTTAAACCGATTCTACTCGTGGGTTAGAAAAATAATTAAAAATAATTATTTAAATCCAAGTCTGAAATTTGGGTCTTACACTAGTGATGCTAGTGAGACATTATTTTGTACCCACTATTTTTCTATAGTGGATGCTTACTGGTTGGTCCCGTGGTTGTTTACTCTCTCACACTGAGGAAGGTTTTTCCACGTTAAAATTCATTGCGTCTCTATTTTACTTTATTGCCTCTATTGCTCTTGTTGTTGCTGGTATTGGATTTGTTGGAAGTTTCTAAGTTCAGGTTCTCACAAGTTAAAAGGAGTTTTTGTACTCCTAACTTTCCGCTGCGCTACTCTGATACCCAACAGTTTGTCCACAGATTTTGGGTTTCGTTTTGTTTGCTTTGAAACTAATTGTCTCCAACTTTTTGAGAGGTGGATGAGACATCCAAGGGAGCATCCTACTTGACTCTATTATGGGCAATTGTCATAGTTTAGTTTCTTATTTTGATTTTGATGTTTTTACGCTTGTGCGTTGTTGCGGTAATGTTGTTGTTGATAGCCTGACAAAATTGTCTTTATCTTCAGGATTGAAGAGGTTCCGGACAAAATTGATACATCATGAATTCATGATGTAATGATTATGTTCTGCTTCTTAATATAATCAAGGTTGTTTGGAAAAAAAACCATATAAATTTAAACCAAAATAATATTTTTAAGAGTAAAATACATTCACCCCCTCAAGGTTTGCAAGAATGACACTCCACCCCATTCTTTTTTAAAATCTACACTCCACCCCATTTTTTATAAAGGCAAAATTTAGTGACGAAAACAAATTCGTCACTAATAAAAAATAATTACTAATTAGTTAAAATTTAAATAAATTTAATGCATATACACTATCATACATTAATTTATGAAAATAATTTTACTGAGTTAAATTTAAAAAAATCATCCACTCTGTCTGTTAAGTCTACGTCCCATCTATCTCCAAATCATATTTCTCACAACAAACAGTCACCACCAAGCCTTTGCTCTTTAACAAGGCGGCTACCGTCCCAAAATGTGAAACTCCATGGCACCACCATGCCTCAAAGTTTTGTTGCGACCTGAACCCCAGAACGTGAATCGCACATCCCCAATGCCACTTGTTCAACTACTTCTTGTGAACTTCACCCCTTTAAGTTGTGACCCAACGCTTTGTTGGTTTAAGATGTTGTTGGATTTTGTTAAAAACGGTGCTCCACCGCATCGTTGGGTTCTAATAACCTCCGATCCACCTCATATTTCTTAATTTTGTTTCTCTATTTTCTTCACTCATTTGTGTTGCTTTTTGGGTCTACAATCCAATTTTGAAAATTGAAGGTATACAAAGATTATTTTGATTAAAATTAAATTTTTACCATATATGAAAACACAAGCATGTTTTACTATATTCGAGATATGGTTTGTCAACCGGTCAGGTGTGCTATTGCAGAATTTGCACTGTGAATTTACGGAGGAAGAACACGATTGAGAGACTGAGGAGGACTGTGATGTTTTCATTTTTAAATTTATTGGATTATATTGAAAATATTTTTTGAAATTATTGATTAAAAATTTAAATAATAACTAATTATTAATGAAGAATATTTTTCGTCACTAAATTTGTCTCTATATAAAATGGGGTGGGGTGTAGATTTTAGATAAAAATGAGATGAAGTGTAATTCTAACAAACCTTGAGGGGAGTGAGTGTACTTGACTTTTTTTTTAAACTACAAATTTAATCCATTACCATACTCATCAGATCCGAGTCATGTTCTTTGTAAAGAGTGCTACAACACATGAGATGGAACTTGGAAGGAAATTTCAACGAAGTTAACTCCTACAATGATGATAACACATTCCCTTTTATGAAAAGCATCTTAGTTGGCTAGTTTGATTCTGATTTTTGATTTCACATGTTGAGGGCTGAACATGGGTTGGGTTGGATAGATTTTCAGGCTAATCAGGACCTGAATCGATCATAACTGTTTGGGTTGGGTTGGGTTGGATTTTGTGAATTTTCACCTACGAATCCGAACCAACCCAATCCGACAATCTTCGGGTTGGTTTGGATGAATTGATTGGATCGCTATATTAAAATAAAAATAAATCTGAAATATTGAAAAATATTAAAAAACAAGTACTTCAAGTCTCTATCATGCGATTACATCATAAGTTAATAACTACCATCTACACACATCTATTATATACAACAACACATTGTTGGGGTTGATTGCAATGTAAGTCTCACATTGCTAATGAAGGAGAAAAAAGATCAAGTTATGCATCTTGGAGAAGTCCCACATCGCTTAGATTAGTGAGGGGTGGGAGGGTTCAAGACTATATATAGGGATCTCAAGCTCCTTGTTTCAACACACCAAAACACCAAAGATGTAGCACCTGAAAACACTTTAAGTTTATATTTGTGTTTTCTTTTTCTCTTATGCTCTTGTTTTAGAGTATTGTGAGATGTAGTTCAAATATTTACTTTGGAGAGTGTGAGTGTACTGAGGTTATGAGGTGGTTGAGAGTGAAGTCTATGTGTTGTAACAATTTTCACATAGTGTTTATTCTCTGGTTGTCGGTTTTGACAACGGCCGTGGTTTTTTCTCCGGTTTTGGAGTTTCCACGTTATATTCTTGTGTTGTTGATTGCGCTCCTGGTTTATTTTACTTCTTCAGCTGTGTTATTTCCTAACAGTGGTATCAGAGCTTCCGGTTCGATGGATATTACTTGGTGTGATATTGCGAAGGTGCTGAAGAAGTGGTCTGCAGCTGCGATGATGCTGTGATGGAGGAGTTGATGCAATCATGATTACACAAGGCGTTCTGGGCATGAAATTGTCCAGGTGGCACACAGGCATTGGTTGATATAGATGCAAGGTGTGTGATGATAGCGTGCGGGCATTGGTTGGCGTTGATGCAAGGTACGTGGTTATGTCGATGGCTGATGAACTTTCGGAGAAAGCCAACATGGAAGTTGCACTATAAATTTTCAACAAGGTTTCGGCATGTGGAAATTCTTGGAATGGTTTAGATCCAAGTGAAGAAAATTCTTGGGATGGTTTAGTTCCAAGTGTAGTGTACTCTTTTATGGTGGAGTATGATAATTTAATTTGTCGGTATATAGACAATGAAAATTATGTTTGTCGGTGAAGACAATGATTGTCGGTGTAGACAATGAACATTGAAGACCATTACAATCAAGGTGGAGATTGCTGGGGTTGATTGCAATGTAAGTCCCACATTGCTAATGAAGGAGAAAAAAGATCAAGTTATGCATCTTGAAGAAGTCCCACATCGCTTAGATTAGTGAGGGGTGGGAGGGTCCAAGACTATATATAGCAAGGTTCTGAAAACCGGACCGGACCGGTTCGACCGGGAACCGGGCACAGTGCCGGTCCGGAGCATAAGGAAAACCGTCTGTTGTTCCAACCGGGGTTAAACCGGTGCAACCGGTCCTGAACCGGCAAAACCGGAAAAAACCGCGGTTAGGCCGGTTATTCCCGGTTCTGAACGGAAACGTCAAAACGACGCCGTTTTGGAGAAAAACCGGGTCAAACCGCTTAAAAAAACAGAACGACTGCGTTTTGAATTATTTTTGAAAAAAAAAAGGAAAATAGAAAGGCAGAGAACGAAGAAAACGTTTGAGAAGAATGAAACCGTGAAACAGAGCAACGTGAACGTGACTGTCTGGAACCCTTCTCCTCTTGAGCGCCGACCTTGACCCTCCCTGCGGCGGTGGAATCCGACGACGGCGGTGGTCCCTGCGGCGGCGGCGACCCTCAATCAACAGTAGAGTGTTTCAGAGTTCAAACATAGTAAGTGAGGAACAGAGCAAACTCGGTTCAAAGTTCAAACATGGCTACCACTCAACAGGTTCTTCTTCTTCTTCCAAACTGATTTTTCTTTTCTCTTTTCAGTTTTCAACCTTTTCTTTATTTGATTTCCATAGGGTTTGATTTCTCAATTCTCTTACTGTTTATGAATTTGAATATGATGACTGTTTAATTGTAGAATGATGGAAGAAATACTACTCCGGTTGATGCTTCTCCTAATGTTGTTGGGACACAAGAAGCGGCGGAAAACGCTGCTAATGTTCGTGGGAAAAAAGATCCTGCTTGGGAGCATTTTGCATTTCAAAAGGAAGGAAGGTCATGTACGTACACTTGCCTCTATTGTGGAACGTCATACAAAGGCGGGGGAATAAATAGAATGAAGCACCATCTTGCCGGCATACCAGGTCAAATATTAGCTTGCAAGAAAGTTCCTCCTGATGTTCGCCATAGAATGGTAGCTTTATTAGAAAGCATTGAACAAAAGAAAAATGAAGCCAAGAATAACCGCAATGAAGCATTTGGTGATGGAGCTATTGATGAAGTTAGTCATGAACTCAATGCTTGTCCAACTGTAACACCAGCATCTACTCAAAGCAAAGGAAAAAGGAAAGCTACTGGTGAAATTGACAATTACTTTGCTCCAAGAACGACTCCTGGATCCCAACCAACACTTAAAAGTGTTTTGTCTAGTAAAGAAGCTGTACACAAAGCTAAGATGGCAATTGCTAGATGGTTTTTTGATGCTTGCATTCCATTTAATGCATTACAATCACCATATTTTCAGCCAGCATTGGATGCAGCTGTTGCCATTGGCTCTGGTTTTAAAGGTCCATCTTATGATGAATTAAGGGTCAACTTGTTAGGAGATTGCAAGAAAGAGTGTCAGTTACTTGTTGAAAGCCACCGGGCCAATTGGGCTAAGTATGGATGTACAATCATGGCTGATGGATGGAGTGATCAACGACAAAGAACTTTGATAAATTTTATGGTTTATTGTCAAACATGTATAATCTTTGTGAAACTTGTTGATTAATTGTTTGATATTGTTCATAATGTTGAAACTTTGTTGAATTCACTTATTTCAAAAGCTACATTTAAGTAAGTTTTTCACTTTCACGTTATGTAATTAGGTGGTGAAGAAGTTGACATTTCAGAGGAGCCACTGATGGAGTCAGTTGATTTTCAAATTGGGGCAAATGTTGAATCATCGCCGTTTGATGGAATAGAGTTCAATCTTAATGATGTTAATGATTTCTGATTATATTTGTTGTGTTGTTAACTTGTTATTCATACTTTGTTAAGTGTTGTTAAATTTAGACTTTTGTCATTGGTATTGATTTAAGGTTGTTGTTGAACCTAAATGTTATGAGTTATGACTTATGTAAGTTGGTGGTGTTTGCATCTAAACAAAGTAACAAACTATCATTTGGACTTGTGGAGTTACATTTGTTGGCTTATATATTTTAGCTTTTGTTATTTACTTATTTTACTTTACAACAATTAGATTTAGTCATTTAGATGACCTAAAAAAATTATGTATATATATTTTTATATGTATATAATATAAAATTATATTATTTATATTGATACGGTTCAACCTCGGTTCAACCTCGATTCAACCCCGGTTCGACCTTTGAACCTTAAACCAGTGCCTTGACCGGTTCGATGACCGGTCCGGTTTTCAGAACATTGATATATAGGGATCTCAAGCTCCTTGTTTCAACACACCAAAACACTAAAGATGTAGCACCTAAAAATACTTTAAGTTTATGTTTGTGTTTTCTTTTTCTCTTATGCTCTTGTTTTAGAGTATTGTGAGATGTAGTTCAAATATTTACTTTGGAGAGTGTGGGTGTACTGGGGTTATGGGGTGGTTGAGAGTGAAGTCTATGTGTTGTAACAATTTTCACATAGTGTTTATTCTCTGGTTGTCGGTTTTGACAACGGCCGTGGTTTTTTCTCCGGTTTTGGAGTTTCCACGTTATATTCTTGTGTTGTTGATTGCGCTCCTGGTTAATTTTACTTCTTCAGCTATGTTATTTCCTAACACACATAACTAAACAAGTACTTCAAATTTTTAAATCTGACAAGTAATTACAAACAAATTAGTCTCCAAGTTTCCTAAAAATCACTCAAATAATAGGATCCAAGTCTCCATAAATTACATACCCTATTATAGTAAGGTAGGCAAAAATTAAAATTATTAAAAATATATATTAAATAATATATTATTATTATTACATGATTGGATTTCGGGTTGGGTTGGATGGATTATTATGGAATCCGATATTCGATCCAAAGATGATTGGATCGTAATAAAATCCATCTGGTAGACTCGTTGGCCCAATCCAACCCGCATTTTTACTATTGGATCAGATTGGGTTGGATGGATTTATTGGGTTGACCCAACCCATGTGCACCCGCGTATGTTGATTGAGCTATTAATTAATCAGAAATTTTGCTTTTGACAGATAAATTTGTAGTTATACCGATAATGTGTTGATCTAAAGGTAAATAGAACAGTTCAAACTCCAGAAAAATCATCTGTTAAGAGAAACGACACAATCTCCTCAACAGGTTTATACTTATCAATGACTAAAAAGGAATAAAAAAACAGTATGTGGTAAGTTAATAAACCATCGAGCATCTTGCCATTGTAAAGCACAAAGCGCCATTAGTTAAATAATTATTGTGCATCTTTAATAATAATTTTTTCGGAGACTTTAATAATAACAAGCATGTGATGCACAGCATCAAAACATAAGCATGCCTTTTGACTTTGTGAGAAGTGGGAACTGAGAAGGGATTGGAGATCAATGGCAGAAGCTCATAATATCAGTAACAGAGGACCAAGATGGTCTCTCAATGGAATGACAGCCCTTGTCACTGGTGGCACACGTGGAATTGGGTTCTCATTTTCTCCTTTTCTTTGATTACTATGTTTTGCTTATTACATCTTTGATTACTATGATTATGCTTATTACATCTTTGGTTACTATGATTATGCTTATTTTATTTGTTCTCATTGATCCATTTGAAACAAACTCTGTTTAGGCATGCCATTGTGAATGATCTAGCTGCGTTTGGCGCTGCTGTGCACACTTGTTCCAGGACAGAATCAGAGCTGACCAAGTGTTTGCAAGAATGGCAAAGTCAAGGCTTTTTGGCTACTGGGTCAGTCTGTGATGTGTCCTCTAGGCCTCAGAGAGAGAAGCTCATGCAGGAAGTGGCCTCCACCTTCAATGGCAAGCTCAAAATCTTTGTAAGTATTCAATAGTGCTAAAAGCATTTTTTTGTTTGTTTCCGAAGATATTCCTCAGCCGACAGACATGAGACTAATCCCTCAAGGCTCAGAGATCATGTTAAGTGGAGTGGGTAGGTCTCTCCCAACAAATGATTTTCCATAGGCACTGCCTAGGGTTCAAACCCTGAACTAAATGTTTAAGGATTCTAACTATCTACTAATTGTACTACACCTTTTTGATAGTGCTAAAAGCATAAAAAAGGGCTTGGAGAAAGCCATTAGATTGTGTTTGTAGATCTATTCAGAAGATTGTGGAACTCTGATACCTTGAATTTGGCATGATCACTGGAACTTAGACTACATTTAGATATATGATGCAAGTGGAATGGAATGGAAAGGATAGAAGATAGTGGAATGAAAAATAACTGGAATGAAAAAAAAATACCATTTTATTGTTTGGATAGTTTAAGGATGATATTGACTTTTTGCATGCCATTCTCTATGAATCGGAGGGTATGAAAAAATGGAGCATTGCTTTCAAAATAGCCTCCTTTCATCTAATTTACCTGTCACGAATCATAAATATGCATGACATTGTGCTTCAGATAAACAATGTAGGAACAAACTTTAGAAAGCCAACAGTTGAGTACACTGCTGAAGAATATTCAGAGCTGATGACTGTTAATTTAGACTCTGCATTCCATCTGTGCCAACTTGCCCATCCTCTTCTAAAAGCATCTGGGGTGGGCAGCATCGTGTTCATTTCATCTGTTGCAGGAGTGGTGAGCTTGGGTACTGGATCTGTCTATGCAGCATGTAAAGGTGAGTACTGCACTCATCAGGTCTTCTGTCTCATATAGATATGATTTAATAAAATGTTAGCATGAGCAAAGAGAGGCAATAATATTTTGTCCACTGATTTTTCAGCTGCAATTAATCAGCTTACAAAGAATCTGGCTTGTGAATGGGCAAAAGACAACATAAGGAGCAATTGTGTTGTGCCATGGGCAACCAGAACCCCACTTGTAGAACATGTAATTTTCTTGTTCTCTACCTTTCTTCATCTTTGCTGTTTCCCCTTCTAAGTGAAGCATTAAAAAAAAACTATTTATTGCATATTTGGACACACCGTGGAAAAGCAGGATGAAGCCAAAATCACAATGGACAGAAGCAACTTCTCTTAGCTTTTGCTTGTCCACCTTGATTTTGGCTTCACTGTGCTATTCTATCGTGGATCCAAACATATAGACAAGACATTAGCTAACCATCCAAACCTGCAGAATTGCGAAAGAAGCACTGAGCTAATTTTACCACTTTCATAACTTTATACAGACATTTTCTATGTCTACTCATCATTGCTTCACCAAAATATTAGCATGTTAATATGTCATATACAATGAACTCCCAAAATTAATACCAATTTAAATATGTCTACATAGTACCAAACCACTGATCCCAACATGCTAAGCTTTTAGAATCTAGAAGGTCTGTTATTTTTGCTATCACAGTATTTCCTGCATTATGCACTGAGGGTCTGCTTTCAAATTTCATCAGTTATAAAAGAAATTGTACTTATAAGCTTTCTTTCACCACCACCTCTTTTATGGATAGGCAGTAGCATGGGTGGAATAATATATAGTGTTTCTCTATGCCATTATGTTTAATCCACAATATAGATTTTGAAGTCAATATTGGACAACCAACCTAGTAGAATTTTATAGTTTTTCTACTTCGAATTTATATGACCATTGTATTGAGATAATCAGATTTTTATTCATTACATGTATGTGCATCATCATTAAGCAAATATTTGTATTCAATGTTTTAGCAATTTGAATTTTGAATTCTTAAATTGTTTACTCCAACCTTTTTCTTTTTTGTAGTTGTTTCAAAACCAAAAGTTTGTGGATGATATCATGTCTCGAACCCCTCTTAAGCGCATTGCAGAACCCGAAGAAGTGTCATCGTTGGTGGCTTTCCTTTGTTTGCCTGCTGCGTCTTACATCACTGGACAGGTTATTTGTGTTGATGGAGGACTAACAGTGTATGGATTTCAACCCAGCATGAGAATCACCTGAAATTCTGTATTTGTTAGTCTAAGTGGAATAAATTATTCTCATTTTGTTTCAACTCTGCTGGTAGCTGTATCAGTATGTGACAAACCTTGATCTGCAATTATGTTTTCTTTTTCTTTTGATATGAGAATGGTTTGTTGTAGTTAACTCATGAAGTGTTTATTCTTGAACTGCTTGTTCTTTTTAGTTCTTTTGTGCACTTCTTCTCCCTTCCATTTTTCTTTTTCATCAATTAGCTTCTTTTTTCTGACACATGCACAGCTTTCTTTCATTGTTTTCTGGTTACTTTAGTTGTAGGTACTTTCTGATTGATTCAGCAAGTGAAAATGTGAGTTTTTGAGAGGCTTTGCGACTATGCTTCAGATTGAGTCCCTGTGAAAGAGTGGGAATAGTTGAAGTTGCAATAAGAAAAAAAAACAAAAGAGTATGTGTAGCATTAGCATACGAACCAGAAATAGAGGTAGAGGAGGGTGTCGACCTTGAGAGATGATTGCGATGAAGTTTGGAAGTGGATCAGACATTAAGAATGAGAACAAAAGCCATTCCTTACGAACTGCGACAACAAACAACCATGTGGTCATGTGGATGTGGATAAAGTCACACGTGGGATATATCATCCACATTAATTTTTGTTGAGAAAAGCAGAAACACAGTGAGATTTTGTTTTAGCCCCCTGCTCAAGTAAAGTTGAAAAAACATCCATGCGGTTAGAGATATAACAAGGTTTAATCATTGTCCGAACTGAAGTTCCGGTCGCTTTGTCTGATATGACACATCCATATGTATAAATGGAGCTGAGTGACAACCAAAAGTAATTATCTAAATTTTAAGTCCCATCTGTGTAATTAATAATTAAAAGTAAATTCTAAATTAAAAGTAAAAACTAAGAAAAAACCCTTAATCTTTAATTAACTAAACTAATCTAATTCCAAAATTACCTAAATAAAACCTACTCTAAATCCCTCTTCCTTATCTAATTAAATATGTTTTTGGATGCTTTCACAGAATAATGACAAGCATGTGATGCACAAGAGTAAAATATAGACATGACTTTTGACTTTTTGAGTGCAATAGAGAAGAGGGAACTTAGAAGGGAGTAGAGATCAATGGCAGAAGCTCATAGCAGTATCAGAGGACCAAGATGGTCTCTCAATGGAAAGACAGCTCTTGTCACTGGTGGCACTCGTGGAATTGGGTTCTCATTCTATCCTGCTCACTCAAACTTCCATTTTGCTACATGTATGCTAATTTAGTTTATTCTGATTGATCCATTTGAAACAAACTGTGTTTAGGCATGCCATAGTGAATGATCTAGCGGCGTTTGGTGCTGCTGTGGACACTTGTTCCAGGACAGAATCCGAGCTCAATACGTGCTTGCAAGAATGGCAAAGTCAGGGCTTTTTGGTTACTGGGTCAGTCTGTGATGTTACATCTAGACCCCAAAGAGAGAAGCTCATGCAGGAAGTAGCCTCCACCTTCAATGGCAAGCTCAACATCTATGTAACTATTCAATAATGCTAACCATATAAAGGGGATGGACAAAGCCATTACAATTAGACTGTGTAATAGATCTATGCAGAAGAGTGTGAATTAGACATTTTGATTCTTGTTTCATATTCTGTGTATAACTTTTTTGGCACTATCATGTAGTCATGCATATTATTGTCACATAATTGGAAAAAAATTGAATTAACATATGACATTGTGCTTTAGATAAACAATGTTGGAGCAAACTTTAGGAAGCCAACAGTTGAATACACTGCTGAAGATTATTCTGAAATGATGTCACTTAATTTAGACTCTGCATTCCATTTGTGCCAACTTGCACATCCTCTTCTAAAAGCATCTGGAAATGGAAGCATTGTGTTCATTTCATCTGTTGCAGGAGTGGTGAGCTTGGGTACTGGAACTGTCTATGCAGCAAGTAAAGGTGAGTTTGAGCACTACACACATCAGGTCTTCTGTTAATAAAATGTTAGCATGAACAAAAAGAGATAGTTATGTTCTGACCACTGATTTTTCAGCTGCAACTAATCAGCTTACAAAGAATCTGGCTTGTGATTGGGCAAAAGACAACATAAGGAGCAATAGTGTTGCGCCATGGGGTACCAGAACCCCACTTGTGGAACATGTAATAATCTTGTTCTCTATCTTTATTCATTTTAGTTGTTTATCTTTCTAACGAAACAATAAAAGGGCAAACACGGTGCTATAAAGCTCCCACTATGAGCGAGGTCCAAAGAGAGACCAGATCCATTTGTAGATTTAATGTAGGCGGTCTTACCTCACATTTTTGCAAGAGACTAATTCTACAGTTCGAAACTATGACTGCAAAGTCACATCACAGTAACCTTATAGTTGTGCCAAAACTCTCTCTATTTTCTAAGGAAGCAATAAAATTAAATATTACTTAGTAAACAGCACATTAGCAAACTATCCAAAGTCCAAACCTACAGGATTTGGGACGTGCATGTAAGAAGCACTGCGACAATTTTACCACTTTCATAACTACAGACAGACATTTTCTATTGACATTTATCATAAACTTCACCAAAATAACTGCATGACATGTACAATGAACTCCCATAATTAGAACCAATTTATAATGTCTGTACTAAACCACTGCTCCCAACATGCTAAGCTTTTAGAATCTATAAGGTCTTCTTGATTTATTTTAGCAATCAAGTATTTCCTGTATTATGCACCGATCAAGATTTTGCTTCCAAGTTTCAACAATAATTTTAGCAATAGTTTTTATGCTTGGAATTCATATGTCCATTCTATTAAGATGGGCTTGTGCACCATCAAGTAAATCTCTTTATTCAACGTTTTGGCAATTGAAGTTTGAACTTTCATTTTGGAATTGGAAGTCTGTGTTTGATCCAACTTTTTAAGTTTCTGCAGTTGCTTAAAAACCAACAGTTTGTGGATGATGTCATGTCTCGAACACCTCTTAAGCCGTTAAGCGCATTGCAGAACCTGAAGAAGTGTCATCATTGGTGACTTTTCTTTGTTTGCCAGCTGCCTCTTACATAACTGGACAAGTTATTTGTGTTGATGGAGGATTCACTGTGTATGGATTTCAACCCAGCATGACAATCACCTGAAATTTCTTAAGTGGAATAAACTATCCTCATTCATTTTCAACTCTACTGGTACCTATGTGTGACAAGTCATGACCTTGATCTGCAATTTTGTTTTCTTTTTCTTTTGATTGCATGAGAATGGTTTGTTGTAGTTAACTCATGAAGAGCTTATCAACGGCTCTCGTTGGATCAAGGGTAAATATCTTACCCGTAGGATCACATTATATTCTTAACTGTCACATCATGTCCTTATAAATGTATTCTCCTCCTCCTCCTCTTTATCACTATGTTTGGTAGAGTAGAGAAAGATAGAGAAGAGAGAGTAGAGAAGAGAGAAGTTGAGTAGAGAGAAATAGGTAAGAAATAGAGTAGATTTTAAGGTTATTTGTTATGATAGAGATAGAAGAGAGAGAAGAGAAAGAATGAGGTGGAAGAGAGAGAAAATATTAATTTTTATGTAAGAAAAGTAGTTTTTAAAAAAACAAAGACATTTGTGGCGGCTAGGAGCCTAATGTGGCGGTTTAGCAACCCCACTGTTTTGGACATAACAGAAAAAAAAAATAAAAAAACTTGGCAGATTCAGTTTCTTCGCAAATAGCGAAGACCACAAAAAGTGGATTTTTGGTTCCCTTAAACTCTCTCTCATCTACGGTAAAATACAACCAAACAAGATTCTTTCTTCATCTCTTGCCTATCTCTCTCTTCAAACTCTCTCTCCTCTATCTCATGCTTACCAAACATAGTGTATATTCTTAACTGTCACATCATGTCCTTATAAATGTATCCTCCTCCTCCCTCAATTTTCTGCGGTAGACATTTGTGGCGGTTTATAACGGCCACAAAATGTGGTCCAACCGCCACAAAATGTTGCTGCAAAATATTGGCACCATTAGTGGCGACCCGAAACCGCCACAAATGTCTACTGCAGAAAATTGAGAGAGAAAAAATTTGAGAGTATTCGTTCCCTAATTCAACACACATTCAACTTTTACTCACTTTTGTTTAATAAAATTCAACACCCTACCCACCACTTTTATTTCATATTCTTATTTTCTTTTATGTTTTTGTTTTTGTGATTATAAATTAATAATAATTATTGATTGAAATTAAATTAAAATAATTAAGAGCTATTTTTTTTCTTTCTAGTTTAATAATTTATTTGAAATTTATTTTTTAAATTTTATATTCTTAATTAATTGGAGGCTAAATATAAAAACTAGAGGGTCAAATGTCGTTTTTTTTGTGTCCAAATCAAATGAACCAAATCTTTATTTATAGACAAAAAAATTGATGAATTTTAGTAAAAAAAAAATTAATTGACTATGAAATAATTGACCCCAAATAATTAGGATGACATAAAAATCTAAAAATCATAACAATCAATGAGATTTTGCCAAGTGTATTAAGTGACTCCCACTACCAACACATTCAACCGGCTTAAAAAATTCAACCAGCCGAACATTAACACTATGTTTGGTAAGCATGAGATAGATGAGAGAGAGTTTGAAGAGAGAGATAGGCAAGAGATGAAGAAAGAATCTTGTTTGGTTGTATTTTACTGTAGATGAAAGAAAGTTTGAGGAACCAAAAATCCACTTTTTGTGGTCTTCCCTATTTGCGAAGAAACTGAATCTGCCAAGTTTTTTTTTTTTTTTTTTCTATTCTGTCCAAAACAGTGGGGTTGCTAAACCGCCACATTAGTCTTCCTAGCCGCCACAAATGTCTTTGTTTTTTTAAGAAATACTTTTCTAACATAAAAATTAATATTTTCTCTCTCTTCCACCTCATTCTTTCTCTTTTCTCTCTTCTATCTCTATCGTAACAAACAACCTTAAAATCTACTCTATTTTTTACCTATTTCTCTCTTCTCTACTCTCTCTTCTCTATCTTTCTCTACTCTACCAAACATACTGTAAACACCCTAATCAACCGTCCACTGCACACCTCCACCTCCAAATGTTGAATAGCTTTTTCAACCCCTTCATTGCACATTGTCTAAGTAACTGTATAATAATTTTTTTCTTTTAGATGCAATTTTATAATGATATATTATAGGGTAGCACCGGGTGTTAGATTTGCCACCCCGGCAATAGATCTAACACCCCACTTAAAAGTGGGGAAATACTAAAATGTCCCTCTGTGTTTATTTTCGGAACATAAAGTTCCGAATTTTTTCGGAACATAAACTTCCATAGGTAAGTTGGGAGAACAGTCAATATCATGTTTCTATGATGTTTCGGAACATCATGTTTCCAATATATTTCGGAATGTTATCTTCCGAAGGGTACTCCTACCATTTTTTTAAAAAGCCTGGGTGTTAGATCTATTGCCTGGGGTGGCAAATCTAACACCCTATATTATATCCAATGAAGGCTGAAGAGGGATCTGAACACAACTAGATACTCCCTTTTTGAGTTCTTAGGGAGAGAAATTGTAATTAAGCCACTCAGCCCCATATGAAATGGCAGCTGAGGAGGGCACTACTACTACAATACCAAACAGACCCTTAAGATGGTCCCTCAACGGCATGACTGCTCTTGTCACCGGTGGAACTCGTGGCATTGGGTCAGTTTCTTTCTTCATCTCTCCTTCTTTTGCAAAGACTGTGTTTTGATTCTCACCCATTTGAATTCTGGCTCCAAAGTTAACACCTTTGCCATAAAAATTTAATCTTTTTGGTCTGAACCTCTGAAACCCAGGCATGCCATAGTGGAAGATTTATGTGGGTTTGGTACCACTGTCCACACTTGTTCCAGAAACCAAGCAGAGCTTGATAAGTGCTTATCTGATTGGCAGAGTAAGGGCTTTTTGGTTTCTGGGTCAGTGTGTGATGTGTCATCTTTAGCTCACAGAGAGAAGCTCATTCAAGAAGTTACCTCTATCTTCAATGGCAAGCTTAATGTTTATGTAAGTTGAGTTGAGTCCCTATTGAGAATGGTTTCAGTGAGGTTTCAATTTTCATTTCTTATGACTTGTTGTAGTTCTCCTGACATAGGTGAACAATGTTGGAGCAAACTTTAGGAAGCCAACTGTTGAATACACTGCTGAGGATTATTCTGGAATGATGGCAATCAATCTAGATTCTGCATTCCATTTGTGCCAACTTGCATATCCTCTTCTGAAAGCATCTGGAATGGGAAGCATTGTGTTTATTTCTTCTATTGCTGGTGTGGTAAGCTTAGGTACTGGATCAGTCTATGCAGCAAGTAAAGGTGGGATACCTTAGTCATCCTAGTTTGTTGTTTAAGTTGGATGATGATAAAATGTTGGTGTGATCAGGGAAGCTGAATTTTTCTGTTTTGATGCTATTTTCAGCTGCAATCAATCAGCTTACCAAAAGTCTGGCTTGTGAGTGGGCAAAAGATGGCATAAGGAGCAATTGTGTAGTTCCTGCAACCACCAATACACCGCTTGTAGAACATGTAACATTCTTTGCTTCCTATTTTTACTGGAGTTAATTGCTTTCTTTCTGATAGAAGGGTTAACAAAATAGGATTTTAGAATGATACATTGACCAATGACCATCCTTTTCATTCAGTGGAACTTGAATAAAACACCTCTAGTGGCACACCATTTCCATCCAGGTTCATGGTTATAAACATCTGTTCAAGAAAAAAAAAAGAGACAAGACAAACAGTAGCTGACACTGGCAGAAGAAGAACTGTTTTTTAAAGAAAAACTGATAAGCTCCTGAATATTCGACAGTTTAGGTCTCTCCCTTGCCCAATTGCAAATGATCCCCAAAGATAATGTTGATCTTTATGTCTCCCTTATTTGTAACACTCTCACTTTCTAGCTAACTCTCTACTAACTAATCTACTAACTAGCAATGGGTATCCATCATTATATATATATGTTTGACAATCAATTTAGAGAATTGATTTTAGCTCCAAAATCAATTCTCTTGAGAAGCTAGGGAGAGTAGCTTCTGCGATGGGCATAATCAATTCTCAGATTCACAACATTACTCTATAGAAACCACTTTTCCCATAGACATATCCAAACATAAATCACTTTTACCAAAATCAATTCTACCCACAGTCAATGGTGGTAAAGCTGGTCCAAACACACACCTAGTGAAGTTCATTTCTTCAATGCAATTGCAGACTATATATTTAAGGCCATATATGACAGATTGTAGACTCTTATTAATGTTAAACCCTCTAGCTATTTCTTTTGATTTTTTAATGGGTAATGCTATTGGTGTGGTCACAAATTTAGTTCATCCTTAAGTTTCAGTGCATAAAAATTAACTGATTATTAGATCTCTTGACGAGGGTAGTAAATTGTAAACCATTGGAATTCAGTAATACTAGTGGTTGATCCAATATTATTATGTTGGTTCAACAGCATATGATTCTCATCAAGATTATACTTGACATTGTGAAGAAAGTATCTTAAGATAGATGTACTAAGAGCCACCCGTCCTCATATTTTTCTTCTAGTATGTTTTGTGAAATTTTTAACATATTTGGCTTCCTTAATATGCACTTCTGCTTGTTGACTCATGTGCGCACACGTTTCTTCAATAGTTCTTGATTGGATGCGGACCAAAGAGCACTTATTGGAGTTTATCTAGTGTTTTTATAGTAGAGAAACTCCTATAAGTTCTTCTTGGTCTGTATCTAAATAGGTTCATAATCATTAATGTACATTGTACATAGGAGTATTCTTGTACAGAAACACTTGTACTATGTCAGGCATCCTAAGTGTAAGGCATATCATTGGATGAAAAGGGAGGGAAGGTAACTGGGGATTTGATTCTCACGGAATTAGTGTGAAGTGGTGAAAGGTGTAACCTCATCTAACCATGCCCCGCACATGTAGCAGCAGGGAGAATCGTAAGCAAGGGATGCCATTCAGCTTAGCGAGGTAGAGGGAAAACAGAAAGGTATAAGAAAGATGTGATCAGGGAAATGGTGAGAGAGGCCAAGCCTCTCTTGTTGCCTAGCCTGTCTGTGTTTCCTTCCCTTTTCAGAGAAAGTTCATACATGCTTTGTATATACTGCCTATGATTATGATATGGTACTGACTTCATAATCTGATTTGCAGTAAATGATACAAGCAGTACATCGCCTTTTACCTTAATTATATATAAGACTGATGAACAGCTTGGCCTCAAACTTCAATGGCATCTGAGTTTTTCACCTTTTGCAAATGTGTTTGACTTGATATATAATTATATACTATTAAGACTTCCTTGTGAGAGCTACCACACTTTTTTGTAAAAGAAAAAGTTCTGAGCTGTGTAATAAGAGCCATGCATTGTAAAACATGGTTAATGTTGATAGAAGAATCAGAGAAAAGAAAAAGAATTTGCATCTGAATATTTCACTATGATAAAACTAAATTGTACAATGAGAGATTGAATCCTTATATAGGATGCAGTGGCTTGTTGAACAAGCTAACTGAACAGTAACTTCCTCTAACAGAAAGATAACTGACTCTAACAAACTTGACAGCTGTATACAGCTGTTACTAACAGAAATTTCAGTTGTGTCCAGCTGGCATTCCAGCTGGCACACACTTACACATTGAAACCGATATTTTCATATCAACAATATACCTATACTCTCTAATACACCCCCTCAAACTGAAGGAGGTGACAAAAGCACTTGCTTGTCAACTACATTCAGTTTGTCCTTTAACAGTAGAAACCTAGTTGGGGAGAGGGCCTATACTCTCTAATAAATGTTATGGTCTTCAAGAATCAAATCTCGACCATATGGACGACCAACCTCAATCTACGACCAAGCTCATGTATTATCTGGAGGACCGAGCGCTTGTGCGGGTGGACCGACATGTCGAGATTGGGTTAGAGGCCCAAGCCCAGTATCCTTGTGGTTGAAGGGCCGTCATTTGAAGACTACGATCAGGAAGGAAAATACTATTGACCGAGATATTGTGCATGGGTATTGGTAGTCTTGTAAACGGTTCGGGAGAAAGGTTGAATGGGTGAAGAGAGGAAAGAGAGTGGCCTGGGAATTTGGGGTCATGTAAGTTGAACAGGGGAGAGAGTTTTCCTAGGTATAAGAGGGAAAGAGCAAAGGAAAAATGACATGCTCACAGCTCACTTGTATGTTGAGTTCGCTTGATTCTTTATTTCTAACATTTAGGGAGCTTCCATTTGTGAACAAAATCTCCTATCTAGAGTTTGTAGCTGTGGCCCTTTGGTTGTTTGGTTAAGCTGCAAGATATAATAAATTTTCAGGATGCCTTTAGATATGATATATGCATGGATATTGAGAATTGAGTTTTGGAGCAGCTCAATTTTGCACTAGGAAGAAGTTATGCCATAATGGCTATTCATGTTTGTTGTACAACATTTTTCTTAATTTTAGACACAATTACTACTTTTTTTCTCTTATTATTTAACAATTCTTTGCTCGTTGTTTTCTACCATGATAGCTGCTTCGCAACAAGAAGTATGTCGATGAAATGTTGTCTCGAACTCCTATTCGGCGCATCGCAGAAGCTCAAGAAATATCCTCCTTGGTTGCTTTCCTTTGTCTGCCTGCTGCCTCTTACATCACTGGACAGGTTATTTGTATTGATGGAGGATTAACCGTGAATGGATTTCAGCCCAGCATGAGAATAACATGACATTCATGTGCTTCTCAGTTTGTTGTCAATAATCTTTGGAATAAAAGATCCATAAGAACATCACGGTACAATTTATTTTATGTTGATGGGAAACAAACCTTGAATGGTTTTCAGCACAGCATAAGAATAAAAATAGCATTTACGTATTCCTTGATTTATATATTTTTGGTAATAAAAATGATAGAACAAAGAGAAAAAATCTCCAAACTACCGGCTATGGCGTCAATAGCACGCGGGGGAGAACAACGAAGACCCATGGGTATGAGTTGTCAGCTACTACTGCAATCGGGTACCTCCTTGAAGTTCCTCACCAACTAAGTTTTTACTAAGTGCAGGGGAGAGTTAAATTCGGAACATTTGAACTTCTATGTCAGTCCAAGCTAATCCTTGATTTGCATTTTCTTCTGCTGTTTCAATGTGTTGATCACCATATGCCTCAGACATAACTTACGGTTTTTACTTTTTATCAAGAAACATTGTCTTGGATTGCTTTCTCAATTGGAATGTGATCTTGGCTCAACTTTTACCAAGGATATATTTCCAAAAAAAAGAATACTGAGGATATAGTATGAAATCATTAGAGTCTTCAATAGTTTAATCTTTTGAAATATTCAATTCATAACGTGATGATAAATTATTCATGATATTCATGACTGAGAGTTGATCATCATGTTGTTTTTACATCGAAAAGATAAATTACATTCACAAGGATTTGATATCTGTAATATACTAATATCTCTACCAACTCTTATCACTTGAGCTATCATTTTCGAGGACATAGTTGATTATGATTAATTTATGTTTTCATTTAACCATGATAAAAAAGAATTAGTTCCTGATTCTAGGAATAGTTTTGTTATCAGTTTTTACCCAATACAGAGATAGGGATGGGCCAGGCCGCTTTTCCCACACTCTTTGGGATACTCAGCCACTAGCCCACTATCAACCTACTTTTTCACTTAGCAAACTGATGGGCCAATGAAGGGAAGAAAGAATGCTTAAATTTTTTTTTTCGGTAAGCAGAATGCTTAAATTGTGGACTTGCATTATGATAGGTTGGTTATGATTATGAATTTGAAAACTTGTTATGGTTGTTTATTACGGAATTGTCTATGTTAATGTTATTTTGATACCCTTTTTTTTCAAGTCGTGACATATTTTATTTTGGCAGGTCAAATTTTGTAAGCTATTAAAATTTGCACAATCAATCTAATATTCACGATTAAGGTTCTCAATAACATCAGGAAGGGTGACACATTCATTGTCTGTATGGTCTTACCCATTGTGGAAGGCACAATGTTTGGACATACAAGTGGTGTTGTTCTTCTAGGGAGTCTGGATTGATGACGAGATCTGGTCCTTGATTTATGCTTTCATTCAATCATCACAATAAAAAGAAATATTTCTTGATTATAGGAATGATTTTTGGACCATCGTAATTTGTGGGTCAGATATAATACTTAAGGGATAGGCCAGCTAACTGGTGGACCGTCATGGGATATGGATCGGGCAAACAAGACTTGTGTTGTTGGGCCCAGAGGAGCTAAGTCAGAGACACGCCCCACATCAAGGAAAGCTGGCAGAGTGAACGAGACATTTGAAAGATCCTCAATCTCGCACACTAAGGAAAGTAATCAAGGCTGGTGCAGTCTGTCTGTTTGGTCAACCGACCGTTAGGGGTGGAAGTAGTCTGGGCTTCACTAGACTTTGCTTAAATAGGCTGAGCCTGCTTAAAATATTCAAAGTCGTCTGGCCTGTAGCCTGTCAAAGGTTTTTTTTAGGCCTAAGCTTGTCTATTTGGAAGTCTGGTCTAACCTGATAGCCTATGTAAAAGCTTATTTCATTGTAATACATTCAAGAAAACAGAAAATTCTACTTGTAAACATGTCAACAAACTTGTAAACTAATGATTTAAAATACAATAATATGATTATAAGCAGTGTTATCAGACTCGGACCGGTGATCGACTCGGTCGAGGTACTGGGTCAATGAGTCAATGGTTCAACCACTGGGTCACTGGTTGAACCGTTTAACTCGGTCGATACTAAAAAAAATTAAAAAAAATCATAATACCATAATAAAATGTCACAAAATACCATACACACAAAAGCAATAAGGAATTGTTTACCACAACAAAATGTCACAACTCACAAATAACTAAAATAAGTTTTAAACATCATCAAACAACATCGATTTTACGCTTTAATCACAACAAAAAGCGTATAAACAAGTTTAAAACAGAATCAACAACTAAGATCTTGTACATCATAAGCTAACAAATGATATATACACATGAAACAACTTGTATATAATCCAGTTTCTGATTCATGCTAGCTAAAAAGATTATCAATTTTTCAATTTTTTACAACACCAAAGCTTGTTATTCATATTCTTTAACTTGTCCTCAAAGAAACGACAAGAAGACTTTGCAAAGAAATTATATACAGAACAACTTGACTCATTCTATATTAAAAAATTAAAAGAATTAATAATACTAACTAACATTAATTAATAACTTCATAATAAAAACACACAAATAATTATTTTAACTTATTGTTAAATAACGTTTTTGAAACAATTGTTAAATAACGTTAAGAAATAGTTATTGTTAAATATATATATATATATATATATATAAAAGTAATTATTATAATGGTTGGGTTGTGTTTTAGTTATTTTGTGTAACACTAATTTCGTTAAAAAAAAACTAATGTTTACTTGTCAAAGATTTGTATAGTATTATTTTTGTTTATATAAATATAATTAATTGTAACCATTATATCAAAACACTTGTCTAGCCTAGTGGTAAGGTTCACAGTATTGAATCTTGAGGGAATGGGTTCGAATCCAAGCTAGACACTTTTCCAAATTTTTTTCGCAACTAATAAATGCTAAGAAAAAAAAAAGTGCTCTGTTCAAAAAAAAATGTAGGAAAAATAAAAAGGCCGGTTCTAAGAAAAAAAAGTGATCTGTTCAAAAAAAAAATGCAGGGAAAATAAAAAGGCTGGTTCTAAGAAAAAAAAAGTGATATGTTAAAAAAAAATGCAGGGAAAAAAAATGCCGGTTCTAAGGAAAAAAAAATGCTCTGTTCAAAAAAAAAAAGGCCGGTTCAACCGAGACCGGCCGAGTCTCTGATTTAATCATAAAAACCGGCCGAGTTGACCGGTTCACACCGGCGGCTTGCATGGCCGATCCGATGCTCGGCTCGAACCGGTCTAGGGTCCGGTTCCCGGTTCAACCGGTCGAACCGGCCAGTTCGAGCCGAGTTTTATAACACTGATTATAAGTTAGTAGTCATTTTCTAAAGAGGCTTATATAGTTAAATCATTATATAGTCTCACATATTTAAACATATAAATAGTTCAACAAGTATATATAGTTTTAAAATATTATAATAAAAATAATAAAATAAATATATGTTTATTTAAATAGGCCGGTCTGTTAGGCTTGTAAGACTTTTTGTGTGGCATAAGTCTGGTCGTTTTAGCAAATGTGCTTTTAAAAAATCATTGTCCTTATCTATTTAGTAATTTGGTCTGGCCTGACGTAGGCTAGGCCATAGACCCCTGTCGGCGGCCTAACCTACTTCCATCCCTACTGACCGTGTATTAGATGTTTCATTTAAGATTAGGGGCTCATCTATTATAAAAAAGGAACTTCACCACACATCAATTTTTTCCACTTAAAACTTCAAAGTCTTTTTGCTCATGGTTTTATACTAGAACAATTTTCTTTTTTACTCCCCACTTTTTTCATTTAAAGGCAAGTTTAAGTTATGCGCGCCAGAGTAACAGTTTTGAATTTTGATCAATTTGATGTGCAAAGCATTTCTTTCAAAATGTAGGGACTATGGGCACGGGGGGTCTGATACTCTGACTCTGATGTAACATACATAGGTTTGAAATTGCATTCAAACCTTATCACTTCCAACATTTTAAGGTTGTGAATTTGTGATAGTTCACTTCAAACCTTATCACTCCCTTGATTAAACCATGTCGCTCTCACTCAGTGCTAGGATCGAGGTTCGCTGTAACTGCTTCAAGGTTGTGGTGGAGACCCCAACAATGGTCGTTGGGGAACAATTAAGTTGACAAGTGAACGTGAACTATTGGACTCGAATTATAATGTTAAGAATATTATAATTTCAATTATTACATGTCATTAATCTATTAAATCATCCAATGTGAGTATCACACCTATAAAAAAATTGGGTACCACATAATTCCCCATATATTAATTATGACTTCCTGCTCTTATTATAAGAACATGCTGATGCATATTTTCTTTTGCAACTTTTGTGAATTCAAAGATGAAACCATCACATTTTATATCAAATAAAAAAGATGACACCATCACATTTGATACGTGTGCATTTGTGATTAATACCAGTTATGTAAATAATACTGCTGCACAGACCTCTGCAATACTAAAACAAAGGGCGGCTTTGAAACCAGTCAAATAAAAATAATTTTAATAATACCTCAAGCACTCTTTCTTCTTTTGTATGTGACACGATTCTGGGAAACATAATATTATGTTGTCTTTATCCGGCCGTACAGATATCTTGGCATATATAGCACAAGTAGAGAAACCTGGTTTAATTAGTTTTTGTTGTTAATAGAGCAGGGGTTCGGTAATATAATCAAAGGAATAATGAAATAATTAAAAAGAATATTGTCAAATAACCAAAAAAAATTGGTTAAAGAGCAACGATTATCAATAATATTATACTCGATCTTCAGGAATCAAGTTAGTCGGTTAGTCAATGACTAGCATAATATCTCGCATAAAATGTCTGTGTACAATTAAACCCATATTATATATAGAATAAATAAATTACTTCAAAAAATGTTAAAATAATTTTAAATTTGCATCAATATATCTTATGCTTTGTTCTTTAATTAAGTAATGTTATTGTTTAGATATTTTTGTTAGAGTGAGCGGTTTTGGTTTTGGTTTTGAAGAGCGCCCCAAGTATAAGTTGTGATGATGCAAGTGTAACTAGTGCAAGTGCTACGCGTCTTAAAATTGCATGCATGCCATTTGCTGAGTCCCGGGGAGAAGAAAAAGCAGTAGCAGCAGCCAACAGCAGCATCAAAATCCATCTCAGGCATGCCTTGCGCGTGTCATGTTCTTCTCTTCACTTAACACACGTCTATACCTCTCTTACACACACTATACTTCCATATAGCTGGCTGCAGTGACATATACTATGAGCTGCAAAACAATGATAGTGGAAAAAAGAAATTGGAGCATGCATCATGCATGTTAATATGTTATTTAGTAGAGTTAGTAGAAGCATGAGATATTTATGTCTTTATATAATATATTTATGTCTTGGCTGTAGTAATGTATAATATAAATTTATAGTTCTTCTGAGTTTTTAATGATACATCACTTGCATTGCATGTGTTGCAACTTGCTACGCCCGCAAATAGCTGTCCTTCCATTACCTCGCGAGTCAGCCACTAATTCAAATTACGATGAATGTTCTTATTCAATTCTTTTTTGTCTTTAAGATCGAGATATTCAATTCTCAGACGAATAGTACTATAGTCGTGATATTAATCTCTTATTGCACTGTCAGCCTACTAAATAGTGGAGAATATAATTAAAGAGTTTTTATTTATAAGAGTTAAAATCAAGATTTTATTCATTTATTTAAGGGATGTTGAAGTGTTGAACCTCTATGTTTAACACAACCACTTTTTTTTTTCAGTTCTTTAAAGTGGACTTTTGTGTTTAACAAGGTGGAGTGGAGAATGCTGACAACAATATGTGCATTTGATAAAGATATCATTGTGTTTATGATAGTAATGGATAGATATAAAAATTCAATTTAATAAAAAAAATTAACAAAAATCTTGTGCCGTTTTAAATCACGTGTCGAGCTTCTGGTCACGCCACCTGCCGTGAGTTGCAGAGTTTCACAAGTTTTCCAGTTTTTTTCTGTTTTGTCCTGCTCATGGAAGCTAGACATTCTTCTTTGCTTTTGGAACATCCAATATAGGAGAGTGATGTGTTTAGATTTAAGTTTCCAAGTTTCAGTTAATGTAGATTTATAAAACAATTCCACAAAATTTAAGTCAATGTAAATTTGTTTTAATCTCATTGGATACTATTTTTTCTGTTTCAAAATAATTGTCCACTTTGAGTGAATTTTTTTCTCACAATAACTGTCCACTTATACTTTCAATGAAGCATTAAATGATATTTTTCCATATAAAACCACAATAAGAAGAATAAATGAAGAAAAATAAAACTATATTTTTAAGGATAAAATAAGAAAACAACTAAAATGTTTTAAAAATTTAATAACAGTGCTTATTGCATTTCTTAACATGCGTATTTCTTCTATTCCTAAACAACTATTTTGAAACAGATGAAGTATTAATTAAAAGCACTTTTAATGGGTGTAACTATTAAAAGTAGTATTTCCTCTGTTCATATATATAAGTCAATTTTTATGGAAAAAATTGTTCCTAAATATAAGTTCATTTACAATATCAATGGGGCATTAAATAATTTTTTTCAAAACTATCCTCATGTTTAATGTGAAAAGACAATAAGATTTTGAAATAATAATTTGGAGAGAGAAATTCATAAGAAATTAAATAAGGGTAATCTAAGAAAGTGGATGAATTCTTTTACAAATTTATTGTTTGTAACTACTTTTCTTAATGTTCCTCTTCCATCTCTATCTTTTCCATTTCTGATAGACATTACCTTCACCTCTGTCGTCCAACATCGCGAAAGATTCAATAGCAAGCGACCACCAGATCAACGCGGCTGTAAAAGTTCTGATACTATGTTAAACAATTAATTATCCTACAAACTTAAATTGTTGGGTAAATGACACATAAATAGTTTTATATTAATACTTTTAACACTCGTCCTTACTCAAGAGTCTGTTTGGACTTACTTGTTTGGGCTTGAAGCGTGGAAAGGGCGCATCTCTATCTACCATGTGCTTTAATTCTTTTTTATTATAAGAATTGGGGGCAGCAATGATCGAACTCTAGACTGCTTAGCCATTGAGGCTTTGATACGATATAAATGCTTTGATACCATGTAAAGCTTTAATACAGTGTCAAACAACCAATTATCTCAAAAGCTTAAATTGTTGGATAAGGATCACATAAATAGTTTTATGTTAATATTTCTAACACCACCACTGATCACCAACGCAATGACCACTCTCCACCAACCACCATACGCCCCATATCCGAGGAAGAGTTAAAACCGATACAACTAAATAAAAGGAGTATAAAGACAATTATGCCAATAAGGGTTTTAAATTCTTAATTAATGACCATTAGCAGACTGATTTCAACGGTAAAGAAACTCTTGGGGTCAGTTGGGATGAATGTGGATTTGGTGAATGTCCTTTTAATGGCATAATAAAATTGAAATATGATACGTTCACACCTCATTTCCACTTTCACTTTCTCTTTATCTTTTTCTTCTTTTTCAATCATATCATCTATCACATCTCTTACTCTCTCTTCTTTTCTTCCTATCTTTCTCTTCTCTCCACCTCTTACACTTATTTCAGAGTGTAAATATAACTTTATTCCATAAAATTACAAATGAGTTAAACTGGATTTAGGGAGCCGGGCTAAATGAAATCCATACATAGACTCCTAAACTTACCTTCACCTCAGTCTGCTAATGGTCATTAATTAAGAATTTAAAACCCTTATTGGCATAATTGTCTTTATACTCCTTTTATTTAGTTGTATCGGTTTTAACTCTTCCTCGGATATGGGGCGTATGGTGGTTGGTGGAGAGTGGTCATTGCGTTGGTGATCAGTGGTGGTGTTAGAAATATTAACATAAAACTATTTATGTGATCCTTATCCAACAATTTAAGCTTTTGAGATAATTGGTTGTTTGACACTGTATTAAAGCTTTACATGGTATCAAAGCATTTATATCGTATCAAAGCCTCAATGGCTAAGCAGTCTAGAGTTCGATCATTGCTGCCCCCAATTCTTATAATAAAAAAGAATTAAAGCACATGGTAGATAGAGATGCGCCCTTTCCACGCTTCAAGCCCAAACAAGTAAGTCCAAACAGACTCTTGAGTAAGGACGAGTGTTAAAAGTATTAATATAAAACTATTCATGCGTCATTTACCCAACAATTTAAGTTTGTAGGATAATTAATTGTTTAACATAGTATCAGAACTTTTACAGCCGCGTTGATCTGGTGGTCGCTTGCTATTGAATCTTTCGCGATGTTGGACGACAGAGGTGAAGGTAATGTCTATCAGAAATGGAAAAGATAGAGATGGAAGAGGAACATGATGGTTTGTTTTTTTTTTGGGGGGGGGGGGGTAGATATGAGAGGAGGGTGAAGTGAGTGTTTATTTTGGGGAGGTGATTATAGTGAAGGATGAAAAATAGTGAGAGGTCGGGAAGGGATTGTAAATCAAGAGCCAGGATTTTGATGTGTCAAATTGGTTTTATGGCTTTAATTAGAAGAAATAAATTGAATCTTATTATAATGTGTATTTTCTTAGACTTTTAGTATTAGAAAGTGTGTTTATGAAATTCATACCCATTTTAGTAAATACATCATTTAAGAGTTCTTTTAAGGAATATCATCCAAATAAGATTCATTTTATCAAACTTTACTTTTAAAATAAGGGGTTGTCTAAATAACCCATGATAAATGCAAGTTACATTGGAACAACTCCTTTATTCCTTGCAAAGTTTTCTTGATAAGTCAATGTTGCAAAGAAGGAGAGGGAAATAATAGAAGAAGAATCAAATATCTCGATAATGGTTAATCTCCTTCTTCTAAATCATTGCTCAGCTTTTATAAGTAACTAGTATTTTTACCCGTGCGATGCACGGGGGTTATTCATTTGTGTTTATCATGAATATTTTTTTCTTTTAAAATATGTGTTCTTTTTTATGTTTATTAAAGGAACATTTATTATGAATTAAAAGAACAAAATTAATTTTAGATATAAGTAAACATAAATTTGTTTTTTTTCAAGTGATGAATGTATTTGTTTTTTATTTTGCAGAAGCAGTATAATTTCTTTTTCTGTGGTTTTTGTCATGACATTTTTTATGATGAATGTACTCACCACTGCTTTTCATAATAAGTCTCCGTATACGTAAAATACCATCACTTAAATTCTCTCAGATTTCTTTCCAAACAAATTATGCCCTTAAAAGCATATATGATAACAGTAGAGTAGCAAAAAGTCTTCTAAGATTGTTTGCAGTACCGAGATGCAAAGCTTTTATTACTTCATCGATGCATTCTTTATCATCTTCAAGTAAGCTCATCGTATAGCACGCGTCCTTGAATGTGTTATATGTAACTTCATATACTTTTCTTATGTTTCGAAAGGAATGAGCCCCTTTGTAAGATTTAGCAACAACCTCACTTTTGTAGAGCCTATAATTTCTCAAAATCCATGTTACTTTTGCTACGTTTATAAAATAAAAATTATGCATTAAAAGCTTAAAATTAAATTTAGATATAAGAAATCATAAATTTGAAATTTTCTTTTACCGTAAAAAAAAAACATGAAAAAAAAAACCTATTTGTAAATAATGAAAAAACCTATTAGTAAACCATGGAGACTGTCCAATATAAAGTATGATGGAATCAAGAGGAAATCATTACAAAATCAAAGAGCAAGTTATAACACATTTAGATATTCTAAACTAAAACATCAATATTTAACCTCTGGGATAAACTAAAATGACTAAAAGTTCAAGCCTTAATTCAATGTAAATACGTCAACACAGACTATACGAAGTGCATGTTTTGAATGAGCGGTGTTACTAATTTATATAGTTGTAGGGATGATGGAAATTTTATTTTTTGGAGTGATGTCATATTTAGTATTAAAACCACCACCTTTAAATTTTACGTATTAATATCAATATTAATTAAGAATTCTCTAGATCGAAACATATTAATTGTGCCCTACGGAATTCTCTAAATGATATGAACTAAATAGTAGTGAGCTAAATAATAATAACCTCATTACAAAAATTTCGAGGTAAATAATTAAAATTTTAATATACTTAAAAATCATTTAATTTAATACTTATATACTTCCAGGAAAAAGGGATAATGGGAAGATTATTTTCTGTATTGATATAATATTAAACCCACCATCTTTATCTTTTGAAATTTCTAAAGATTACTAATAATATTAATGTTAATATATTATATAAATAAAAAATATTTTATTATATTCTATGAAATTTTGTCAGATATTCACTTTTCAAGATTAACATTAACTAATATATAAAAAAAGTGATATTTTTATTTTGGTGAGTAAATTTTTAATTCATATAAAATTTAATGTTAAAACATCCAACATTATGTTTTACATAAATATTTAAATATTTTAAAAAATAAACTAATTGATCATGTCTTAAGGAAGATTTAAATTGAATCTTTAAAATTTATATTTTCTAACTTCTATATAACCTCTAAAGTATACTAATGAGTTTTCTTTATATTCACCTAGGTTTTTCTCCCCTGTGCTTTAGATTTTACTTTTGATTATTTTCTTGAATAATAGTTGCTGATAGACTAAGCATGCATATCAATGGATTATTTTTCAATTCTAAAAACATTTATCTAATTCTGTTTTTATTTGTAAATATATGAATTTGACCATGAAAATAAAATTAGACCATTATCCTTTAATTTTTGGTCTAGAAAATGTCACAGATAAAAAAAATTGATAAATCACTTATTATGAAAATCTAACTTGAAGGTTAGAAATTCTTTTGTCATATAGTCATTCAAACAAAATGTCTTCATGATAGATCTACATTCGAAGTGGACTTTTTTCAAAAGCATAAACTTTTATTCATTAAGAAGATAAAAATTGAGAAACAATCTTTCTTAGTTTGACAAAGAGCCAACATATGACATAAAAATATGTCTATCACACTCAACGAAACATACCTTCAAAATTGACATAGAAAGCCAATTAAATGGGATTCCAGCCTACAAAACAATCTTTAAAAAATTATGCAATGATAATTTAGATGTTAAATGATATGAATGAATATTGTTCTTAAGAAAAAAATGATATGAATGAATAATTACGCCACTGAAAAGCAATTTTTCAGGTGTTGTCAATCCCTTGAGGATGTTCACAAAAACTTCTCAGTGCCACATATCAAATTTTTCAAGGATGATAAATAGGTAATGGAAGGATTGAATCAAACTAAAAAGAAAGATATAAAGAAACTATATAAAAGATGAGAGTTCATAAAGTTTAATTAGTTGGTTACCTTGATATGTACAACTTTTTAATGGCTAACACCAAGCCTAGCATGAGAAACGTCACATCAGTTACATTATACCTTAGAGAGTAGATCTACAACAAAAATAAATCACACAAAAAGTAAATTGATAAACATGAAGTCAGTGTTCTGGAAATCCAAATCTTACATCCTTATAGAAAATCTAAAGAAAATAATAAAGAACAAAACAGAATATGTACACTATCTAAAAATGTCATTGATTTTTTGAGCAGGATTTATGAAACTTGAAACCTAAAACAAAAGCTAGTAGCTCACCAATTTCACAGCAAAAAAACAAACCCTGCATAGAATTATGATTTGCAGTTACTGACAACTCTGCAACTCAAAAGTGTAGATGAGGTTAAAGGAAAGATGAGGACAAATCAAACAGATGAAGAATATTTATACCTAGAGACTAGACCATGAAGGATATGGAAAGCCTTAACAATTATCTTCCTCATTCCATTCATTAAATAGTATTCATTTTAGAAAAAATTGAAATTGGAAGAGGAGTTTTGGAAAATGAAAAGTCATGAATCATTAATTTAGAAAAGTTGAAACAATAAGAATATTAAAAGATCAATAATTTTTTTTAAGTCATAAAATCATCAAAATCAATTTCATAAGAGATGAATTAAAAATATGTTTTTTTTTTTGAAAATGTATAAATATTTGATTGGACAATGGAAACAAAACCACATAAATTCTAAAAATTTAGAATAAATGAAAAACTATGTGCTAATAAAATAACATATTTGTATCACTCACAAAAATCACATAGAAAATAAAAATATTGTTTAAAAATATGTATGCTTCTTAAATAATTGTTGTTTTTTTTAAGCTAAATTGTTGATTAAACTAATGGAATACAAAAAATCAATGTTATAAAAATCACACATTAACTAATATTTAAATTTAAAACCTTAAGTTTTTTGGGAATATAAACATGTATTACCTACCATCTAGGTTGCATAAACTTCTTTTTAATTATAGATATTAATTAAGTTTGAATTAAAAATTCAATAAATGAAAACTAATTATGTTTGCCCTATGGAATTCCATAACTTATATGATTTAAATGTTAATAAATATATTTAAATAAATTGTAAGGACGGTCAAGATCAAAATTAATCAACGGTCAAGATTGATTTCCTAGAAAATATTCTACAAAATTACATAAAGACCCATGATAAAATATTCATTCATATGCCATAGTGAATTGCATGACTATTTTACCCTGCTTGTTGCCAAACTTCACTTTTATATAATATATAGATAGATATAGATAGATAGATATAGATATAGATATAGATAGATATAGATATAGATATAGATATAGATAGATATAGATATAGATAGATATAGATAGATAGATAGATAGATATAGGTAGATATAGATTTCAAAATTTAAATCATGTAATAAAACTAAAATAAAATTTCAAATGATAAAAACAAATCTCTTATATAATTACCTAATAAGATTATAATTATTAAATAGATAATAGATATAATCAAACAAGTCCTAAAAATGGCAAAACTAAATACTAAAGAAATAAACATAAATGAATGACATCGATTGGGGTAGCTCTGCTATGCGGCCACATTGTACACTGCGGATAGGTCATGGAAAGTTCTGGATTTTATCTTCTTGCTCTTTTAAATTCCTCAAGTCTGTAGGGATCCATAAAAATCCCGTGATTCTTGCTCATTTGTTCTTCATTAAAGATTGGTAAGGAAATCGATCAACTTCAGAAACTAATGGGTTAACATAATGATTAAAGTCACAATGGTAGTCCATTACCATATTTAGGTAATCTATTATCACGTACGTGCAGGATCGATATATGTTTTTTAAATGCGAAGTGGACTAGAGTCGTCAAAGGAATGGCCCTATGTGGGTTGCTTTCTGTTTACACGGATTTTTGGTAAACAAATATCCTCTTAATTTGACTAAAGGAAGTTTAGATTTCAGGATCCTTTTGAGAAAACGCTTTGCCAAAGTGTTGTGTGTGAGTGAGTGTGTTTTCGACAACAACGAGCAATTCAAGTGAAACTAGATTTCATTAAACATGAGTCAATTACAAAGAAGTCAAATAAATTGAAACAACGTGGAAACTACGTGAAACGTAGAATTCGACAAACCAACTACACAAAGGAACTGGAAATTGACAAGCTGAAATGCAAGAAAACTAAAATGCTGGTTCTGCAACGTACTCCTCCATCATCACGTCTTGCTCCTTGAGTCTCATTGATGCGGACATTAGAGCTTTCTGGTGAATTTTTCAGAGTTTGAGTTGAGAACCCCTTTTCTGAATCAGATTTTCCTATTTATAGAGCTCCATGTCCCGCGTGTCCTTGGCGGTTTTCTCCCTTGTTGGACGGGTTAGTGGGTCTGATTCCCCACGATCTGATGCTTGCTCCGGAAGTTCCATACGTAGTGGTGGGGGTCATGTTCCTCAACTGCCTCAACCGTTTCTTGGCCACGTTTTCGACCATCGTGGGGAGAATCTGACTTGGTCAATGCGGCACGTGTTACATGTGCCTGTGTTCAGCAGTAACTGCTATTGTCGAATTCTGCTGCCCCATTAACTTGGTGCATTTTCCTTTTCCTTTCTTTAGTCAGAAGTCGACTACCTTGGGTGTTTTGGGCCGAATGTGTTTTTCCTTTCTTGGGCCAAAATATTGGGCCAACAGATGCCCCCAAAAATGTTGATTCTCGACTACCAGACCTTGGAGGGATCAAGCATTTTTTGTTCGTGCATTTCGATGGCGCTTGACGGCTGTTCGCGACTTTCCACTTTCTGATTTCAGGTCCCATCAGAGATCTAATCGTTTGACTTTTGCTCCAATCAGAAGCCTTGACGTCTGAATTCGTCTGCCGTGTGCCGTCTCTATTCTAGGGTAATCATGGCCCTTTTCTAGCCTTTTCGTTAGGGTTTGCGGTTATATAATAAAATAACCGTTGGATTTCAAAAAAAATTTATGCACCACCCTATAATGCAGCTTCACGTCCGACTATTCTCTTGCCTATAAATACGCCATTGTTGGCCCTCTGCGAGCTTTACCGTTCTTTCAAACACTCAAGCTTTTGCCTGATTCTGCTTGTGATCACCTTCAATCGTTTGGTTTCTGCTTTCCTGGTGTATTCTCCGAACATTCCTTTGGCTTCTAGTTCTGACAACGTCATCCCTTTGGCCGCTGCATGTGAGATGAATGAGGCCAAACGCACTCCCATTCCAGACCCGCCGTATGAAGTGGAGAAACGGGCTATCTGGAAATCCCAGGTATTTATTCCGATTTCTGTAAATGGCAATTTACGTGCCATTCTAGGCCCTTTGAAGAAAGCAAAGAAGGGTAGGCCTAACAGTCTCCCTGAGGGTTATGAGCATTTTCACCCCAGCATTCGTGGGGATGAGCTTATTCTTGCGTTTCAACCCTCTTACCGCTTGCCCTTTCTGAAAGACCCCAAAAGGACTTTCAGGTCAGCGCCTCCTAACCCAACTGCCGGTGAAGGAGCCTATCTGAAATGGCTCGACAGGGTAGAGGCCAGTAAGTCTGGGCATTGGAAAGTCACTGGGATTTTCAATCTCATTCAGTTGTCGAGGTCGCCGATTTCTTACAATCCTGCTATGCTTTTGAGTTCTCTTTTCTTCTGGGAGCGGTCTACCAATAGCTTTCATGTCCCCTTTGGGATGCTTTCTCCCACTCTTCTTGATGTTGCTGCAATTACTGGCCTTTGGGTGGTGGGTGACGATTACCATTCTTCTGCTGCTCCCACCAATCCTATCGCCATTCCGACAGATAACATTGCTTTTAGTAAATTTATTAAAGATCACTATGTCGAGAATGGTGAAGTCTCCGATGCTGAGCATGTCGCGTTTTTGCTGTATTGGCTTTCCGCCTATGTGTTCTGCACCAAATCCTTGAGGATTCCAGCCAAACTCCTTCCTTTGGCCAATCTGTTACATGAGGGTCGAATTATCGCCATGGCCAGGCTCGTACTCGGCAATCTCTACCAAATGATCAACGAAGCGATAGCCGACATTCGAGATCCTAAGGTTGTGTTGGTAAATCCGCAAGTGTACGAATCCACCCGGTTTTAAATATCGAACCACAGGGATTGTGAGTGAATAGATTCGGTTCAAGCTTTGAGTTTGAAGGTTTGTTTTATCGAAATAGAGATATGTCGATGTAGTAAAGATTAAATAAACAAAAACTCAGAAAAGAACATGCTTTGGGTTCTTGTTCAACTAGTCAATTCAAGTACATCATTCTAAGCACATGTTCTCATGGATCTCTCCTTGATGATATAGCCTAGTTACTCACTTATTGATTCCTCACATAAGCAATTCTCTCATACTAAAAGCTAAGCCCAATTCCTTGTGTACTTAGTCATTTATATGAGGTTTTAGATCATGCAATTTCAGGCCATCAAACCCCAACCCTTCCTCTATTCCTAGTAGCAAGTATAGAAGGGGTAATCCCAAATCGGTTCCCTAATCTATAACAAACTTCCGTTCTGATTATAGAAAAGCATAAAGTAAGCATGCATACAAGCTTAGATTGAAATTCAGAATTTGGGATTCAAGAAAAGAAGAAGAACATGTGGGAAAGAACTTAAGATTATAACTCAAATATAAAAAGTCTTACAAAGAAATCCAAAGCAAAAGAAGAGAGATTAGCCAAGCATGGCTCTTGCACTCTCACACTCTCCTAGAAGCTCCTCTACCTCTGAGTTTATGTAAAAAATGAAAGTAGTATCAAAGATTACAAAGGAAAATGACTAAAATCCTATTTATAGGAAAAATAAGCGAGGCTGGGCTGTTCTGGGCGCTCAGGCGCCAATTCAGAGCGCCTGAGCGCCAATTCCATCTTGAAAACATGCTCTCTGGAGCTAATTGGCGCCTACCCAGCGCCTGCCAACGCCTAGGCGCTCCAGCTCGCTTAGAAAAGACTCTTTGGCTTCTGTAACTCCTCTTTCAATCCTCTTTAAGTCCTCCTTCAATTCCATGCTTCTTGGCCTTCTATTACCTTCAGTTTCTGCTCTCCAAACCTAACCAACAAGTCAAGGAAGAATCTAGAAGCTTCAAAGAGCTCATTAGCACAAGAGGTCCTTCATAAAACAAAAGAAAATCATGCAAGTCCTAAACTTAACTTAAAATGCAAGAAAACTCCCTATAAGACTACAAAATTACCAAAACAAAACAAAGACTCAAGAAAAGATAAAAATGCATGAGAATGCATGAAACACTACATGAGACACAAGAAAAAGACTCAAAACCTACAAGTAAAAACCATAAAAACGTCATATAAACCCGGGTCATCACACCACTATACTCTACGACAGCTCGCCCTCGAGCGTCACTAAGATTAGCTTGCCCTCAAGCATAAAGAATTACTCCCAACACACATGCCAAAAGAGGGATACTGTTTTAGAAAACCGGGGGATCAAGTAAATGCAGTTAGTTCCAAGAGAAAGATTCAACAATCAACTTCATGCTACTCTTAGACAAAGAAGAATTAGAGTCCACTATGAGAAGCATTTAGAACTAGCATCCTAGCATGAGACAATTGTTAAGTGCACTGAGCACACAAGCAAGTTCATAGGTTCTGAGAATCATTCACTCAAGAGCAACTAAAGTTGACAATGCATTATTCAATGAGACTTCAAAAGGGTTGCAATGTTGGCTAGGTAAAGCACAAGGTAGGTGGTCCCTAAGGAAGACTAAGGTTGCACAAGATTTTGAGTGTGGTCCTTCATGAAAACCGGAGCTTAAAGCAATTGATACTTAGCAAACAAGTCTCTTAACCCCCTTTTGTTTCAGAATTTTTTTTTTTTTTTTTTTTTGGAACTCCACCCATTCCATGGAGCTCATTTATTTTTCTTTTGACTTTCTTCAATTTTTTTCTTTGGGGCAAGAGAAAATTGCATTTTTTATAAACTAGCTCCATTAAGAGTTAAGAACCACAACTCCCCATTGAATCCAACCAATCATCCAGCCCAATAAACAAGGTAACAATAGAATCTCCATAAGGCTCAAAAGGGTCGACTAGGGACAAATATATACAATACAAGCTCTGAAGTCCAAGAAAACCTACCAGTCTCAAAGATGCAAGTCTCATAGAGCTACTCTGAAGGGTGCACCAAATGAAACACAGAACCAAGAAGTGCAAGTGAGTCAGGATCCTCCAGGGAAATTATATAGTGAACGGTCAAAGATGAACCCTTGTGGACTCACATCAACTCTATCCTCAAGACAACACTTAGAAGACCGAAGTCTCTCACTCTCTTTCCCAAACATACAATCACTCCCCAAAAGAAAGCACAAAGTATCCACTTAAAAACATTTTCAAAACCAGCATCATGTGAGTGAGCAAGACTCGGGAACATGTCATTTGAGTAAAGGGCATAAAGACCAAGGTATAAAAGACTCTATAAAAAAAAAATGCATGATCAAAAAGATATTTTCCACTTTCAGCGCTTAACGAATATTTTCCTTTTGTAGAAGCAGGCCCCAAAGAAAACCAAAGGTATACACACATCTGAGATCAACGCTTTTCAACAATTCTTCGGTGTAGTATACTTTCCGGGTCCTCGACTTCAGGAAACGGTGGCCAAAGCAGCCCAAGTTCTAAGGCAAATGTGGGAAGCTAAAGCCAAGAAAACTCGATTGAGCATTCCTTCTAACGAGGATGGTCTTTCTTTCATTATTCGAAAAACAAGCTTTAGGTGAAGGTATGAAAAACGGTAGAAAGGGGGGGTTTGAATAACGTTTTCAGTATAAAACTTCCACCTTAAAGATTTTGACAAATCTTTCGAGAACTTAAGTGCTAAATATAAGAGATAGAAAAGCACACAAGGATTTTATCCTGGTTCACTTGATAAATCACTCAAGCTACTCCAGTCCACCCGTTAAGGTGATTTCTTCCTTCTTAGAATGAAGGCAATCCACTAATCAGGTAAGAGTTACAACTGCACTTGAAACCTACAAGTGACTAACAATTACACTGACTTAGCTCACACTAAGATTCACTCTCTTAGTCTTCTTTAGGATCCGATCAGCCTTGATCTCCTAAAGGAACTAAACAAACTGTTTATCAAAGAATTGTTTACAAGAGATTTGCTTCTAAAAAGCTAATAGTAAACTCAATGAATTTCAGATGAAAGAAAGCTTAGAAGAATTTGAATATGTCTTGCGCGTATGTGAATGCTTCTAGCCGCTTCTTTCAGTCTTCAGCCTCTTTATATACTCCAAGGATTAGGGTTGAGCGTTGCATGGAAAATGCTACCGTTGGAGGGCAGTTCTGGAAAATCCAGCTTCTGCTATGTCTGAGACTGTTAGGTAGGTCTTCAGGAAGGTACAGTTGCTTTTGTACTTGGATAGCGACTTGACCTTTAAACCTAGGAGACTTCTGAGCAGGGGAATGCTTCATATTGGAACTTGTGAAGCCGGTTGATCAGAGTCAGAGGGAAAGCCCAGATCCTCTGACCATTGTTTCTTCTGATTCTGAACTCAGAGGGAAGAACATGGTCTTCAGAGTATCTAGCTTCTGGACAACATAATTTCACTAATCAGCTTCTGGATCTTCAGAGTCTTCTACACCATCAGAATATCTGAGCCTTCAGTGTTTCTTGGTTATCAGACTTTCTGGATCTTCAGAACTTCTAGTGACTGAGTCCACATCAGAGTTTGTATAACTTCAGAACTTCTGAAGCTTTTCCACTGTTCATACTAAACATGGTGAATGCGAAAGCGTTGCTTGGGTCGCTCTTTATACACAGTGCTTCTGATTTGTGTGAGATTGAGTTGAGGTCAGAGCCTGCAAATAGCACACTCAGAGAAACACGTTAGAGAACCACAATTGTTCATATCAAAAAGGTTAACATGTAATCGTCAAAACATAGAGTTGTACTACTAGATCAAAACTTGATCTTACAATCTCCCCCTTTTTGATGATGACAAAACTAAGATTTTTGATGAACAATTCTTAAACATTAAACTGAATTCACTCAGAGTTTAGAGATATAGAATAAGACTTATCCTGATGTGAATAGTTTATCTTGCTCATTCTGAATTCAAGTCACTGCTTGATTCTGAGCTTAGCTCCCCCTGAATCTAATACTTGATGAAAACGTTAGTAAAGTCTAGATTCTGAGCTAAATGATATAAGAGTTCAGAGTGAAAAACTTATGACATAGATGAAAATCGAGTAATCAGAGCGCATAAGTAATCAGAGTCACGGACAAGGTATCAGAGTCTTGGGTATCAGAGTCAACTTAGAATCACTTCAGAAGAAGTGAAATGTATTCCTTGTATTTGCCCAGTGACACATCTATGGTCATGAAGGTGGAACTCTTAAATTCTCCAAAAGAAAAAATAAATCACACTAACACATCTTACACATCAAAAACTAGGTTTACTCCCCCTTTTTGTCATAAGCAAAAAGCTTGGGGTGTGAAAAACTTAGCTTGAAGTACAAGGTACTCCCCCTTAGAGAAGGTCTAAGTTTAAAGAAAATGAAAACGATGCAAGAATCAGAGTTAGGCGAAATAAATAAAAGAGTTAATGCAAGAGAAGAACGTTTACCACCGGTCAAGGGAGTAATGAGAAGGGTCAGTTACCAAGAACTTAACCTCGAGAAACTGTAGGAGCATTAACTTTCAGAGAGAAAGTGAAGCCTATATAAAGCGTTGGAGAGAAAGGTAAGCTTCACACCTCGAACAATTTTCAGTAAGGAAAAAATGGCATCATACATCGTAGCACTAGAAGAGCTGAGGAAGAAGGCCTTCGAGGAGGACTTGTTCCTGAACATCAGGCATCCAGAGGGTACAACGACCATCTCGGAGCTGACACGGAAACTGCTGGAGGAGGACCTGCGTCCAGAGTTGAAGAGAGACCTGAGGGAATTTCTTGCCTTCGTGGAGGAGGTGCAAGAACTCAGCCGGCTTGAACTCAAGCTGCTGGAAGAAAAGGAGAGTTTTGAAGAGAAGCTCAAGACTGCAGAAGAGATTCTGGAGAGGGATGAGCTAAAAGACAGGCTCAACAACATCCAGTATGCACTGGAGCGTCTGGAGAAGGATAGGTCAGAGCAGCGCCAGGAGTGCAGAAGAATGAGGAGGGATCCTCCATTCTAGACTTTAGGGAAAGAATGTATGATGTAAACATAAAGAGATTATGAATAAAAAGATTTTTGCAAACATATGTGACAAAAATATATATAGATATGCATAGATAATCACAAACGAACAAAGTAGAATAATTAAATAAAAAGAAACAGAAGTTAACAAAAATAAAACAACGTGAAAGAAAAAGAAAAGCGAAGAGATCCTAAAACTAGTGTTTATCAGTTCGACGCAGAAGTTCCATCATCATGTGCTTCATTTCAATTAGCATGGATTCATGAGTGTCAAGACGCTGTTCCATGATGTCGAGTCTGGACGAGCTTGACTGAGTAGAACTGGAAGGAACATTCTGAGCAGCTTGAGGAGCTGGAATGGAAGCAGAAGCAGCATGAGTAAACACTACTGGTGCAAGTGCTTGGCATCTAAGGGCTTCAGCCTCAGCCTCAAGTCGTTCTGCCTCTAATCTGGCTTGTTCAGCTTGAGCTGCTGCTTGACGTGCAGCTTCTTCTGCTTGAGCTTTCTTTCTCTTAGCTTCTTCAATAGCTTCAAGAAGCTTATGTCTCTGTTCTTGTTCATGAAGAGCCACCCTTCGAGCAAACCTTTGCTTTGCAGCCTCAATCCTCTGACTTCCCTCTGCATGCAGGAGCTGCATCATAATTGGAACTTGAGCCACTAGCCAAGTGCCCAGATTGTCCCACTCATCAGCCACATGGTCAGCATTCTCGCTTAGGTCAGTCTGACCGTGCACATTGCGTAGCATCAAAGAGGCTTCATGATAGAAAATATTGATGCACTCAGAGAGAGATGTGGGGCGGAGGTGAGTGTAAGGAATTATGGAGAGGTTGGTTTCAGGAGAGGCTGGGTGATTGCTGCTGTGGGCTTCAGAGGCACCTTGTGGAGAACCAATGTTAAACATTTGAGCATTGGGTTCAGAGGTTCCAAGGTGAGGTTCTAAAGTTTCAACCAGAGGATGAGGTGATCTAACCGAGGATTGGTTAGACACAGATTGGTCTGGTTCAGGTTCTGGTTGAATAGGCTCTTGTTGGTCAGGGGCAGGGTGAGCTTGTTGAGCCAAAGGGTCTGCCTCATGTAAAGGATTGGCCAAGATAGGTTCATCTGGGTCAACTAGACGTTCAGGTCTAGGGCCAGGATATCTCCTAGGGCTTGGACAAGTGAGATAATACTCTTCTAAGGTAGACACTTTTCCTTTTCTGACCTCCATGAATTTTCTAATGGATTCAGAGTTATTGGAGGGAGAAGAGTCAGCAACATTGGTTGGGAAGGATACAGGTGTAAGGGCTGTGGAAGAGTCTGTATCCGTGGGTCTGAGAGCCAGACGTTCTGATGCTCTTGGGACAGAGTGATCAGAGGTTCTGGGTCCAGGTTCTGTGTGGGTAGGCTCTGGTTGTTCATGAATGATGGGTTCAGAAGTTAATGGGTTGTACGGAATGGTAATGGGAGAGGTTGGTTCTTCTGACCTAGAGGGTTGGTTCTGGAGCAAATTCCAGAGAGGTGCTTCAGTAGGGGAAGGTTGAAAGAACAAAGACCTTGGGGAATGTGGTGGAGAGGTGGTTTGTGCAGCTGGTTGGGACTCAGGAATAGGAGTGAGGGGATTGAAGATTGTTTGAGTAGGGCTGAAATGGGGAGTGCATCAAATAAGTTCAAATCATCATCAGAAGCAATTGCAGACTTACTTGAATGTGCTGATGATCTTGTCACTCTGGCAGGAGTTTCAATCCGTCTGATCACTTCAGCAGCTGGTTCCACCCGAGTAGGCTTCACCACGATTCTGACCTGCTTCTTCTTCTTCTTAGGAGGACCATCCTCATTATCACCATCATCACCATCATCACCATCATCGGGCTTGCTGGTTTCATCTTGCTTTCTCTTGGATTGACCAGCCTTCTTCTTTTTGATCAGAGGGACATCTGATTCCTCAGAAGATTCTTCTAGGATCATCTTCCTCTGAACTTTCTGCTTGGGAGGAGAAGGAAACTCTGGAGCTGGCGGCAGTCTGCTGAAGAAGTCATCGAGATCAATTTCGAATCCTTGAGCCCTTAGGTCTTCAACATAGCACCTAATGGCGTCAGGATTGTCTGCCTGTGTCCACAGAGGGTAGTCATTCAGAGGCATCCTTCTACTTCTGATCTCAGAAGATATGTCTTCATGGGCAGGAGCAATCTTCTTCTTGATTAGGCCCATCTTCTTTAGAGAATTTGCCGTGAAGACATCACTGACAATGGTGGTCAGATCCTCTGTGCATCCAGCATTTATCAGATCTTGAATGAGGCCACTCTCAATGAAGAGATCAGACAAAAGTCTCCCGAAGGGAATATACTTGATCGCTGACTAGATGGAGGCAGTGGTACGAGACTTCCGGATACACTCCTTCAAGTAGAAGAACAGGAAGTAGGGAAGACAAATCTTCTTCTTGTCTTGGATGAAGAACAGCATCGCCTTCTGGTTGAAGTTGATGTAGTCTGGAGAACTGCCCTTTGGTCTCTGGTTTATGCAGTGGAGCAAGATCTTGTGCCAGATCCTGAGCTTGGGATGAAGGTCCATTACCTTGTAATTCGTCTTGCCCGGTTTGTAATTGGTGTACAGGGCCTTGTTGATCTCATCCTTCGTCTTGGGTTTCAGCTTCGATTCCGTGAATTGGAAACGATACCCAAAAGCAGTTTCTGCACCCAGCAAGTTCACGAAGGACTTCTCTGTGATGATGATCTTTCTTCCAAGAATGTGAGATACCACCTGAGTATCATCGCAGTCGGCGTGCTTCCAGAATTCCTTGATCAGTTTATCATACACCGGTCCTCGAAGTCTGTTGAAGTAATTTCCCCAACCTTGAACTTGGACTTCAGGACGAAGATCATACCCATTTGTAGCCAGGTTGTCGAGGTCGAATCTCCATTCTGCCAGTACTTGAAGTTCCTCAGGAGCATATACGCAGTGAACGGCACAGCCCCGTTCTGCAATCGGAATAATCTGCTCTTGAGCTTGACCTAGATCTTGAGACGGATTCTCAGGTTCCCTTTGACCTGTTGCTAGACCAACTACCATATGAGGGAACTGGGTTGCATCTGCAGTAGCTCTTCTGGTTTGACTCACCATTTTTGAAGCGGTTGAAGGTTTGAGGTAGAAGATGAAGGTTGAAAGATGAAGAGAGATCGAGAGAGAAAACGAGGATAAGCGGTTTTGAAATAGCGGAGAGAGAGAGAGAGTAAAAACCGGAAGTGAAAGAGATCGTGTGTGTATAGTGGGTGTAACACCCCGATTTCGGTGGCGTCACTTTAGTAACCAAAATAAACTTAATGCGGAAAAACGTGAATATATTTTTTTTTTTTGATAATAACTAAGACAAGACTGAATTAAATAAAACCCAACAATAACAATAATCAGAACTAATATACAATATATAAACAGCCCCCGCTGTAGTAGTAACCTCGTCACGAGTAAACCTCCAGTGACGGAAAGAGAAGTGTAACGCCCGAAGGCAATATATACAAACCAAAAGAAAAGGGTGAAGTGCCCGCAACACCATCCCTCAAAACTGAGAATCAGCTGACCCAATGGCCTGAAAATAAGACCTCCTAAGTCCAACCAACTCTCTGTGATTCCCGTAAGGAAACCACACAAAAAGCTATAGGCGGATCTACCCTGTCCCCTAAGTAACAAATGAAGCAAGACTGTCAGAGCTAAAACTCTATTCCTACACTAATCCTAACTCGAGGAGCTCATACCAACACTCAAAACTATGTGCTAGCATGATCGTCGTCTGAATCAGAATCCAGAACGACCAAGTCTACTAACCCTATCCGTCCTCCTCTCGCAACCGCAGTGCGCTCCGATGCTGGACTCACGGGCTTAGGGCCCGAACCCTGATCATCAATGATCGCAACGGAGGGTGCACTAGACCCTGCCGAAGGCACTCCCACTGGAATCTCCTCTGAGGGATCCTCCTCCTCTGAAGATGACGGTGGCGGCGGTGCTCCTCCGAATCCTGGTCCGCAGTGAACGCCCGGTGGCAAGTTGAAGCTGACAGAGCATCGCCTCAACACTCCTGACCTCAAGAGTCCTCCACTGTCCACGTGATCCTCCATGATACGCCCCGAATACGTCGCTCGGTGGCTCGCGGGGTCAACCACCCACGACCCGGGGTCGTCCTGATCGATCATCTCATACCTAATCCCCCCCGAAGGGTGGACCATGGTGTACCAGTCCGCAATATTCATCTGACAAAAGGCGTTGTCCGCCAAAACACACACAGAAGACGCGAGGGTCAACTCTAAAGAACTATGTAGATAATAAACCCAATAGGTACAAATAATAAATAGCCACTTAGGCTTATAACTAGAGATGTCATTCCTAGGGTTGCATGTTCCACAAAATCATAACGACAATAATAACAATTAGCATGTTCCAAGTAAGTTTATCAAATAGCAACCACACTCATCAACTAAGTCAGTATGCATGTTGCGTGATATGTATGCAGGTTAACCCAGTCAACCAATATGCAATCCGGAACGGATGGACATCAACGGATCAGCCCTTCACCAGCCACGGTGGTGCCATTTCGGCCCGCGTGCCTCTTACACCAACAACAACGGTAGTCAGATCAGCCGTAACCCGTAGGTCTGCCATTTCGGTCTGCTACAAGAGACGTCTACAGACGCTCTATCACGGAAATCCGGGTCTTATGACCATTTTGGAATCCGACGAGGTCCAGAGTACGTCCTGTGTTAATACCCCATTAATGTTGCGTGAATGCAGGATGATTAGTCAAACAACGTCTCCGTCCTCACTCGACACGTCGCCACGTGTTCTAGGTAAATTAAAGTCTCTAAAATCTTACCCTAAGGCAAAGTCGATTCTGCGACAAAAGACACACTTCACAACACACATCGCTGCTCCAACAGCACAAGAGTATCACATACTCGGGAACTAACGGTTCCCCGGACTTATCCCCAGGATAGCCCCACAACATAGCTGCTCCAACAGCACAACAACCAACGCTGCTCCAACAGCACAACATCAAACGCTGCTCCAACAGCACAACGACAACATACTCAACACTTGGATCCGACGACACTCCTCGTTTTCCAAAATTAAGATTTCACTTCCAATGCCTTCCTTCGAAGTTGTTATCATTACTTAAAGATTTAGAGGTTATTTAAGGTCTTATGAGTTTTCTTTATAAAAAAGATTCCATTTTGTCTTATCGCAAGTCTTATACATTTGCAGGATCTCCCAATCCCAAGTCGCTTCCAGAGGATGTCTCGATCCACTAAACAAAATCAAGGCCCAAACCTCGTTCGTCCTATCAAACTTTCTCAAAACTCTCAAAATAAAATCGGCATGACCTGCCCGCTATTCTCACCATTCAGAATCTCAGATTTCCAGTGTAAAGCATATTTAGATCATCACAATCAACAACATGTCATATATCAAGAAATCTCAACATTAACACTTAGCACTTAGCATATAAAGCATGCACCACACATCCTAGATTACCCACATAGCACATAGCATGTAAGTCAATCTTCAAAAACATTCAGTAGATGAATCATCTACATTGTCAGCCGAAGCCTCAGAAAACATTTTCAATCACACACAATCTCAGTGCATAAACAGTAAACAATGTCGAAACATCGACCCTAAGCATTAACTAGAGATTCAGTGAGAAGCCCTCACCTGAAGGTTCTCCAGTATGATCGTCAAGCGCTTCCTCGCACTCAAAGTGTTGTTCCTCAGAGAAATCCTCAAAAGCACCTTTACAATAAAATCACAGAATACTATAAGAATCTATCGAAAACTAAGCTATCGATACTTACTAAGGTTACTCGAAGTAATCTATACTCTAAGGTACGATAATCTAGCGCGAAAGGACAAGTTTTCGGAAAAGGAAATTTTCCTCCTCCCCCCTATAGGGCTCGGCCACTTTGGTTAATTGTGGGGTTCGATTTTTCTTCGATCAAACTTGGTTCCTATGCTTTCATAAGCCGTAACTAAGGGTATTCTGAACTCGGAAAAATTATCGGATCAAAAACTATCGCAGGGGTATTTTGGTCATGATTTTTAACTTAGGATTTTCAAAACTGAAATCCCAAAAATAAAATTTTGCAGGGACGTCACCAACGACGTTTATGACAACTAATCCTACTAGCACTAAGCTAAGGCGATAGTTTTCGGCCTAAAGGTTGGAACTTTACTCAAAAACTACATAAAATGGGTATTTTAGGTTCAAATTGATTCCGGCGACATAACGGAAAATCTAATCCGGCAGAAGTGATCTTGGGCACATGTAGAAGAGGTTTAGAATCAGAAATGAAAGATTCAGGATAGTTTTGCAAAAACCCATAAACTATCCACTCAGAAAACTCTACAGAAAAGCTATGGAAAAAGCGAATAGAGGTAAGGATTAGCGACTATACCTCGAAACCTTGAAGCAGCGACTAACGGATCAACGATCAAGCAAGTAATGAAGAAAACTCTTCTTCCTTCTTCCTACTTAGATAAAGACTTTTCATACTTAGATTCATTTCTACAATCAGAGGCATCACAGGCAACAATTTCTTCTAACTTAGCAATCTGGTTCTTAAGCACAGAGTTAGAGTTTACCAAAGCATGATTTTCATTTTTCAAGTCAGAAATAATTTTCTCATGTTCAAAAGGAGTCTTGGAGACAGCAGATAAGTTCCTTTTCAACTTTTTATGCTTAGACAATAAAGAGTTATACTTATCCATGATATCAGACAACGCATGTTTCAGTTCAGAGGTAGAGAAAGAAGCAAATACCTCATTTTCATCGTCTGAGTTAGGATCTCCTTCTGATTCTGAGTCAGAGTCAACAGCTTCCTTTGACTCTGCTTCCTTGTCTTTGACAATTGCCATGAGTCCTTGGACTTCACCATCAGAGTCAACATCCTCTGACTCTGATTCATCAAATGTCACCATCAGACTCTTCTTGGTCTTGAAGTGCTTCTTTGGCTTCTTGTCCTTCTTCAATTTTGGACAGTCACTTTTGTAGTGCCCTGATTCTTTGCACTCAAAGCAAGTGACTTCCTTGATTGATGACTTCTTCTGACCTGAGGATTCAGACTTTCCTCTTGCCTTTCCAGAGCCTTTGAACTTGCTCTGCCTGTGCTTCCAGATGCGGTTGAGTCTCTTGGAGATCAGAGTCAGCTCATCTTCATCAGAATCTTCTGATGCTTCTTCAGATTCTTCTTCTTCAGCTTGAAGAGCCTTTGACTTCTCAACCTTAGCCTTTTCAGATTTGGATTTCAAGGCTATGGACTTTTTCTTCAGATCTTGCATCTCTGAGCGCTTCAGCTCATGGCATTTTAAAATGCTGATGAGTTCTTCTAAACTCATATTCTCAACGTCTCTCGTGAGCTCTATTGAAGTCACCAAAGGCATCCAACTTTCAGGAAGACACCTGATGACCCTTATGACATGATCTTTTGTTGTGTAGCTCTTGTTGAGAGGTCGTATGCCAGCTACAAGCAATTGAAATCTGGAGAACATTTCTTCAATGGACTCATTTGGCTCCATGATGAAGGATTCATACTTTTGGATCAAAGACAATGCCTTTGATTCTTTGACTTTCTTGTTTCCTTCATGAGACATCTTCAGAGAATCAAAAATGCCTTTAGCAAACTCACGATCTGTAATCTTCTGGTACTCCTCATAGGAAATAGCACTTAGAAGAATTGCTCTTGCTTTGTGATGTTGTGAGTACAGCTTCTTTTGATCTGCAGTCATCTCTGACCTTGGGATCTTCTTGCCATCTGCATCAACTGGACGCTCATAGCCATCCACAATAATATCCCAGAGATCTGCATCGAAACCCAGAAAGAAACTTTCCAGTCTATCTTTCCAATATTCGAACCTTTGACCATCGAACATAGGAGGCTTTGCGTTGTAACCATCTCTTTGAGTTTCACTGGTGGTGGCAGCCATTGTTTTTCACACCGGCCCGGATCACTGAACACTGTTAGGTGTGGTAATCAGAACTTGCGCTCTGATACCAATTGAAGGTATGAAAAACGGTAGAAAGGGGGGGTTTGAATAACGTTTTCAGTACAAAACTACCACCTTAAAGATTTAGACAAATCTTTCGAGAACTTAAGTGCTAAAGATAAGAGATAGAAAAGCACACAAGGATTTTATCCTGGTTCACTTGATAAATCACTCAAGCTACTCCAGTCCACCCGTTAAGGTGATTTCTTCCTTCTTAGAATGAAGGCAATCCACTAATCAGGTAAGAGTTACAACTGCACTTGAAACCTACAAGTGACTAACAATTACACTGACTTAGCTCACACTAAGATTCACTCTCTTAGTCTTCTCTAGGATCCGATCAACCTTGATCTCCTAAAGGAACTAAACAAACTGTTTATCAAAGAAATGTTTACAAGAGATTTGCTTCTAAAAAGCTGATAGTAAACACAATGAATTTCAGATGAAAGACAGCTTAGAATATTTTGAATATGTGTTGCGCGTGTGTGTTGCTTCTTAGTTTCTTCTAGCCGCTTCTTTCAATCTTCAGCCTCTATATATACTCCAAGGATTAGGGTTGAGCATTGCATGGGAAATGCTACCGTTGGAGGGCAGTTCTGGAAAATCCAGCTTCTGCTGTGGCTGAGAACGTTAGGTAGGTCGTCAGGAAGGTACACTTGCTTTTGTACTTGGATAGCGACTTGACCTTTTAACCTAGGAGACTTCTGATCAGGGGAATACTTCATATTGGAACTTGTGAAGCCGGTTGATCAGAGTCAGAGGGAAAGCACAGATCCTCTGACCATTGTATCTTCTGATTCTGAACTCAGAGGGAAGAACATGGCCTTCAGAGTTTCTTGCTTCTGGACTTCAGAGTTTCCACTATTCAGCTTCTGGATCTTCAGAGTCTTCTACACCATCAGAACATCTGAACCTTCAGTGTTTCTTGGTTATCAGAACTTCTGGATCTTCAGAGCTTCTAGCGACTGAGTCCACATCAGAGTTTGTATAGCTTCAGAGCTTCTGAAGCTTTTCCACTGTTCATACTGAACATGGTGAATGCGAAAGCGTTGCTTGGGTTACCCTTTATACACAGTGCTTCTGATTTGTGTGAGATTGAGTTGAGGTCAGAGCCTGTAAATAGCACACTCAGAAAAACACGTTAGAGTACCACAATTGTTCATATCAAAAGGTTAACTTGTAATCATCAAAACATAGAGTTGTACTACTAGAACAAAACTTGATCTTACAATTTCTTCCTTCTTAGAATGAAGGCAATCCACTAATCAGGTAAGAGTTACAACTGCACTTGAAACCTACAAGTGACTAACAATTACACTGACTTAGCTCACACTAAGATTCACTCTCTTAGTCTTCTCTAGGATCCGATCAACCTTGATCTCCTAAAGGAACTAAACAAACTGTTTATCAAAGAATTGTTTACAAGAGATTTGCTTCTAAAAAGCTAATAGTAAACTCAATGAATTTCAGATGAAAGAAAGCTTAGAAGAATTTGAATTTGTCTTGCGCGTATGTGAATGCTTCTAGCCGCTTCTTTCAGTCTTCAGCCTCTTTATATACTCCAAGGATTAGGGTTGAGCGTTGCATGGGAAATGCTACCGTTGGAGGGCAGTTCTGGAAAATCCAGCTTCTGCTGTGTCTGAGACTGTTAGGTAGGTCGTCAGGAAGGTACAGTTGCTTTTGTACTTGGATAGCGACTTGACCTTTAAACCTAGGAGACTTCTGATCAGGAGAAAGCTTCATGTTGGAACTTGTGAAGCCGGTTGATCAGAGTCAGAGGGAAAGCCTAGATCCTCTGACCATTGTTTCTTCTGATTCTGAACTCAGAGGGAAGTACATGGTCTTCAGAGTATCTTGCTTCTGGACATCAGAATTTCACTAATCAGCTTCTGGATCTTCAGAGTCTTCTACACCATCAGAATATCTGAGCCTTCAGTGTTTCTTGGTTATCAGACCTTCTGGATCTTCAGAACTTCTAGTGGCTGAGTCCACATCAGAGTTTGTATAACTTCAGAACTTCTGAAGCTTTTCCACTGTTCATACTGAACATGGTGAATGCGAAAGCGTTGCTTGGGTCGCTCTTTATACACAGTGCTTCTGATTTGTGTGAGATTGGGTTGAGGTCAGAGCCTGTGAATAGCACACTCAGAAAAACACGTTAGAGTACCACAATTGTTCATATCAAAAGGTTAACTTGTAATCATCAAAACATAGAGTTGTACTACTAGATCAAAACTTGATCTTACACCTACGGTTATGTTCAGCATGATTGCCCCCAGGGAAGAACCTTTCTTCCCTTCATAATCAGAAAGTACCATATCATGTGGGATTAGATCTGCTTCAGTTTTGCCCAACTTCTTGAGCATGAACCCAGGCATCAGGTTGATTGCGGCTCCACCGTCGACAAGGACTTTGTTAACTCCTTTCTCTTCGACTTTAGCCCAAACAAATAAAGGTTTCAAATGGCTCTTCATTTGCTCAGTTGGCCTCTGGAAAATAGCTCTCTCATCCTCGACAGACCCTTTCTGCATCACATAATAACACAAAGGATTGTCATCTGGTTCCTCCTCGTCATAGTAATCTTCTTCGCTTTCTGTCGAAATCAGCAGGTAAGATAGACACTATGCAAATGATGTTGAGGTCTTCTCCATCACTGTCGTCGAAATCTTCGAGCATGTCTTCATCCTCATCTTCAACAGCCTCTTTCCCCTTTTCCTTGGCCGGGTTTGGTGGCACAGCTGTTCCTTGTTTAATGGCGTGGTCTAGCTGGTTGATAATCGATGCCACACTAGGTTCGTTGCGAGGGTTGTCTTCTGGCTTTATGTCCCATAGTGAACGGAACTTGCCACCTCTTTCTCTTTCAGCTTTCCTTTTCCTCAGGAAACGTCTGAACTGAGTTCTGGTCATTTGTTCAGGAGCATAGTAATTCCCAGAACCATAGGAATAGCTTCGCGACACACGTGAATTGTTGATGTAAGAGGATCCCTGGCCCAGGTCGATTTTCTGCCACTTCTGGTGTTGTTTTGGCCTTGGAGGTGCTGGCCTGAACCATTGGTTTTTTGGCAACCCAGCATCAGGGACGTAAGTCTTGTCTTTATTCCTTGACTACTGGCCTCTATGGCCATCGAGTTCCTGGCCTCTTTCAACCCAATCCTCATGGGGATATTTCAACCTCCTAGACACAGGCACTTTGTCTTGATAATGCCTTTTCATTTCCGAATCTTGGTAGGCCTTGGCTGCAGACTTGTCGAACACGGCGCTGCATCGAGGGCACAGCATGACTTCTTTCTCGCCATCTTTGCTCCGGGATAGAATCTCGACAAGAGTTTCTCCAGCCTTGGGGTAGACCTCCTCTAAGCTCACCTCTTTCTCGACCTCTGACTCTTCGACAGCAATGTTTTCTTCCTTTGCCTCTCCAAGTGTCAAGCCCAAATCTAGCTTTTCGGAAATGTCGACCATGCCAATGTAGAAAGGCTCTACATAGTTGGCCTCAGCTATCTGCAATGGGTCAGAGTCGATCTTCATTTGGCCTTTGGCTTTTTCGTCATACTTGAGTCTTCCTGAATCCAATGCCCCCTGCACAAGGTCCCTGAAACGAACACACTGTGAGGTCCAATGACCAAAAAAGTTGTGATACTTGCAGTATTTCTTCCCTTTCCTTTGTTCAGGAGAAGGAAGCTTTTGGTCTTTAGGGACCACAAGCAAACCATCAGACACAAGTATATCATAAATTGCATCACATTTGGTTACATCAAAAGTATAAGTTTTTACTGCAGGAATTGTGTTCTTGGGGCTTTCTTCCCCAAGTTTGTTTTCATATGGTTTTAATGCCTTACAAACATAAGGATCGCCTGGCTGGATTTCAGCCAGATTGACATCATTTATGTCAACGTCTGTAGGGACTTCTCGATAAACACATGGACTTTGACACACCGGGTCAGTGTCTATGTACGCTACTTTTTCCTTCTTTGGCCACTTAGTGGTTTTGGCCCTTTCCTCGGATTTCTCAGCCTTTAGTAATTCGATGTGTCTCACTCTGTCTGCGAGTAAGGACATATCTCGAATATATTGAGTATCGATTTTCTTCCTAATAGAATACTCTAGACCACCAGCGGCTAAGACAACTAGCTCATGTTCAGGGACATGAGTAAAACATCGAGATTTAAGCATCCTAAACCTGTTTAGATAATCATCAATGGACTCTGCTGGCTTTCTTTTGACACTAGCCAAATCTTTCCAACTCACTTTGCACTCTCCCCTAAAGAATTGTTCGTGGAAAATTCTTTCCAACTGGGCCCATGTATGGACTGACCTAGGAGCGAGGGTGGTGAACCAGGTAAATGCATTCTTAGTTAAAGAACTCGGGAAGTACTTCATTTTCAAATTTTCATTGATGGCTAAGTCCCCTGCTTCGATTTGGTACCTGGCTATGCGTTCTACAGTAGACTCCCCTGAATCCCCGGAGAACTTAGTGAATTTAGGGACCTTCCAGCCTCGAGGAAGCTCTGATTCGAGAACTTCCTCTGTAAAGGCCGACACAAAATGGGGCCTATTCGCGAAGCCTACGTTGAAGCCATGTTGGTTCAACAATTGTTCCACTACAGCAGCAACATTTTGTTGCCCCCCAGCGTTCTGGTGTCGAATTCTTTCTAGCACACCATCAGCGTGTTCTTCCCTGTTTACCATATACACATTTTGCAATGGTGGCTGCACTGCCTCGTTTCCCCCAAACAAAGGGTTTGCCCCCATATCTTGGCGTTGTGGCGCTTGGTAGCGCACACGGGCAGGGACATGGTTAGGCAATGGGATTTGGTTAATCCCTGGTGCTGGTTGAATTTCGACCGGTGCCCCTAAGGCTGTAGCCAAACGATCCATTTGACGTGCCAAATGCTGATTATTGGCATTATTATTTTGGAGCACATGGTTAATTAGTTCACCTATCTGTCGAGATAGCATGTTAACCATTTCATGGTTACTATCATCTACTTGCTGCCTAATGGCTTGAAGTGAACCAGTGTTCATACCTGTAGACAAATAAATCTGTGAACTGGACCCAGGGATGGGGCCAGGAGGGCTAACTTGACTCCCTAAGTTCAACATTGTTCCATTTGCCCCAAAGGGGGGTATGCTAAATGGAGGAACATTATCGGGGAATGTCGAATACGTGCCCTGTATGCCTTGCATTACAGACATAGGCATACCATAAGGCATATCTCCTCTCGTAATAGTTGGAACAATTTGTGCCTGCACTGATGTAGATACAGGCATTTCTGCAACTGCAGAGATTGCCACGTTCTGGGTTAGCATAGTGGTGCCAGGTCCCATCCCAGTAGACACTTCTTCATTATTGTTACCGCTACTTCCCCCGGGGCTGCTCTGATTGCCCATGTTAGACCCTTGGGGGGAGGTTCTTCCTCGATTGCTTGCCATACTTATAGTCTTACCGCTTCTCAGGTGCATATAAATCACAATCAAGGCAAGTAACAAATACCAAATAGCATGCAATAAACCAAACACACAAAACGCTTCTGTAAAACTTAGTTTTCACAAAAATGGTCCCACTGGGTGTGCCAATTTGTTTACACGGATTTTTGGTAAACAAATATCCTCTTAATTTGACTAAAGGAAGTTTAGATTTCAGGGTCCTTTTGAGAAAACGCTTTGCCAAAGTGTTGTGTGTGAGTGAGTGTGTTTTCGACAACAACGAGCAATTCAAGTGAAACTAGATTTCATTAAACATGAGTCAATTACAAAGAAGTCAAATAAATTGAAACAACGTGGAAACTACGTGAAACGTAGAATTCGACAAACCAACTACACAAAGGAACTGGAAATTGACAAGCTGAAATGCAAGAAAACTAAAATGCTGGTTCTGCAACGTACTCCTCCATCATCACGTCTTGCTCCTTGAGTCTCATTGATGCGGACATTAGAGCTTTCTGGTGAATTTTTCAGAGTTTGAGTTGAGAACCCCTTTTCTGAATCAGATTTTCCTATTTATAGAGCTCCATGTCCCGCGTGTCCTTGGCGGTTTTCTCCCTTGTTGGACGGGTTAGTGGGTCTGATTCCCCACGATCTGATGCTTGCTCCGGAAGTTCCATACGTAGTGGTGGGGGTCGTGTTCCTCAACTGCCTCAACCGTTTCTTGGCCACGTTTTCGACCATCGTGGGGAGAATCTGACTTGGTCAATGCGGCACGTGTTACATGTGCCTGTGTTCAGCAGTAACTGCTATTGTCGAATTCTGCTGCCCCATTAACTTGGTGCATTTTCCTTTTCCTTTCTTTAGTCAGAAGTCGACTACCTTGGGTGTTTTGGGCCGAATGTGTTTTTCCTTTCTTGGGCCAAAATATTGGGCCAACACTTTCCTTGGTGATATCCGTGTTGTTTAGGGACTGGTTGTTGCTGGAGAAAGCCATGGTTGAGATCGAAGAAGGTTCTTTGAGGATTGAAGGAAGAAAGGGAAATCAAGGTTGAGAAGTTTAAAGTTTGTTTTGAATTCTTTTCTTCTATTTATAAGGAGGGAATGGGATACATTGTTTCAACGCGCTCCCCTGATTGGTTAATAGGAAGCAGTGCATTTATGGCTAACCAGCGCTATCAATGATAATCATGCCGATTAGGGTTCCTAAGGTGGCTTTCCAATGTTATCATGAGGTTTGAATTCACGAGGCATGACGGTTGATGTGCTTCTAGAAAGATGCTGCGCGTTGTGAAGGGACGCGCCTCTACGATGGCTAGGAAGACAACTATTCAATGCGTGCCAGAAAAGAAGAATCTTAGGCAATCGTGACATTTATTGGTAGTATTGCACACGACAACTATAATACATGTGGATGACGTCCTTTGACATGACAAGGCATATCAAAAACATATCAAGTGGAGTTCACGTAAGCGATACAAATCCCAAAGGCCAGGGAGGTGTGGACTTGCCGGGGCGAGACTACGAGGCGTTTATCCTCGCGCCAGATACTCAACCTCTTGCGGGAAAGCGAGGTGAGTGACCATGGTGGGGCAAGACAACGAGGCATTTATCCTCGCACCAGGAATTCATCTTCTTGCGGTCAAGCGAGGTGAATGACCTGGCAGGGCGAAATGAAGTTTTAAACCTGTCCTCATACATAAGACTTATCGGCTCGTGGGAAATGTCTAAGGCAGGATGCAATAAAGATTTGGCGAGGCGGACAGGTACAAAGACGCACTTCGTCCTCAAGTTTCAGACTTGACATCTTGCGGGCATGTGGACTGATCTAGACGCCCGCCCCCAATCTAGCGGTTCAATCTTACATATTGAAGGTATCAGGACTTAAGGTGAGTCTACCTCGGGGGCCTTAGGAGCCACCATTAGTCGGGCTAGTCTCCAAGCAAGGCCCATTAAGCTATAGAGAGGTCCACTATGTAATAAACTTAGCATTAGGGTTTATCCCCACTATAAGAGGATAGACCATTCATTCAATAAGACAGTTTATTATTATTATATACTTTAAGACGACACAAAACCCTAAGATCTTAGAGCTCTAGGTCCATGTAAGAACACACAGGATCTCTTTTTTAAAAAAATCTCACACTTCATGATTCTCTCGGATTTTCACACTCTTTCATTACCTAGTTATTGAGTTGTGATTTTTCAATCTATATAAAACCATCTGACGTAGCATAACTCAATACACTCACTTTATTTTCTAGAATTTAAGATCAAAAGAAATTGTAAAAGTGATTTCTGTGTTTTCAACAACAAGGGATTCAAGTTGTAAATTTGTAGGCATTTTAATTATATTGTTTCTATCTTCTCATCTCCAATTTCTGAATTGGTGATACTGTGGTATATAACAATATGGTGTTCTTATTGGGATATTTTATTAAGGGGCCTAGAAAATTCTGTATTCGACTATTAGTTTGTAGTGAAAGAAAATCCCACTAGTAGTTTGGGGTATGAATTTAGCCTTTAGTGTGTAAGGTGAACTGGGATAAATATTGGTCTTATCTCTCTAAATTCTACTATTTACATTTTTTATTGTGCTTAATTGTATATAATTTTATGAAATTAAGGTTTGAATATTGGTTTTACTGTCAATATTTTGTGATAGTTTATTTGTTCGATAAATTGTAATATATTTTCAACTGAATTCAATCGTTGTAATTGTACTTGTGCTTATATTTTGATTTTTTTAGTGACCCAAAACAATCCAAAGAATATAATATATGTTAGAATTAAAATAATATATATTGATATGAAGTCAAATAATATCATACTTACGTGAATGATCACAGACCGCTCATCTATCAATAATTGTTTTTGGTACCATCTTAGATTACTGTTTGAAAAAAGGCTTAATTTTAAACATTAATTTTATCGAACAATAAAATATAAGAATTTAATATATATATATATAATATACTATTCAATAAAGATTAATGTACAAATATTTTACAACAATAAATACAATTTGTAATCCACATGCAAAACTAACCTACACCACATTACAAAAAATACAAATTATAAACTGAATTAGATACATATAAAAGAATAAAAGACTTGCAAGAATAGGTTGAAGAAAAGGATTATGTAAAAGTCAAGACTCAAGAGGTTGGTGAACTTATATATAGTTTATCGATGGCTTTTCAGCGATAATTTATAAGTAAATTACCTTGGCTTAGGCATGTTTAGTTTTTTTTTTTTTTTAAAGAAACGTCGATAATGTAGCGCTAAATTTTTCCACCAAATTACCTTGGCTTAGGCATGTTTAGTTTTTTTTTTTTTCAAAAATCCTTTTGAGGACTTTTTTGCCATCGATTAAAAACATTAGGTAAATAATTAAGACTATTTGTGTAGTGTTTATCAACACTTCCTCCCCAGAATAAACGACCACGCATTACCTCTATCTTCTTGCAAATGCCTTTAGGAATTTCATAACAACTAATAACATAAGAAGGGATGGCTTGGAGTCTTGGACCATGGATTTGATCAAAACCTCTCTACAACCCTAGAGAGAGCCTTTTCCTTCCAACCCTTGAGTTTTTTTTTTTTTCCAAACTCTATCCTTGAAAAATTTAAAAGAATTGTGACTTTGGTTTATCAATGATGATAGGAAGTTCAACATATTTATCAAAGGTCTCTATTTCCTTAACATTCATAAGTTGCATAAGCTCATCAATTCTGGTAGTAGAGACATTCTAGTTGAAAAGTGGTTGAGATTTATCAATGTTTATTTTCTAACATGAAGCTCGTAGGTTAGAAGGATGAGAGAAACCTGAAGCGCCTCTTGTGTAGTAGCTCCGGTGAATATGATGTTGTCATCAGTAAAGAAGAGGTATGAAATATTATGGGCATTCTGTACAAAAACCATGCAAGAGGTATAATCGTCGTCTTCCGATCACGAAGGATCTCTCTGCCGTAAACCCCTATGAGGGGAGAAGTCATGGTAGAGTTACCCATTCACCATAATATAAAAATGAACAGTGGTACCACACTTCATGATAAGATAGGCCCATCGGCTGGAGTACAAATTGAAGAAAAGGTCATTCCACCCATTCATATGTCTTCATCATGTCTAATATCAAAGTCATAACATTTTTCTTCCCTCTAGTTTTCCTCTTCATATGATGAAAGCATTCGAAGGCAATGAGGGTATTGTCTGTAATATGCCTATTCCTGAACAAATTTACTTTGAGACTTATCAATTAGGTCTGGTAACACCAATTTAAGCCTATTAGCAATAGTTTTTGTTACAAGCTTAAAAATCACATTCCATATGCTTATAGTTCGAAATTGACTTGCATGTTGTGCCTTCTTGACTTTTGGTATGAGAACCAATAGAGTCATGTTTATACTTTCTGTTGAAACGTTCCATTTTGAACTCTCAAGCATAAATAAGTGACATCATGTCCAACGACATGCTAGATTTTTTTATAAAAGAAGGCTGAAATACCGTCAAATCTGGGAGCTTCTGTAGAGTGCATATGTGTTAAGGAGATAGTCACTTCTTCTATGGTAAGAGAATAAGTCAACAATATAACTCTATATAACTTCTTACCTTTATGTATAAGTACTTTGGTAAAAGTTTGTTTCACAATAACTGTCCACTTAGAATTCCAATGGAGAATTAATTGATGTTTTTACATATAATGTCTTAATGAGAAGAATAAATGATGAGAGATTGTTTACGGTGGTTTTTGGTAAACAAATATCCTCTTAGTTCGACTAAAGGAAGTTTAGATTCGGGGTCCTTTTGGGAAAACGTCTTGCCAAAGTGTTGTGTGTGTGAGTTGATATTTTCGACAACAATGCACAATTCGAAAGGAACTGGGTTTCATTGAACACGGATCAATTACATGAAAATCAAAGTGTAACAAAGTAAAAAGAAAACTGCAGGGAACGTAAATTTCGACAAGAAATTAAACAACAGGACTCGTGAATCCCAGGAAATTAACAAATAACATGATAAGCTTAAACGCAGCAAAGGTAAACAACTGGTTCTGCAACGTACTCCTCCATCATCACGTCTTGCTCCTTGAGTCTCATTGATGCGGACATTAGAGTTTTTTAGTGAATTTTTCAGAGTTGAGTTGGGAACCTCTTTTCTGACTTGAATTCTCCCATTTATAGAGCGTATCCTTGGCGATTTTCTTCTTCTTCTTGGATGGGTTAGTGGGTCTAATCCCCTCTTCCCACGATCTGGAGTTGTTTTTGGAGGTTCCTTGTGCGGTGGTTGAGATCGTGTGCCTCAACTGCTTCAACCGCTTCTTGGCCACGTATTCAACCAACGTGGTGAGAATCCGACTTGGTCAATGCTGCACATGTTAAATGTGCCCCTGTTTGTAGCAATAGCTCCCATTGTCGAATTCGACTGCTCCTTTAACTTGGTGCATTTTCCTTTCCCTTCTTTAGTCTAAATTCGACCACCTTGTGTGCTTTGGGCCGAATGTGATTTTTCTTTCTTGGGCCAAAATATTGGGCCAACAGATGCCCCCCAAAAATGTTGATTCACGACTACCAGGTCTTGGAGGGATCAAGCATTTTTTGCTCGTGAATTTCGATGGAGCTTGACGGCTGTTCGCGACTTTTAACTTTCTGATTTCAGGTCCCATCAGAGATCCTATCGTTTGACTTTTGCTCCAATCAGAGGCTTTGGCGTCTGACTTCGTCTGTCATCTGTCGTCTCTACCCTAGGGTAATCATGACCCCTTTTTAGCCTTTATGCTAGGGTTCGCGGTTATATAATAAAATAACCGTTGGATTTCAAAAAAAAATTATGCACCATCCTGTAATGCAGCTTCACGTCCGACTCTTCATTTGCCTATAAATACGCCATTGTTGGCCCTTTGCAAGCTTTACCATTTTCCAAACACTCAAGCCTTTGTCTGATTTTATTTGTGATCATCTTCAATCGTTTAGTTTCTGCTTTCCTGGTGCATTCTCTGAATATTTCTATGGCTTCCAGTTCTGACAACGTCATTCCCCTGGCCGCTGCGTGCGAGATGAACGAGGCCAAACACACTCCCATTCCAGACCCGCCATATGAAGTGGAGAAACGGGCTATCTGGAAATCTCAGGTATTCATCCTTATTTCTGTAAATGGCAATCTACGTGCCATTTTAGGTCCTTTGAAGAAGGCGAAGAAGGGCAGGCCTAATAGTCTCCCTGAGGGTTACGAGCAGTTTCACCCCAGCGTTCGTGGGGATGAGCTTGTTCTTGCATTTCGACCCTCTTATCTGATAACAACCTCTAAATCTTCAAATAATGATAACAAACTCGAAAGGAAGCTTAGGATGCAAATCTTAGTTTTGGAAAACGAGAAGTGTCGTCGGATCCCAGTGTTGAGAAGTTAAGAAGTTCTGAGTATGTTCATACTTCTTCGCTCTTTGAGCAGTTTGTTTAGCCATCCAAGGGATGAAAGCGAGAATCTTCACTGAGGCGTGAGACCTCGTGGAAAGCATGGATCTTCACTGAGGCGTGAGACCTCGTGAATAGCATGGAACTTCACTGAAGCGTGAGACTTCGTTCAAGTGTGTAAATTCACTGAGGCGTGAGACCTCGTGAGAGCATAAAACTTCACTGAAGCGTGAGACTTCGTGATTGTATAAGACTCCACTGAAGCGTGAGACTTCGTGGGAGCATTGATGACTCGAAGAGTTATCGTGAGTGGTTGCACTCATTTTATGATTAATTGTATTTTGTCGCAGAATCGACTATTACCTTAGGGTATGCTTTTAGAGACAATAAGTTAGCTAGAACACGTGGCGACGTGTCGAGTGAGGTCGGAGACGTTGTTTGGCTAATCACATTGCATTCATGCACACATAGAAGGTTAATACACGGCGTGATACCGGACCTCGGTGGATTCCAAAATGGTCATAAGACCCGGATTTCCGCGTAAGAGCGCTATTAGGCGACTCTTAGTAGCAGACCGAAATGGCAGACCTTCGGGTTTACTGCTGATCTGGCTACCTTTGTGTGGTGTAAGAGGCACGCGGGTAGAAATGGTCCCACCGTTGCTGGTGCTAGGATTGATCCGTTGATGTCCATCCGTTTCCGGAATGCATTTGGTTAACTGGGTTAACCGCCATCTGCATTTCATGCAACATGCATACTGACTTAGTTGCTGAGTGTGATTGATAATTGTTAATTCTATTTGATGCATGCTATTTGTTATTACTGTCGTTACATTCATTGTGGAATATGCAATCCTAGGATGTTATCCCTAGCTATAAGCCTAAGTGGCTATTCTCTTATTTGTATCTATTGGTGATATTACTTACATAATTCTTTGGAGTTGACCCTCGCGTCTTCTGTGTGTGTTTTGGCGGACTACGCCCTTTGTCAGATGTCTTTGGCGGGCTGGTTCACGATGGTTCACCCTTCGGGGGGGAACTAGGGTTGAGATGCTGGAACAGGAGGGCATCGCGGTCGCGAGAGGAGGACGGATGGTGTACATAGACTAGGTCATTCTTGATTTCGAATTCGGACGACGATCATGCTAGCATGTAAGTTTTAGTGCTGGTGTGAGCTCCTCGAGATGGGATTAGTGTAGGAGTAGAGTCTTAGCTCTGACCGTTATGTTTTCTTTTGGGAACAGGGTAGTTTCCCGCCGATAGCTTTTTGTGTGGTTTCTTTACGGGAATCACAGAGAGTTGGTTGGACTTAGGAGGTCTTGTTTCAGGCCATCTGGGCTGACTCATTCTAATTTTTTGAGGGTTTGTGTTGCGAACACTTAACCTTTTCTTTTGGATTGTACATTTTGCCTACGGGCGTTACACTCTTTTCCTTTCCGTCACTGGAGGTCACTCGTGACGAGGTTTGCTACTTGCAGCGGGGGCTGTAATTATTATTGTACATTAGTTCTGTTATCTTTTGTTGGGAGTTTATTTCTTTCAGTCTTTGGTTCTATTATCAAAAAAAAAATATATTCACGTTTTTCCGCTTTAAGTTTCTTTTTGGTTACTAAAGTGACGCCACCGAAATCGGGGTGTTACATTGTGGTATCAGAGCTTGTCGAGTCTTTCGGGAGTCTTTGGGGAATAGGTCTTCTGTGCTGGGTTGTGTGACTCTGCAAAGAGTGAAAATTTATTGTCTGCAAGCGATTTTTCGCTTAGTATTGATTGAAGTTAGTGCTTAATCATATTGTATAGTTATGCTAGATGCTATCTTATGATGAGTACTAACTGTTTGCTTAACTTAACAGAACATGGTGAACACTAACCAATTAGCTGAGATGATGGCCACTATGGCTCAAGCTGTGACTGCACAAGCAAACGATAATGCTATGAGGCGTGCTGCTGAGGAGGCACGGGATCAGCATCAGCGTCAGAGAGAAGTGACACTGGACCAGAACAAAGGCCTGAATGACTTCAGGAGACAAGATCCACCAAAGTTCTCGGGTGGTACTGACCCGGACAAAGCGGATCTCTGGATCCAGGAAATTGAGAAGATATTTGGCGTATTACAAACTGTTGAGGGTGCCAAGCTGGGCATGGCAACTTATCTGCTGCTGGGTGATGCTGAGTACTGGTGGAAAGGAACTAGGGGGATTATGGAAGCCAACCATGAGGAGATCAACTGGAACTCCTTTCGAACTGCGTTCTTGGAAAAGTATTTCCCAACAAGTGCTCGGGATGAGCGGGAGGCACAGTTTTTGACACTCCGTCAAGGAGGTATGTCTGTACCAGAATTTGCTTCCAAGTTGGAATCTCTAGCGAAGCATTTTCAATTCTTCAACGATCATGTTGATGAGCGCTACATGTGTAAGCGCTTTGTTAATGGACTGAGGCCTGATATCGAGGACTCAGTGAGACCATTGGGAATTATGCGCTTTCAGTCGTTGGTGGAGAAAGCCACAGAAGTGGAGCTGATGAAGAATAGGAGGTTGAACCGTGCTGGAGCTGGAGGGCCGATGAGATCAGGTTCTCAAAATTTTCAAGATAAGGGGAAATTTCAGAGCAGGAAACCATATCAGCGTCCTATTGGAGGAGGGTTTACTTCAGGATCTTACAGATCCATGACGGGTACTACTGGGGGTTCTGGAGATCAGACTTTGAACAGGGAGATGACCTGTTTCAGATGTGGGAAGCCGGGGCACTATGCTAATGCTTGTCCCGACGCGAGGCCCAAATGCTTTAATTGTAACAGAATGGGGCATACTGTTGGTCAGTGCAGAGCACCCAAGACGGAACCAACCGTCAACACTGCAAGGGGAAAGCACCCTGCCGCTAGGGGAAAGGTCTACACCATGGACGGTGAGAGAGCTGAGGGGTTAGCCAGAGGAGAGCGCAAGAACGATGGTAACCTTCTAACCATTCTTTTTCATTCTAGTATAATACACTCTGTTACTCTCGTAGCGCATGCAGCACACCTATCTTACTTATATTGTTTAAGCTTTGACCTTATAGTTACTACGCCTATTAAGACCTTATTTGACTGCGCTCGTGTTTAAACTATAGAAGTTACACGAGGTTTAGAATAACACGTTAAGCCTAGAAAGTAGTCTTGCACCGATGCGTTTAAAAGGAAGCTAGAAGCGGAAGAATGAATCTCAGAGAGATTCTGTATGGATAGTATACGTATGATGTCGAGGGTGTATAAGATGAATTTGAATTGGTCGAGGATTAGTCGGATTTGGGAGGAAAGTTCGTGTTAAGTAATTGATTTTCTTTGGGAAGGAGTTGTCGTTATAAGAAATGAATATTCATTTGAGAAGTGTTGGAAAGTTAAAGCATATTAGAGGTCCAAACTTAGTGAAGGTTTAGATTTTAAGTCAATCGATTTGATCACGAACGCGTGAGACATGAAGTCTTGTCAGGTTTTGGCCGAGAGACTAAGTATTGAATTGATTGGATGGTGATCAAGTTACAAAAAGGAAAGTGTTAGTATCAAGATGAGGGCTTGAGGTGTTTATATTTGGACAAGTTTCGTAGAGTTAGCGAGTGAATTTTGCTAAGTTGAATGAAAATACTAGGGTTAAGATTGACTTCGGAAGCTGAAGATCATGTACGAGTAAGAGATTTAGTGGTGTTAGCATTTACGATTGTAGTTAAACCTCGGAAAGTTGAAAGATGATATGTCTGTTGAGACGCCGTCGGTCAACATTGGGACTAGAAGAGTGAAACAATCGAGGGGAAAACAGAGTGCTTTAGTAAAAGTTATTTGGAACAAAGACACAGACGGTGCTATATGGGAATTAGAGGAGAAGATCAAGGAAAAATATCCAGAACTATTTTCTGACCCTTAAGTTTCGAGGTCGAAACTTTCTTTTTGTAGGGTAGTAATGTAAGGCCCAAGTTTTTAAGCTTATGCCAAGTGAATAAAATTCTTATTCGCAATTAGGGTTGATGTATCGTGAAGGGAAACCTGAACAAGAGTTTACTAAATGAAATAAATTTGTGAAGGAGAAAGTTCAGGAAAAGTCTAAGGATTGTATCGAAGTCGATAAAAGGTATAACACGATCGATATAAGCTTAAACCTAGGGCAGAAACCCTAGCAAATAGCTAGTTTACGCTTAAAGTCACGATGGAAATTACTTCCAAAAATCTTCAGAGAAATGTTAGAATTTCTCTTAATCCATATATCACAATCGTTTCAAGGCGAAACTCTAGAATGTACGAACGAACGATTCCAATCCTCGGAAGTTTGCCGAAACTAGAACCCTGATAGTTCAAAACCCTAGAATCAACCGACGATGAAGACTTTTTCTATTCGGAGCTTCAAATGAAGATTCTACACGCGTACACCCATTTCTCTTGATGATTTCAATCTTTCTTCAGAAGGAAGTTTTCTATTCCGACATCCGATGCAAAAAGCAACTTATCAGGTAAAATAGTTTTACACCGACTTTGCATTAGTTACCAAAAATACAAGGAAACCTCTTTTGAGTTTTGGATTTATGTCGCCAAAACATATCTTAGAATTCACGGAGAATGAAGCCGGAAAAATCAGAATCGCGAAACTTTCATTTTCCCGCGTTTTGCCAACCCCTATATATAGCAAGAAAAGGAGAAAAAATGGCAAAACTTCACCATTTTCTCTCCAAACCCGCGAGCTTCACCAAAGAGGAAGGAGGAAGAGTTTTTCTTCATTTCTTGCTTGATCGTTGATTCGACAGTTGCTGCTTGAAGGTATCGAGGTATAGTCGATAATCCTTACCTCTGATCGTCTTTTCCATAGCTTTTCTCTATGTCTTTCTGTGCTCATAGTTTTGAGGTTTTTGCAAAACTATCCTGATAACTTCATTTTTGATTCTAAACATCTTCCCTACGTTCTCCTGAGTATGTTTAGCTAATAATACTGCGCCGATTCTCGAAAAACTACCGTCGAGTTTCAATTCTGCTTAAAATACCCATTTTGGGGCATAGCTTCGTCCTTTGGGCTGAAAACTATCGCCTTAGCTTAGTGCTAGTAGGATTAGTGGTCATAAACGTCGTTGGTGTTGTCCCCATCCAATTTGCTTTTTGAAATTTCAGTTTTGAATTTCTGAGCAAAAAATAATGACCAAAATACCCCTGCGACAGTTTTTGATCCGATAATTTTTCCGAGTTTAGAATACCCTTAGTTATGACTAATAATAACCTAGGAACCAAGTTTGATCGAAGAAAAATCGAGCCACCTAATTACCAATAGTGGTCGAGAGCTATAGGGGAGGAGGAGGAGGAAAATTTCTTTTTCAAAAACTTGTCCTTTCGCGCTAGATTATCGTACCTCGGAGTATATACTACTTCGTGTAACCTTAGTGAGTATTGTTTGCTGAGTTTCTGACTCATTGTGATTGATTTCTGTGGTTTTGCTCTAAAGGTGCTTTTGAGGAATTTCCTGAGGAGCAAGGCATTGGTTGTGAAGGAACTTTCGAAGATCACCCTGGAGAATCTTCAGGTGAGGGCTTCTCACTGAATCCTTAGTTAATGCTAAGGGTCGATGCTTTCGACATTGATTTACTGTTTATGCACTTGTTTGTGTTTGACTGGAAAAATGTTTTCTGAGGCTTCGGCTGACAATGTAGATGATTCATCTACTGAATGTCTTTGAGATTGAATTACATGGTACGTGCTAAGTGGGTAATCTAGGATGTGTGATGCATGCTTTATATGCTAAGTGCTACGTGATTATTCTAGAATGTGTTGATATATGACATGTTTGTTGACTGTGCTGATTTACTTATGTCTTTTCAATGATATCTGTGATTCTTAGTAGTGAGGATAGCGAGCAGGTCATGCCGATTTTATTTTGAGATTTTGGGGAAAGCTTGATAGGACGAATGAGATTCGGGCCTTGTTATTGTTTTAGTGGATCGAGACATTCTCTGAAAGTTATTTGGGATTAGGAGATCCTTAAACTCATAAGTTTTGCGATAAGACAAAATGGAAACTATTTTTACAAGGAAAATTCATAAGACATTAAACAACCTCTAAATCTTCAAATAATGATAACAAACTCGAAAGGAAGCTTAGGATGCAAATCTTAGTTTTGGAAAACGAGAAGTGTCGTCGGATCCCAGTGTTGAGAAGATTAAGAAGTTCTGAGTATGTTGATACTCCTTCGCTCTTTGAGCAGTTTGTTTAGTCATCCAAGGGATGAGCCGAGAAGCTTCACTGAGGCGTGAGACCTTGTGAAAGCGAGAATCTTCACTGAGGCGTGAGACCTCGTGGAAAGCATGGATCTTCACTGAGGCGTGAGACCTCGTGAATAGCATGGAACTTCACTGAAGCGTGAGACTTCGTTCAAGTGTGTAAATTCACTGAGGCGTGAGACCTCGTGAGAGCATAAAACTTCACTGAAGCGTGAGACTTCGTGGGAGCATTGATGACTCGAAGAGTTATCGTGAGTGGTTGCACTCATTTTATGATTAATTGTATTTTGTCGCAGAATCGACTATTACCTTAGGGTATGCTTTTAGAGACAATAAGTTAGCTAGAACACGTGGCGACGTGTCGAGTGAGGTCGGAGACGTTGTTTGGCTAATCACATTGCATTCATGCACACATAGAAGGTTAATACACGGCGTGATACCGGACCTCGGTGGATTCCAAAATGGTCATAAGACCCGGATTTCCGCGTAAGAGCGCTATTAGGCGACTCTTAGTAGCAGACCGAAATGGCAGACCTTCGGGTTTACTGCTGATCTGGCTACCTTTGTGTGGTGTAAGAGGCACGCGGGTAGAAATGGTCCCACCGTTGCTGGTGCTAGGATTGATCCGTTGATGTCCATCCGTTTCCGGAATGCATTTGGTTAGTTGGGTTAACCGCCATATGCATTTCATGCAACATGCATACTGACTTAGTTGCTAAGTGTGATTGATAATTATTAATTCTATTTGATGCATGCTATTTGTTATTACTGTCGTTACATTCATTGTGGAATATGCAACCCTAGGATGTTATCCCTAGCTATAAGCCTAAGTGGCTATTCTCTTATTTGTATCTATTGGTGATATTACTTACATAATTCTTTGGAGTTGACCCTCGCGTCTTCTGTGTGTGCTTTGGCGGACTACACCCTTTGTCAGATGTCTTTGGCGGGCTGGTTCACGATGGTTCACCCTTCGGGGGGGAACTAGGGTTGAGATGCTGGAACAGGAGTGCATCGCGGTCGCGAGAGGAGGACGGATGGTGTACATAGACTAGGTCGTTCTGGATTTCGAATTTGGACGACGATCATGCTAGCATGTAAGTTTTAGTGCTGGTGTGAGCTCCTCGAGATGGGATTAGTGTAGGAGTAGAGTCTTAGCTCTGACCGTTATGTTTTCTTTTGGGAACAGGGTAGTTTCCCGCTGATAGCTTTTTGTGTGGTTTCTTTACGGGAATCACAGAGAGTTGGTTGGACTTAGGAGGTCTTGTTTCAGGCCATCTGGGCTGACTCATTCTCATTTTTTGAGGGTTTGTGTTGCGAACACTTAACCTTTTCTTTTGGATTGTACATTTTGCCTACGGGCGTTACACTCTTTTCCTTTCCGTCACTGGAGGTCACTCGTGACAAGGTTTGCTACTTGCAGCGGGGGCTGTAATTATTATTGTACATTAGTTCTGTTATCTTTTGTTGGGAGTTTATTTCTTTCAGTCTTTGGTTCTATTATCAAAAAAAAAATATATTCACGTTTTTCCGCTTTAAGTTTCTTTTTGGTTACTAAAGTGACGCCGCCGAAATCGGGGTGTTACAGGCTTGGTGGTCTGCTTATTGGCATGACATTTCGACACCGATTGAAGATTGCTTCCAGCGCATAACGAGTATTTTTCTTTTGCAGAAGCAGGCCCTAAAGAAGACCAAAGGTATGCATACATCTGAGATCAACGCTTTTCAACAATTCTTCGGTGTAGTATACTTTCCGGGTCCTCGTCTTCAGGAAACTGTTGCCAAAGCAGCTCAAGTTCTAAGGCGAATGTGGGAAGCTAAAGCCAAGAAAACTCGATTGAACATTCCCTCTGATGAGGATGGTCTTTCTTTCATTATTCGAAAAACAGGCTTTAGGTTCCCACCACTGCCTACTTGTAAGTATGCTTTGGCCTTTCCGGTGGTGCTTCCTAAGTGGGTTGACCATGTAAGTATCAAAAACTTTTACCATAGCGCATTGCCCCCTCGGAAGCGGGTGACCTGGACCAAGCGTTACCTATGGAATTTCCCTTGTTTTTCTTTTGTAGCTGAGCCAATTCCGCGACCGACCCCTCAAGCTTCTCCTCGGGTGACTTCTGCTACTATCGAAGTTGAGGATGATGATGATGATGTTGCTTTGGCTGATAAGCTCAAGATGCCTAAGGTAATACTGAAACCTGTGAAACTTTGATCTTTATTCGATATGTATATCTTTGTGATCATTTGCCTTTTGTTTCAGAGTCGAAAATGAGGGGCCACCCCTACCACTTCCGCAAGCCAGAAAAGGGCTAAAGGTGCTGGTGAACTTACTGTGGGAAATCCTTCCCCGGCTAAGTCAGCTAGCCAACGTGAGGAAATGCAGCAAGGTGGTGATCAAGGTGTTGACCAGCAAGCTTCCAGCCCTCTTCTTCAAGGCACTACACCTATTCCTGTCGAGATGGCTCCGGCCAAGAAGACCTCCAGGAAGAAGTCTAGTCGTAAATATGGCAGCTCCTCTTCCCACCACTCCAAGAGTTCGACCAGTTCCAGTCCTCTCAAAGAATCTGGCCCTAAGGTAAATCATTATGATTCACATCTTGTCTTAGTTTGCTTTCTTTTCTTCCCTCTCAATCACTTCTGCTTTTATTCTTCAGAGGGTTGGCATGTCTAAAATGGCTGTACCTCGAGCCACATGGTTTTCTTCTAAACCTCCACCAGTTGTCCTGTCTAGCTCTTTGAGCAGTTTAGAATCCTCGAGCTCGAGTTTGGACTCTAATGAGTTAGACCCTGTGTGGGACAAGTTGACATTCTATTTTAACTCGAAACCAATTGCTTGGCAACATCCTGGTTGTGAACCCTATTATACCAAAGAATGTCGAGATAACCTTTCTAATTTTCCTCCGCATGACGTTCAGAACATGCCTTCCCCTGCTCGTGAAGAGAATGAACCACATGTAGAGGTGCAGGGTGGCGAGGATCAAGTGTCTCCAATCATTCAGCCTGACCAGGTGATTGGTGTTATGCTCCCACCAAAGGCTGATGTTCCGGCCTCAACTCCTTCTGAACCTTCTTCTCGACAACTTCAACCTTCTCCTCAGCAACTTCAACAAGGTGCCAGGGTCCCTTTGCTTTCTCCTCATGCTAAGGGAGGTTTAGCTTCTTCTAAGACGGCTGCTTCTTCCCACACTTTTGGTGAGAGGCTCAGTGCCCTTTTAGTCGAAGATCCTCTTTCCATCTTTCAGAGCTTCTTTGATGGCACTTTGGATCTCGACTCTCCGCCACGTCAAGCTGAAACTACTGAGACTGCTCAGTCTGCTGGAGTGGTTAATGATAGCCAGATTGAGGAAGCTTTTGGCAAGTTGAAAAGGCTGGTTTTCGATGAAGGCTTCATCGACGGGGTCCGAGCTAACCCTCGATTAGGCCAGGAAGTTAAAGAGCTGCTTGCCTTCCTATTGGGCCAACGACTTGACCAAATTCGGGCAGATGCTCTCGTCGAGCTTTAGACTCTCTTGGTCGATATCTTGGCCACACTTGACAAAGCCATTGCGGTAGAACAACTTATCGAGACTAAACAGGCACAAGTGGCTTCCAACACCAATGGACTCTTGCCCGCGAAAGATGAAATTCTCAAGCTGACTGCTAGGAAAGCTCTTATAGCAGCTGAGTTGTCAAGTGTTGATGCTCGACTGGACGAGCTTCAAAGGGAGGTGGCAAGGCTCGAGAAGCAGAGGGCGACGTTGATTGTTGAAAGTCCGGCTGTGAATTCCCGGCTAAACACTCTAGCTGCCGAATGCACAAATGTGATGTTATCGACATCTCAACTCTCTAAGGAGGTTGCAGCGGAGCAACGTGTGAAGCAAAGCTTGGATTCCAGGATTGCTGCTGCCAGGGTTCAGCTTGAAGCTTTCAAGTCGAGGGTTTAGGTTTCCTGATTTTTTACTTGTTGTAGTGGCCATGGATTTTTGTGGCCTTTATTGCCAATCCTGTAATGTTCATTCCTGTAACTCAGCTCAACATTTTAATCAATGAATGAATCTCGTATTGGTGGTAGTCGACATGCTTTATTTTTCGATTTGCATTTTATTGTCGATTCAGTCTTTGTTACATTATTTCTTGCGTTGTATTGCTGAGTTTCACACCATTTAGCTTGGCATCTACTCTAACTTTTCATCTTCTAAATCTCCTTGGAAACCGCAGTAATTTATAACGCTCTTTTATCACGTTCTTGTTCAACGACTTAAGAACTTCCTCCACTTACGGTGGTGGCTGACGTGGCTTGCCGTGTTTGGCTGACGCTTTGGCAACTGCATGCTTTGCATTAATGCGGCTGTTTGTTACATCCCTATTATAAATGGAGCCGTTTTTTTACTCGTCTTTCATCAGTAACTCTCTTCTTTCCATTCTCATCTTCTTCCTGCAACTGCGAACTTTCCATCCTTGACTATGGATAGCAGGCTCATTCTTCGTCGTATCAGAGACCTGGCTTTCCAGGATGACCTTTTCCGGAACCTGTATGAATCCTCTGCTGGCCTTGATGAGCTTTTAGGGCTCATTGATCAACTGCTTCACAGGCCAATCATCGCGCGCGTTAGAATTCCTCTTCAGGAATTCCAGGGGCTTCTCTTGGAAGCCAAGCCTCTGTTCGAAGAGTTCCGGGAGCTTTCAGTAATGGTGTTCTTTCAGGAACACCAAATAGATGAGTGGAGGGAGAAATTCGATTTTCTCCAGGCCTCTTTGGATTAGCAAGACCCGGAAGGTCTTGTTCGATTAGCCGTCGAGATATCTGCAGCCTCCCTTGAAGACCTGGTTGCTCGTCAAAAGAAGGCTCGACTTGAGGGCCAGATGGTGGCGTTGGTGGATCGATTAGCACCCATGCAAGCTAGATACGACGGATACAGAGCCATTTTTCCTTTTTAGGTTTCTAGTTTATTTGTATTTTGCCATACCTGTAATGTGTTTTCGATCAATGAATGTGATTTGGCAATTTCAATGCTTATGTTTCATTCGATTTTAATTTCGTGCAACATTGGCTTGTATGTTTTTAAATACTTGCCATTTATCGTAACACACTGACGCTAACTGCTTAATTCCTTAATCACGTAGGCATTATTAGGTAACGTTTTTTCGACTTTGAATGGCCCTTCCCAATTGGGTGTCCATTTCCCATAAGTCCTATCCTTCTTATCCATTGGGAGGATAACTTTCCACACGTAGTCTCCTGCGACAAAAGATCGATCTTTAACCCTTTTATTGTATGCTTTAGCTATGCGATCCCTTTGCCTTGTTAGAACGTCTAGTGCCGAGATTCTGTCTTCGTCGAGGTTAACCAGTTCATCTAACATCATATTCCAATAAACTTCACTTGGAATTTCCTCTTGTCTTTGAATTCTACACGATTGCAAATATACTTCTGCGGGCAGCACAGCTTCTTGGCCATAGGCCAATCGAAAAGGCGTTGTTCCTGTTGCTTCCTTTGGTGAATTCCTGTAAGCCCACAGGATTTGGCTCAAAGACTCATGCCAGCTTTTTGGTTTTCGACCTACATGTTTTTTGATTAAGCTTATTAGGATTTTATTGGCCGCCTCTACTTGGCCATTTGCCTGAGCGTAGTAAGGGGTCGAGGTTAAGAGTTTGATGCCCCAGGATTCAGCAAAGGCTGCCACTTTGCGTCCCACGAACACTGTGCCTTGGTCCGTCGTGATTGACTCTGGTAATCCAAATCGATACACGATATGGTTTTGTATAAACTCGATTACCGTCTCTTGTGTCACATTCTGTAGTGGAATGGCTTCGACCCATTTAGTGAAATAATCGACTGCCACTATGATATATCTGTGCTGCCTTGATGAGGCCGGGTGAATTTCGCCAATTAAGTCTATTGCCCATCCCCTAAAAGGCCATGGCTTGATAATAGAATGCAATTCGCTAGCTGGCACGTGTTGAATTCTTGAATGTTTTTGACAATCTTGACAGCCTTTCGCATATTCGATGCAATCTTTCATGATGGTTGGCCAATACAAACCTTGCCTAAACAGAATCCATTTCATTTTTGCCCGTGCTTGGTGAGCACCACACAGGCCATCGTGAGCAGCTGATACGGCTATGAATGCGTCGCCCTCGCTTAAACATTTCAGCAAAGTACCGTCGACGTTCTTTTTGAACAACTCGTTGCCTAGGATAGTATAACTTAGAGCCCTGTACTTGAATTTTCTATCAGTCGACCCTACTGGATTCTGCAAGTACTCGACAATTGGCTTTCTCCAATCATTGGGAGTCAAGTTATCAATAACCATAATGTCGAGTTCCGAAGGGCTCAGCTTTTCTTTGATCTTAATTAACTCTTTCAATTTTAATTTATCTATCCTGTACCCGGAAGCTATCTGTGCCAATTCATTGGCTTCTTGGTTCTCCATTCTAGGAACGTGACCTATTGCAACCTTGTTGAATTCAGCTAATAAATTATTTGCTTTTACATAATATCTGGCTAAATTCTCGCTAATACACTTGTATTCTTTGGTGAGCTTCTTTACTACCAACTCGGACTCTCCTTTTATGACAACGTTCTTTGCCCCGGGAGCTAGCAAGATCTCGAGGCCTGATATTAACGCCTCATACTCAACTTCATTATTTGAGCAATTATCCTCGATTCTGAATTTGAATTTAGTAGGGATGCCCTGCGGGGACACTATGAACATTCCAATTCCAGTTCCATCTTTGTGGCTAGAACCGTCGAAAAATAACTTCCAAGGCTGGATGCCTACGTAAGCAATGATTTCTTTAGGCAGAGTGTCATCCGCCAAGAAATCAGCCACTGCTTGCCCCTTGATCGCTTTTAATGGGGCATAAGTTAGTGAATATTCGGTTAGGGCCAAAGCCCATTTACCAATTCGACTGTGTAAGATAGGTTTGGATAACATGTGCTTTATTATATCATAATGAGAAAAAACCATTACATCGATTGGCTTTATATAATATTTCAGCTTTACATATGAGAAGTACAAGCATAAGCACAATTTCTCGATCATAGTGTATCGAGTTTCTGCGTTGTTCAACACCCTACTTAAGTAAAAAATGGCCCTCTCGTTGCCATCTTCATCTTCTTGAGCCAGCATGCTTCCAATGGTTTCATCTGTGGCGGAGATATACAGCTTCATTGGCCTCCCCCTTATGGGTGGTACCATCACAGGTGGGTTGGACAGGTATTCTTTGAGTTCATCGAATGCCTTTTGGTGCTCTGCTTCCCAGCGGAACACATCTTCCTTCTTCAGTCGAAGAAGCGAGGAAAATGACTTGGTCTTCTCGCTGAGGTTGGTAATGAATCTCCTTAGGAAGTTAATCTTCCTCAGTAATGATTGCAGCTGCTTCTTGCTGGTTGGTGGACTCGTGTCGAGAATGGATTTAGCTTTATTTTTGTTGATCTCAATGCCCTTTTTATGCACCACAAAACCCAAAAAATCACCTGCAATAACACCAAAGGCACATTTAAGGGGGTTCATTTTCAAGCCATATTTTCTCATCCTCTCAAAGGATTTCCTTAGATGCAATAAATGGTCATCCCTTGATGGGGATTTTACCACAATATCATCGATATACACCTGCATAAAAGTTTCAATAAAATCATGAAAAATGGTATTCATTACCCTTTGGTAGGTCGCGCCAGCGTTTTTCAACCCAAATGGCATGACCACCCACTGATATGTCCCCAAGGCACCAGGACATCGAAAAGCCGTCTTCTACACATCCTCCTCCGCTATGAAGATTTGGTTGTAGCCTGAATAACCATCCAACAAACTTAGGTATTCGTGACCAGCAGCTGAATCCACCATCATTTCGGCAATGGGCATGTGATACTCGTCTTTTGGAGTGGCAGCGTTAAGATCTCGAAAGTCAATGCAAACTCTCATCTTTCCATTCTTCTTGATCACTGGGACCACGTTGGCTAACCAATCCACATATCGAGTTGTTCTGATAAATTTGCACCTAAGGAGCCTTTCGATTTCTTCCTTGATTTTTACCAATACATATGGATGGAACCTCCTGAGTAATTGCTTGACTGGTTTCTTGTCTTCCTTGATGGGTAACTGCAATTCCACCAGTTCTCGACTAAGTCCTGGCATTTCATCGTAATCCCAAGCAAAACAGTCTTTGAATTCTTTGAGTAATTTTACCATCCTATCCTTTAACTCAAGGTCAATTAGAGCGCTGATGTATGTTGGTTTCTTCTCTGAGCCATCACCCAAGTCCACTTCTTCCAAAGGATCCTGTGCTTCCATTTTCTTGGAAACGTCAATCACTGGTTTCTCGAAACCCAAGGGACTATCATCATAGATGCAATCTAGCCTCAAATTGCGGAGATCTTCGAATTCTTCGACGCTTTGCTCGTCTTCTTCCGAGCACGTGTTATCCTTATTTGTTGTTGCCTCCTCCTGAAGTATCAACTCGACAGGCAGAACTGAGACATCAGCTTCGTCAATAGCCACTTCTTTGGCCATTTTTGCGGCCTCTAAAGCCGCTCTCACTCTATTTTCGGCTGCACAAGCCGAAATTCGAGCTATGCTCGAATTAATCATTTTTACCGTCGTTTTGCCACTCAGTAGTGGCATCTTTTTCTTCATCACTGTGCCATCCACACATGGCATCAGGTTTGCATGCTTCATTGAGGTTTAGCCCCCGGATGGGATCCAATGTCACTGAGTACTCTGAGTATGGATTGAAATATTGATTGGCCACTGTGTCCAAAGGAGCAATTGTGGCTAAGCTCTTCTCGAAATTCTTTTTGCCAACGTAGCCTGACTCTGCTAAATAATAGCTTTGATCTGCTTGTACATTTTCGACGACCCCATCAGATTTCCAAATGGATATACGTTGGTGCAAAGTTGAGGGCACTGCCCCCACTCCATGAATCCATTCTCTCCCCAGCAGCAAATTGTAATTGGCCTTTGAAGGGACTATGATGACCCGGGTTTATATGATGATTTTAGGGTTTTTCTTTGTTAGTTTTGAGTCTTTTTCTTATGTCTCATGTAGTGTTTCATGCATTCTCATGCATTTTTATCTTTTCTTGAGTCTTTGTTTTGTTTTGGTAATTTTGTAGTTTTATAGGGAGTTTTCTTGCATTTTAAGTTAAGTTTAGGACTTGCATGATTTTCTTTTGTTTTATGAAGGACCTCTTGTGCTAATGAGCTCTTGGAGCTTCTAGAATCTTCCTTGACTTGTTGGTTAGGTTTGGAGAGCAGAAACTGAAGGAGAAAGAAGGCCAAGAAGCATGGAATTGATGAAGAACTTAAAGAGGATTGAAAAGAGGAGTTTCAGAAGCCAAAAAGTCATTTTCAGGCGAGCTTAAGCGCCTAGGCACTGGGAATGGGCGCCTAGGCGCCCATTAGCTCCAGAAAGCATGTTTTGGGCATGCAATTGGCGCTCAGGCGCTCTGAATTGGCGCCTGAGCGCCCAGAACAGCCCAGACTCGGGAATTTTTCCTATAAATAGGATTTTAGTTATTTTCTTTTGTAATTTTTTGATACTTTGTAAAATTCAGAGGTAGAGGATCATCTAGGAGAGTGAGAGAGGGCTTCCAAGCTTGTGTTCAAGGTTCTTAGCCAAGCATGGCTCTTGCCATGCTTGGCTAATCTCTCTTCTTTTACTTTGGTTTTCTTGTAAGACTTTTCCTTTTAAGTTATAATCTTAAGTTCTTTCCCACATGTTCTTCTTCTTTCCTTGAATCCCATATCCATGCTTTATGTTTCAAGTTAGAACATGTGCTAGCTTTATGCTTTTCTATAATAGAACGGAAGTTTGTTATAGATTAGGGACTTGTTGTGGGATTACCTCTTCTATACTTGCTGCTAGGAATAGAGGAAGGGTTGGGGTTTGTTGGCCTGAACTTTATAATCTTTATGCTTCAAACAAATGTTTAAGTACGCAAGGAATTGGGCTTAACTTTTGGTTTGAAAGAATTATTTATGCGAGACATCGATAGGTAGTTGCTTAGGCTATAACAACAAGGAGAGATTCATGAGAACATGTGCTTAGAATGATGTGCTTGAATTGACTAGTTGAGCAAGAACCCAAAGTAAATAACTCTTTCTTTTCATTTTCTGTTTCATTTCTGAATTTATATTTTCTTTTTCCTTATTACTACTTCGACATATGTTTGCCTCAATAAAACAAACCTTCAAACTCGAGGCTTAAACTGAATCTAGTCACTCACAATCCCTGTGGTTTGATATTTAAAACCGGGTGGATTCCGTACACTTGCGGATTTACCATCAAGTTTTTGGCGCCGTTGCCGGGGATTGTTTGTGATTTTTGGTTTGAGTTACGAGTTTGAAGTTTAGTCTACCTAAGACTATAACTTAGGGCTGAATGGGAGACAACCCATGTTTTTTTTTTTCTGTTTTGTTCCTATGTATCAATTTAACTGATCCGTTCTTGTTCTTAGTGCTTGTTGTGACTTGATCAATTATAACATGATTTGAGGTTTGGAATTCCATGAACCTGACCTAGAGTGAATCAGCTAGTGAATTTAATTTTAATTAGATTCATTGGTCATGAGTTGATAAGTTGATACTTAGAATCTTCTTTTGCTGTTTTACGTTTTATGTTTAGTGTTTCAGGAAATAAAAAGGATACACACTTGGAGGCACTCAATCACTTTGAAGGAGGTTCTTTTCTTACCCTGAGTTTTAGTCCATACATTTTTGCATGTTTTTCTTTTATAGATTTTGTTTATCCAATTTTATCATGCATTGTTATATAGAGTCTTTTATACCTTGGTCTTTATTCCTTATACTCGAATGACATGTTCCCAAGTCTTGCTCACTCACATGATGCTGGTTTTGAAAATGTTTTTAAGTGGATACTTTGTGCTTTCTTTTGGGGAGTGATTGTATGTTTGGGAAAGAGAGGGAGAGACTTCGGTCTTCTAAGTGTTATCTTGAGGATAGAGTTGATGTGAGTCCACAAGGGTCCATCTTTGACCCTTCACTATATAATTTCCCTGGAGGATCCTGACTCACTTGCACTTCTTGGTTCTGTGTTTCATTTCATGCGTCCTTGAGTGTAGCTTTAGGAGACTTGCATTCTTGAGACTGTAGGTTTTCTTGTACTTCAGAAATTGTTTTATAACATCTTTGTCCCTAGTTGACCTTTTTGAGCCTTATGGAGATTTCCTTGGTATCTATGTTTAATGGGCTGGTTGTTTGGAGGATTCAATGGGGAGTTGTGGTTCTTAACTCTTGATGGAGCTAGTTTATAAAAAGTGCAATTGTCTCTTGCCCCAAAGAAAAAAAATTGAAAAAAGTCAAAAGAGAAAACGAACTCCATGGTGTGGTGGAGTTCCAAAAAAAAAAGAAAAAAATATGAAACAAAAAGGGGTTAAGAGACTTGAGTGCTAAGTATCAATAGCTTGAAAGCTCCGGAATTCCAAATTGGACCACACTCAAATTTTGTGCAGCCTTAGTCTTCCTTAGGGATCACCTACCTTGTGCTTTACCTAGCCAACATTACAACCCTTTTGAAGTCTCATTGAATAATGCATTGTCAACTTTAGTTGCTCTTGAGTGAATGATTCTCAGAACCTATGAACTTGCTTTTGTGCTCAGTGCACTAAACAATTGTCTCATGCTAGGATGTTAGCTCTAAATGCTTCTCATAGTGGACTCTAATTCTTCTTTGTCTAAGAGTTGCATGAAGTTGATTGTTGAATCTTTCTCTTGGAACTAACTACATTCACTTGATCCCACGGTTTTCTAAAATGTATCCCTCTTTTGGCATGTGTGTTGGGAGTAATTCTTTGTGCTTGAGGGCAAGCTAATCTTAGTGACGCTCGAGGGCGAGCTGTCGTTGAGTATAGTGGTGTTATGACCCGGGTTTATATGATGATTTTAGGGTTTTTCTTTGTTAGTTTTGAGTCTTTTTCTTATGTCTCATGTAGTGTTTCATGCATTCTCATGCATTTTTATCTTTTCTTGAGTCTTTGTTTTGTTTTGGTAATTTTGTAGTTTTATAGGGAGTTTTCTTGCATTTTAAGTTAAGTTTAGGACTTGCATGATTTTCTTTTGTTTTATGAATGACCTCTTGTGCTAATGAGCTCTTGGAGCTTCTAGAATCTTCCTTGACTTGTTGGTTAGGTTTGGAGAGCAGAAACTGAAGGAGAAAGATGGCTAAGAAGCATGGAATTGATGAAGAACTTAAAGAGGATTGAAAAGAGGAGTTTCAGAAGCCAAAAAGTCATTTTCAGGCGAGCTTAAGTGCCTAGGCGCTGGGAATAGGCGCCTAGGCGCCAATTAGCTCCAGAAAGCATGTTTTGGGCATGCAATTGGCGCTCAGGCGCTCTGAATTGGCACCTGAGCGCCCAGAACAGCCCAGACTCGGGAATTTTGCCTATAAATAGGATTTTAGTTATTTTCTTTTGTAATTTTTTGATACTTTGTAAAATCCTGAGGTAGAGGATCATCTAGGAGAGTGAGAGAGGGCTTCCAAGCTTGTGTTCAAGGTTCTTAGCATGCTTGGCTAATCTCTCTTCTTTTACTTTGGTTTTCTTGTAAGACTTTTCCTTTTAAGTTATAATCTTAAGTTCTTTCCCACAAGTTCTTCTTCTTTCCTTGAATCCCATATCCATGCTTTATGTTTCAAGTTAGAACATGTGCTAGCTTTATGCTTTTCTATAATAGAACGGAAGTTTGTTATAGATTAGGGACTTGTTGTGGGATTACCTCTTCTATACTTGCTGCTAGGAATAGAGGAAGGGTTGGGGTTTGTTGGCCTGAACTTTATAATCTTTATGCTTCAAACAAATGTTTAAGTACGCAAGGAATTGGGCTTATCTTTTGGTTTGAAAGAATTATCTATGCGAGACATCGATAGGTAGTTGCTTAGGCTATAACATCAAGGAGAGATTCATGAGAACATGTGCTTAGAATGATGTGCATGAATTGACTAGTTGAGCAAGAACCCAAAGTAAATAACTCTTTCTTTTCATTTTCTGTTTCATTTCTGAATTTATATTTTCTTTTTCCTTATTACTACTTCGACATATGTTTGCCTCAATAAAACAAACCTTCAAACTCGAGGCTTAAACCGAATCTAGTCACTCACAATCCCTGTGGTTCGATATTTAAAACCGGGTGGATTCCGTACACTTGCGGATTTACCATCAGACTACGATGAACAATGTGGAGCGGGCCACTGTTCCTACGGTTATATTCAGCATGATTGGCCCCAGGGAAGAACCCGTCTTTCCTTCATAATCAGAAAGTACCATATCATGTGAGATTAGATCTGCTTCAGTTTTGCTCAACTTCTTGAGCATGAACTTAGGCATCAGATTGATCGCAGCTCCTCCGTCGACAAGGACTTTGTTAACTCCTTTTTCCTCGACTTTAGCCCATACAAATAGTGGCTTCAAATGGCTCTTCATCTGTTCAGTTGGCCTCTGGAAAATAGTGAAGGTATGAAAAACGGTAGAAAGGGGGGGTTTGAATAGCGTTTTTAGTATAAAGCTTCCACCTTAGAAATTTTGACAAATCTTTCGAGAACTTTAAGTGCTAAAGATAAGAGATAGAAAAGCACACAAGGATTTTATCCTGGTTCACTTGATAAATCACTCAAGCTACTCCAGTCCACCCGTTAAGGTGATTTCTTCCTTCTTAGAATGAAGGCAATCCACTAATCAGGTAAGAGTTACAACTGCACTTGAAACCTACAAGTGACTAACAATTACACTGACTTAGCTCACACTAAGATTCACTCTCTTAGTCTTCTCTAGGATCCGATCAACCTTGATCTCCTAAAGGAACTAAACAAACTGTTTATCAAAGAATTGTTTACAAGAGATTTGCTTCTAAAAAGCTAATAGTAAACTCAATGAATTTCAGATGAAAGAAAGCTTAGAAGAATTTGATTATGTCTTGCGCGTATGTGAATGCTTCTAACAGCTTCTTTCAGTCTTCAGCCTCTTTATATACTCCAAGGATTAGGGTTGAGCGTTGCATGGAAAATGCTACCGTTGGAGGGCAGTTCTGGAAAATCCAGCTTCTGCTATGTCTGAGACTGTTAGGTAGGTCGTCAGGAAGGTACAGTTGCTTTTGTACTTGGATAGCGACTTGACTTTTAAACCTAGGAGACTTCTGATCAGGGGAATGCTTCATATTGGAACTTGTGAAGCCGGTTGATCAGAGTCAGAGGGAAAGCCCAGATCCTCTGACCATTGTTTCTTCTGATTCTGAACTCAGAGGGAAGAACATGGTCTTCAGAGTATCTTGCTTCTGGACAACAGAATTTCACTAATCAGCTTCTGGATCTTCAGAGTCTTCTACACCATCAGAATATCTGAGCCTTCAGTGTTTCTTGGTTATCAGACTTTCTGGATCTTCAGAACTTCTAGTGACTGAGTCCACATCAGAGTTTGTATAACTTTAGAACTTCAGAAGCTTTTCCACTGTTCATACTGAACAAGGTGAATGCGAAAGCGTTGCTTGGGTCGCTCTTTATACACAGTGCTTCTGATTTGTGTGAGATTGAGTTGAGGTCAGAGCCTGTAAATAGCACACTCAGAAAAACACGTTAGAGTACCACAATTGTTCATATCAAAAGGTTAACTTGTAATCATCAAAACATAGAGTTGTACTACTAGATCAAAACTTGATCTTACAATCTCCCCCTTTTTGATGATGACAAAACTAAGATTTTTGATGAACAATTCTTAAACATTAAACTAATTTCACTCAGAGTTTAGGGACATAGAATAAGACTTATCCTGATGTAAATAGTTTATCTTCCTCATTCTGAATTCAAGTCACTGCTTGATTCTGAGCTTAGCTCCCCCTGAATCTAATACTTGATGAAAACATTAGTAAAGTCTAGATTCTGAGCTAAATGATATAAGAGTTCAGAGTGAAAAACTTATGACATAGATGAAAATCGAGTAATCAGAGCGCATAAGTAATCAGAGTCACGGACAAGGTATCAGAGTCTTGGGTATCAGAGTCAACTTAGAATCACTTCAGAAGAAGTGAAATGTATTCCTTGTATTTGCCCAGTGACACATCTATGGTCATGAAGGTGGAACTCTTAAATTCTCCAAAAGAAAAAATAAATCACACTAACACATCTTACACATCAAAAACTGGGTTTACTCCCCCTTTTTGTCAAAAGCAAAAAGCTTGGGGTGTGAAAAACTTAGCTTGAAGTACAGGGTACTCCCCCTTAGAGAAGGTCTAAGTTTGAAGAAAATGAAAACGATGCAAGAATCAGAGTTAGGCGAAATGAATAGAAGAGTTAATGCAAGAGAAGAACGTTTACCACCGGTCAAGGGAGTAAAGAGAAGGATCAGTTACCAAGAACTTAACCTCGAGAAACTGTAGGAGCATTAACTTTCAGAGAGAAAGTGAAGCCTATATAAAGCGTTGGAGAGAAAGGTAAGCTTCACACCTCGAACAATTTTCAGTAAAGAAAAAAAATGGCATCATACATCGTAGCACTAGAAGAGCTGAGGAAGAAGGCCTTCGAGGAGGACTTGTTCCTTAACATCAGGCATCCAGAGGGTACAACGACCATCTCGGAGCTAACACGGACACTGCTGGAGGAGGACCTGCGTCCAGAGTTGAAGAGAGACTTGAGGGAATTTCTTGCCTTCGTGGAGGAGGTGCAAGAACTCAGCCGGCTTGAACTCAAGCTGCTGGAAGAAAAAGAGAGTTTGGAAGAGAAGCTCAAGACTGCAGAAGAGATTCTGGAGAGGGATGAGCTAAAGGACAGGCTTAACAACATCCAGCATGCACTGGAGCGTCTGGAGAAGGATAGGTCAGAGCAGCGCCAGGAGTGCAGAAGAATGAGGAGGGATCCTCCATTCTAGACTTTAGGGAAAGAATGTATGATGTAAACATAAAGAGATTATGAATAAAAAGATTTTTGCAAACATATGTGACAAAAATATATATAGATATGCATAGATAATCACAAACGAATAAAGTAGTATAAATAAATAAAAAGAAACAGAAGTTAACAAAATAAAACAACGTTAAAGAAAAAGAAAAGCGAGGAGATCCTAAAACTAGGGTTTATCAGTTCGACGCAGAAGTTCCATCATCATGTGCTTCATTTCAATTAGCATGGATTCATGAGTGTCAAGACGCTGTTCCATGATGTCGAGTCTGGACGAGCTTGACTGAGTAGAACCGGAAGGAACATTCTGAGCAGATTGAGGAGCTGGAATGGAAGCAGAAGCAACAGGAGTAAACACTACTGGTGCAAGTGCTTGGCATCTAAGGGCTTCAGCCTCAGCTTCAAGTCGTTCTGCCTCTAATCTGGCTTGTTCAGCTTGAGCTGCTGCTTGACGTGCAGCTTCTTCTGCTTGTTCTTTCTTTCTCTTAGCTTCTTCAATAGCTTCAAGAAGCTTATGTCTCTGTTCTTGTTCATGAAGAGCCACCCTTCTAGCAAACCTTTGCTTTGCAGCCTCAATCCTCTGACTTCCCTCTGCATGCAGGAGCTGCATCATAATTGGAACTTGAGCCACTAGCTAAGTGCCCAGATTGTTCCACTCATCAGCCACATGTTCAGCATTCTCGTTTAGGTCAGTCTGACCGTGCACATTGCGTAGCATCAAAGAGGCTTCATGATAGAAAATATTGATGCACTCAGAGAGAGATGTGGGTCGGAGGTGAGTGTAAGGAATTATGGAGAGGTTGGTTTCAGGAGAGACTGGGTGATTGCTGCTGTGAGCTTCAGAGGCACCTTGTGGAGAGCCAATGTTGAACATTTGAGCATTGGGTTCAGAGGTTCCAAGGTGAGGTTCTGAAGTTTCAACCAGAGGATGGGGTGATCTAACCGAGGATTGGTTAGACACAGATTATTCTGGTTCAGGTTCTGGTTGAATAGGCTTTTGTTGGTCAGGGGCAGGGTGAGCTTGTTGAGCCAAAGGGTCTGCCTCATGTAAAGGATTGGCCAAGATAGGTTCATCTGGGTCAACTAGACGTTCAGGTCTAGGGCCAGGATATCTCCTAGGGCTTGGACAAGTGAGATAATACTCTTCTAAGGTAGACACCTTTTCTTTTCTGACCTCCATGAATTTTCTAATGGATTCAGAGTTATTGGAGGGAGAAGAGTCAGCAACATTGGTTGGGAAGGATACAGGTGTAAGGGCTGTGGAAGAGTCTGTATCCGTGGGTCTGAGAGCCAGACGTTCTGATGCTCTTGGGACAGAGTGATCAGAGGTTCTGGGTCCAGGTTCTGTTGGGTTAGGCTCTGGTTGTTCATGAATGATGGGTTCTGTAAGGCCCAAGTTTTTCAGTTTATACCAAGTGAATAAATTCTTATTCACCGGTAGGTTTGAAGCATGGCAAAGGGAAACCTGAACAAGAGTTTAGTAAATGAAATATATTTATGAAGGAGAAAGTTCAGGAAAAGTTCAAGGATTGCATTATGATCGATAAAAGTTATAGCACGAACGTTTTACGCTTAAACCTAGGTCAGAAACCCTAGTATATAGCTAATTTTCACTTTTAGGCACGCTGGCAGTTAATTCCAAAAAATCTTCAGAGAAATGTTAGAACTTCTCTTTTTCCATATATCACCATCATTTCGAGGCGAAACTCTAGGATCTACGAACGTCCGATTCCAATCATCGGAAGTTTGCCGAAACCGAATCCCTGGTATTTCAAAACCCAAGAATTTCTCGACAATGAAGACTTTATCTATTCAGAGCTTCAAATGAATATTCTACACGCATACACCCATTTCTCTTGATGATTTCAATCTTTCTTCCGAAGGAAGTTTTCTATTCCGACATCCGATGCAAAAAGCAACTTATCGGGTAAAATAGTTTTATACCGACTATGCTTTAGTTGCCAAAAATACAAAGAGACCTCATTTTAGTTTTGGAATTCTTTCGCCAAAACATATCTATTAATTCACGGAGAATGACGCCGGAAAAATCAGATTCGCGAAACTTTCATTTTCCCGCGAATTTCCATCTTCTATATATAGCAAACAAGTGAGAAAAAAACACAAAACTCCTCCATTTTCTCTCCTCAAGGCCGCGAGTTCATCCAAGGAAGAAGGAAGAAGAATTTTCTTCATTACTTGCTTGATCGTTGATCCGTTAGTTGCTGCTTCAAGGTTTCGAGGTATAGTCGCTAATCCTTACCTCTGATCGCTTTTTCCATAGCTTTTCTGTAGACTTTTCTGAGCTGATAGTTTATGGGTTTTTGCAAAACTATCCTGAATCTTTCATTTCTGATTCTAAACCTCTTCCTTATGCGCCCAAGATCACTTCTGCCGGGTTAGATTTTCCGTTATGTCGCCGGAATTCCGCCGGAATCAATTTGAGCCTAAAATACCCATTTTTGGAGTTTTTGGTGTAAAGCTTCAACCTTTAGGCTGAAAACTATCGCCTTAGCTTAGTGCTAGTAGGATTAGTTGTCATAAACGTCGTTGGTGACGTCCCTGCAAAATTTGGTTTTTGGGATTTCAGTTTTGAAATTTCTAAGTTAAAAATCATGACCAAAATACCCCTGCGACAGTTTTTGATCCGATAATTTTTCCGAGTTCAGAATACCCTTAGTTACGGCTAATGATAGTATAGGAACCAAGTTTGATCGAAGAAAAATCGAGTCTCCTAATTACCTAAAGTGGCCGAACCTATTAAAGGGGGAGGAGGAAATTTCCTTTTCCGGAAACTTGTCTTTTCGCGCTAGATTATCGTACCTTAGAGTATAGATTACTTCGAGTAACCTTAGTAAGTATCTATAGCTTAGTTTTCGATAGATTCTGATAGTATTTCTGTGGTTTTGCTCTAAAGGTGATTTTGAGGAATTCCCAGAGGAGCAAGCCTTTGATTGTGAACAAGTGTTAGGAGATCGTCCTGGAGAATCTACAGGTGAGGGCTTCTCACTGAATCTCTAGTTAATGCTTAGGGTCGATGTTTTCGACATTGTTTATTGTTTATGCACTGGATTGTGTGTGATGGGAAAATGTTTTCTGAGGCTTCGGCTGACAATGTAGATGATTCATCTACTGAATGTTTTTGAGATTGACTTACATGCTATGTGCTATGTGGGTAATATAGGATGTGTGGTGCATGCTTTATATGCTAAGTGCTAAGTGTTTATGATGCGATTTATTGATATATGACATGTTGTTGATTGTGATGATTTAAATATGCTCTGTACTGGAATCTGAGATTCTGAATGGTGAGAATAGCGGGCAGGTCATGCCGATTTTATTTTGAGAGTTTTGAGAAAGTTTGATAGGACGAACGAGGTTCGGGCCTTAATTTTGTTTAGTGGATCGAGACCTCCTCTGGAAGCGACTTGGGATTGGGAGATCCTGAAAATGTATAAGACTTGCGATAAGACAAAATGGAATCTATTTTATAAAGAAAATTCATAAGACCTTAAATAACCTCAAAATCTTTAAGTAATGATAACAACCTCGAAGGAAGGCATTGGAAGTCAAATCATAGTTTTGGAAAAACGAGGAGTGTCGTCGGATCCAAGTGTTGAGTTTGTTGTTGTGCTGTTGGAGCAGCGTTTGTTGTTGTGCTGTTGGAGCAGCGTTTATTGTTGTGCTGTTGGAGCAGCGTTTGTTATTGTGCTGTTGGAGCAGCGTTTGTTGTGGTGCTGTTGGAGCAGTTATGTGTCGTTATGAAGTGTGTCTTTTGGTCGCAGAATCGACTTTACCTTAGGGTAAGCTTTTAGAGACTTTAACTTCCCTAGAACACGTGGCGACGTGTCGAGTGAGGACGGAGACGTTGTTTGACTAATCATTTTGCATACATGCAACATTAATGGGGTATTAACACAGGACGTACTCTGGACCTCGTCGGTTTCCAAAATGGTCATAAGACCCGGAATGCCGTGAAAGAGCGTTTATAGACGTCTCTTGTAGCAGACCGAAATGGCAGACCTACGGGTTTACTGCTGATCTGGCTACCTTTGTGTGGTGTAAGAGGCACGTGGGCCGAAATGGTTCCACCGTGGCTAGTGTTAGGGCTGATCCGTTTGATGTCCATCCCTTTCCGGAATGCATGTGGTTAACTGGGTTAACCTGCATATCATTTCATGCCACATGCATACTGACTTAGTGATGAGTGTGTTTGATACTTGTTAGTTCTACTGGATGCATGTTAACTGTGTTTTACTGTCGGTATATTCTTTGTGGAATAATGCAACCCTAGGATGTTATCCCTAGTTATAAGCCTAAGTGGCTAATCCTTTAATGGTATCTATTGGTGGTATTATTTATATAATTCTTTGGAGTTGACCCTCGCGTCTTCTGTGTGTGCTTTGGCGAACAAACGCCCTTTGTCAGATGTCTTTGGTGGGCTGATTCATGATGGTTCATCCTTCGGGAGGAACTAGGGTTGAGATGCAGGAACTGGAGCGTATCGCGGTTGCGAGAGGAGGACGGATGGTGTATGTAGACTAGGTCGTTCTGGATTTCGAATTCGGACGACGATCATGCTAGCATGTAGGATTGAGTGTTAGTGTGAGCTCCTCGAGATGGGATTAGTGTAGGAGTAGAGTCCTAGCTCTGAACATCATTTGTTCCTTTGGGAACAGGGTAGTTTCCCACCTATAGCTTTTTGTGTGGTTTCTTTACGGGAATCACAGGGAGTTGGTTGGACTTAGGAGGTCTTGTTTTAGGCCATCTGGGCTGACTTATTCTCAGTTTTGAGGGATGGTGTTGCGGACACTTCACCTTTTTATTTGGTTTGTACATAATGCCTACGGGCGTTACAGTTTTCTTTCCGTCACTGGAGGTTACTCGTGACGAGGTTGTTACTTACAGCGGGGGCTATTTATATATTGTATATTAGTTTTATTACCTTTTAGCATTTGGGTTTTATTTAATTCAGTCTTGTCTTAGTTATTATCGAAAAAAAAATATTCACGTTTTTCCGCATTAAGTTTATTTTGGTTACTAAAGTGACGCCACCGAAATCGGGGTGTTACATTGTGGTATCAGAGCACGGTCGAGTCTTTCGGGAGTTGTTGGGGAATAGGTCTTCTGTGCTAGGTTGTGTGACTCTGCAAAGAGTGAAAATTGATTGTCTGCTAGCGATTTTTCGCTTAGAATTGATTGAAGTTATTGCTTAATCATATTGTATAGTTTTGGAAAAGCTATCTTATGATTAGTACTAACTGTTGGTTTAACTAAACCGAACGATGATAACCTTCTAACCATTCTTTCTCATTTTAGTATAATATATTCCATTACTCTCGTAGCGTGTGCAAGCACACCTATCTTACTTATACTGTCTAAGCTTTGACCTTATAGTTATTACGCCTATTAATACCTTATTTGACCGTAGCTCGTATTTTAGCTATAGAAGTTATACGAGGTTTAGAATGACACGCTAAGCCTAGAAAGTAGTCTTCTACCGATGCGTTTAAAAGGAAGCTAGAAGCTGAAGAATGAATCTTATAGAGATTTCTTATGGATAGTATACGTATGATGTTGAGGGCGTGTAGTTCCGTAGCGGAATCGTTGAGGAGGTGATGTCGGGATATTTGTGACTATTGGATGATAGGAACTCATTGACTGTTCCAGTGGGTTTTTCTAGATTTTCACCTTCGATGTATTAGGCCTGATCAACTTAATATTGAGGGGGTGATATTCGGAATCACAGCTGGTAATGGACTTTGATAGAAGGTTATGTAAGATGAACTTGAATTGATCGAGGATTAGTCGGATTTGAGAGGAAAGCCCGTGTTAAGTAATTGATTTTCTTAGGGAAGGAGTTATGATTTTAAGAAATGAATATTCATTTAAGAAGTATTGAAGGGTTAAGGGCCATTAGAGGACCAAAACTTGGTGAAGGTTTACGTTTTAAATCTATGGATTTCTGTCTAAGGTGTGATGTAGCGCGGCTGGCTGCGCGCTTCGACGATGATGTCGCTCGTCGAATGAGCCCGATCGGATTTTAGCCCATCTAATCAGTCTCGGGCCCGCAAAACAAAATCTAAGTATTTTATTAGGATTTTATTTATTAGGATCTTTAATTTTCAATTAAGATCTTTTAGGATATTATTTATTTTTTGTTAGAAACTTATTTATTTCAATTAGGATCTTTTATTTTCAATTAGGATCTTTCAAGATCTTATTTCTTTTTGGTTAGGACTTTCTTTCTTTTCCTATTTAAGCAATTGTAAGGCATAGCCTATTCAGTTTTGATTGATAATAAAATTTAAGAGTTTTCTCTTCTTCTCTGGTGGATTCCAGTGTATTTTCTAGGGTTTTAGCGCTTGCTAATTTCCTTTCTGGTGGATTCCAGAAACCTTTTCCTTAGGATTTGCGCTTGCAATCCTAGTACGACTTCCGCTGCATCAAGTGGCATCAGAGCAGGCTTTCTCCTGTCTCCTTTCTTTGCTTGATCAACCATGGAAGATCAACCATTGACCAAAGCAGACCTGAAGGATGTTACCGCGGCTCTTACCGCGGCCCTAACTGCTATGACACAACAGATGACAGAACAGATGACACAACAGATGGCGACGTTAATGACGCCTTTAACTGACAGCATCAACAACATGAACCAGCGAAGAGACGGGGGAAGAGTACCGCGTAGGGTTCCGCACGGTGGCAACAACGGTCATGCCATTATTACGGAAAATTCAAGTTCTGAAGGAGATGAAGCTGATGAAGAAGAAATAGTTGACCAAGGGAATCAGAATCATAACCGGGACTACCGAGTGAAAGCTGATATTCCATTGTTCTACGGAACTATGGGAGTGGAGGAGTTTCTAGACTGGCAGATTGATGTTGACAGATTTTTCGACGTCATGGGCGTCCCCGAGAATAAGCAAGTCAAGATGGTGGCAATCAGGCTGAAGAGTACTGCTGCTGTGTGGTGGGATAAGCTTGTTATCCAGAGGCAGAGACAGAGAAAAGGGCCAGTCAGAACTTGGCGAAGAATGAAACAATTGATGATGGAGCGATTTCTACCAGAAGATTACGAGCAGATTCTTTATAAGATGTATATCGATTGTGAGCAAGGAAAGAAGTCTGTGACGGAGTATACAACTGAGTTCTTACGTCTTTCTGAGCGTAACGAACTGGGAGAATCTGAAAATCAGAAGGTGGCTCGATACATCAGTGGCTTAAAGGGTTCTTTGCAGGAGAAGATGGGTTTGCAAACTGTGTGGACTGTGGCTGAAGCATCCAGTCTAGCTTTGAAGGCTGAATTGATAGAGAAGTCCCCTCGAAATTTCCTATCTTTCCGAAGATACTCTCCCCAAAACAACATCGAGTCAGCATGCGATAAGGAAAAGAGCCCAACAACCAAGGATCCCAATTCAGAAAACAAAGGAGCCAACAGTTCTAGCGGTGTGCAACAGAGCAAGACACCCAACCAGAAACCAACTAATCCTTATGCGAGACCGGCAATTGATAAGTGTTTTCGTTGTGGTGGGCAAGGTCATCGATCCAATGTTTGTCCTTCTAGGAGAACCGCCACCATTCTGAATGAGGAGACTGAGGAGGAAGAGGAGAACAATGACTATGAAGGGGTTGAGTTTGCTGAAGAGGAGTCTGAGGAAAGAGTAAACTTTGTGCTCTTGAGGATCCTGCTATCATCCAAAGAAGAAAGTCAAAGGAAGAATTTGTTTCGATCACACTGTTCTGTTAAGAACAAGGTGTGTAACTTGATCGTGGACAACGGCAGCACTGAGAATTTGGTTTCCCAAAAGCTGGTAGAGTACTTGAAGCTGACAACAGAGCCTCATGAGAAACCGTACACCTTGGGGTGGGTGAGTAAAGGGCCACATGTGAAAGTTTCACAGACTTGCAAGGTACCTATTTCCATTGGGAAGCACTACAGAGAGGAGGTATTGTGTGACGTTTTGAGTATGGATGTTTGTCATATTTTACTTGGGCGGCCTTGGATGTATGATACTGATACTACATACAAAGGAAGGGATAATGTGATGTTGTTTACATGGGGAACACACAAAATTGCTATGGCTCCTGTTTTGCACTTTGACAAGGGTCCAGTAGAAAAGAAGTCCAGTTTCTTGGTGATGACACAGAATGAAAAGGAGCTTGATGAGGATGTAAAAGAAACTAAATGCTTCTGTCCAGTGGTAATTAAAGGATTGATGAGCGTTGTCAAAGAGGAACCGATAATTCCAGAAGAGGTCCTAGAGATTCTAGAGGACTTTAAAGAGCTGACTGCAGATGAGCTACCCAACGAGTTGCCTCCGATGCGAGATATTCAGCACCACATTGATCTGATTCCGGGGTCTAGCTTGCCAAATCTTCCTCACTACAGGATGAGCCCGAAAGAGAATGAAATCTTAAGGGAGCAGATTGAAGACTTGCTGAAGAAAGGATTCATTCGTGAGAGCATGAGCCCATGTGCTGTACCAGTCCTCCTTGTCCCTAAGAAAGGAGGTCAGTGGCGAATGTGTGTTGATAGTAGAGCCATCAATAAGATAACTATCAAGTATCGATTCCCAATTCCCCGTTTGGAAGATATGCTTGATGAATTAGCTGGTTCTAAGGTGTTTTCAAAGATAGACTTGCGTAGTGGCTATCACCAGATCAGAATCAGGCCTGGAGATGAGTGGAAGACAGCTTTCAAGAGCAAGGATGGATTGTATGAGTGGTTGGTGATGCCTTTCGGGTTATCAAATGCCCCCAGCACCTTCATGAGGTTGATGAATCAGGTTCTGCGTCCATTTATTGGTTCTTTTGTGGTTGTTTACTTTGATGATATTCTGATTTATAGTAAGAACAAGAAAGAACACCTGGAGCATGTGAAGCAGGTGTTGCAAGTTTTACAGGAGAACCAGTTATACATTAATATGAAAAAGTGTACATTTAGCACCAACAAATTACTCTTCCTAGGTTTTATTGTTGGAGAAGAAGGGATTCATGTTGACGAAGAGAAGGTGAGTGCAATCCGGGATTGGCCCACACCAAAGTCAGTAACTGAAGTACGCAGTTTTCATGGTTTGGCTACTTTTTATAGGAGGTTTATCAGAGATTTCAGCACTATCACTGCACCTATCACTGAATGTCTAAAGAAAGGAAAGTTCAAATGGGGATTTGAACAGGAGCAAAGTTTTGGCCTGATTAAGGAGAAATTATGCTCTGCACCGGTGCTAGCACTCCCTGATTTTGATAAAGTGTTCCAAGTTGAATGTGATGCTAGTGGAGTTGGCATAGGAGCGGTGTTGTCTCAAGAGAAGAGACCGGTGGCCTTTTTCAGCGAGAAGTTGAGTGATGCTCGCCAGAAGTGGAGCACTTATGACCAGGAGTTCTATGCAGTCTTTAGAGCTCTACGCCAGTGGGAACATTACCTAATTCAGAGAGAGTTCATTCTGTTTACTGACCACCAAGCTTTGAAGTTTCTTCACAGCCAGAAAGTGATAAACAAGATGCATGCTCGGTGGGTGAGTTTCTTACAGAAGTTTCCTTTTATTATTCAGCATAAATCGGGAGCTCTTAACAAGGTAGCAGATGCGTTGAGTAGGAGAGCTTCCTTGCTAATTACTTTAGCGCAGGAGATCGTAGGCTTTGAGTGCCTTAAAGAGCTGTATGAAGGTGATGTTGACTTCAAGGAATTATGGGCCAAGTGTAGTGGTAAGCATCCTTCGGCAGATTATCATATCCGTGATGGCTATCTTTTTAAAGGGGATCAGCTGTGCATCCCTTGCTCCTCTTTAAGGGAAAAGTTGATCCGAGATTTACATGGTGGCGGACTCAGCGGTCACTTGGGCAGAGACAAGACCATTGCTAGCCTGGAAGAGAGGTATTATTGGCCACACTTAAGGAGGGACGTTGGTACTATAGTCAAGAGGTGTTACACTTGTCAGGTTTCTAAAGGTCAGTCACAAAACACTGGTCTTTATATGCCTTTGCCTATTCCTGATGATATCTGGCAAGATTTGGCTATGGATTTCGTGTTGGGCTTGCCTCGTACACAACGAGGTGTGGATTCTGTGTTTGTTGTTGTAGACAGATTCTCCAAGATGACGCACTTCATTGCCTGTAAGAAGACTGCTGATGCGTCCAACATAGCCAAACTGTTCTTCAGGGAGGTGGTGCGCCTTCACGGGGTTCCTACGTCGATTACTTCAGACAGGGACACCAAATTTCTCAGTCATTTCTGGGTTACTCTTTGGAGGTTATTTGGAACAGCGCTGAACCGAAGTTCTACGGCACATCCACAGACTGATGGACAAACTGAGGTAACCAATAGGACTTTGGGAAATATGATTCGGAGTATTTGCAGGGATAAACCGAAGCAGTGGGATCTAGCTCTTCCACAGGTGGAATTTGCTTATAACAGTGTTGTGCACTCAGCTACCGGAAAGTCACCTTTTTCTCTCGTTTACACTTCTGTGCCCAGACATGTGGTGGATTTGTTACAATTGCCTAAAGCACCTGGGGTTAGTGCAGCGGCTGAGACAATGGCTAAGGAGATTGTGACTGTTAAAGAAGCTGTAAAGGCCCGGTTGGAGGCTACTGGAATGAAGAACAAGGCTGCCGTCGACAAACGCAGGAGAGCTAAAGTTTTCAATGTGGGAGACGATGTGATGGTGTTCTTACGGAAGGAGAGGTTCCCAGTTGGTACTTACAACAAGTTGAAGCCACGCAAGTATGGTCCATTCAAGGTGATTCGAAAGGTCAATGACAATGCTTATGTGGTGGCTCTCCCAGATGACATGAATATCTCAAATACTTTCAACGTAGCTGACATCTATGAGTATCAGGAAGATGCGGCCCTTTATCACGATGAGAACTCGGGGTCGAGTTCCTCAGGGGTGGAGGAGACTGATGTAGCGCGGCTGGCTGCGCGCTTCGACGATGATGTCGCTCGTCGAATGAGCCCGATCGGATTTTAGCCCATCTAATCAGTCTCGGGCCCGCAAAACAAAATCTAAGTATTTTATTAGGATTTTATTTATTAGGATCTTTAATTTTCAATTAAGATCTTTTAGGATATTATTTATTTTTTGTTAGAAACTTATTTATTTCAATTAGGATCTTTTATTTTCAATTAGGATCTTTCAAGATCTTATTTCTTTTTGGTTAGGATTTTCTTTCTTTTCCTATTTAAGCAATTGTAAGGCATAGCCTATTCAGTTTTGATTGATAATAAAATTTAAGAGTTTTCTCTTCTTCTCTGGTGGATTCCAGTGTATTTTCTAGGGTTTTAGCGCTTGCTAATTTCCTTTCTGGTGGATTCCAGAAACCTTTTCCTTAGGATTTGCGCTTGCAATCCTAGTACGACTTCCGCTGCATCAAGGTGTGTAGGACCCGAAGTTTGTCAGAACTTGATTGAGGGATTAAGAAGTTGATTGACGAGATGGTGATTGAGATACAGAAAGGAAAGTGCTAGTATTAAGATGAATACTTGAAGTCGTTATATTTGGGCAAGTTTCATAGAGTCTAAGAGTGAATGGAACCTTGTTATGGATTCTGATGAGGTATACTAGAGTTAACCAATGAATTCTACTAAGTTGAATGAGAATCCTATGATTAAGATTGACTTAGGGAGTTGAAAATCATGTACGAATAAGGGATGTAGTGGTGATAGCAGTTACGATAGTAGTTAAACCTCAGAAGGTTGGAGGATCGGATGACGAAATGACTAGTTAAGTCCCTTGAGGTATAGTTATGATTTGATCTTCTAGAGGATAAATCTCGATTGATGCGAAGCGTTAGGGATTTCAGTAAGTGTAAACTGGTTTGAGTGAGGAAGGTTTTGAGGACAAAGACGACAATAATGGATTGTTGGATATCAAGAGGATGATTAACTTATGAGGGGTTGATGAATTTATGATTAAGGAGAATGAGTCTTGTCATGCACAAGGTAGTAAGACTCAAGTTGAGCATTCAATCCGGAACATAGAGATGTACCGAGTTCCAAATCAGTATTTTGGACGAACAAGGGCAGAGGAGCAAGTGGTTAAGGTTGTGCGATTGCACGAATGCCAACAAATATTATTTCCAACGGAGAACCGATTCAAGTGGTCGAACCGGACAACAGAGAGTTAGAGGACGATATGTCTTTTGAGACGCCGTGGGTCAGCATTGGGACTAGAAGAGTGAAACAATCGAGGGGAAAGCAGAGTGCTTTAGTGCAAGTTATTTGGAACAAAGACACAGACAGTGCTATATGGAAGTTAGAGGAAAAGACCAAGGGACAATATTCAGAATTTTTTTACTAACCCTTAAGTTTCGAGGACGAAACTTTCTTTTTGGAGGGTAGTAATGTAAGGCCCAAGTTTTTCAGTTTATACCAAGTGAATAAATTCTTATTCACCGGTAGGTTTGAAGCATGGCAAAGGGAAACCTGAACAAGAGTCTAGTAAATGAAATATATTTATGAAGGAGAAAGTTCAGGAAAAGTTCAAGGATTGCATTATGATCGATAAAAGTTATAGCACGAACGTTTTACGCTTAAACCTAGGTCAGAAACCCTAGTATATAGCTAATTTTCACTTTTAGGCACGCTGGCAGTTAATTCCAAAAAATCTTCAGAGAAATGTTAGAACTTCTCTTTTTCCATATATCACCATCATTTCGAGGCGAAACTCTAGGATCTACGAACGTCCGATTCCAATCATCGGAAGTTTGCCGAAACCGAATCCCTGGTATTTCAAAACCCTAGAATTTCTCGACAATGAAGACTTTATCTATTCAGAGCTTCAAATGAATATTCTACACGCGTACACCCATTTCTCTTGATGATTTCAATCTTTCTTCCGAAGGAAGTTTTCTATTCCGACATCCGATGCAAAAAGCAACTTATCGGGTAAAATAGTTTTATACCGACTATGCTTTAGTTGCCAAAAATACAAAGAGACCTCATTTTAGTTTTGGAATTCTTTCGCCAAAACATATCTATTAATTCACGGAGAATGACGCCGGAAAAATCAGATTCGCGAAACTTTCATTTTCCCGCGAATTTCCATCTTCTATATATAGCAAACAAGTGAGAAAAAAACACAAAACTCCTCCATTTTCTCTCCTCAAGGCCGCGAGTTCGTCCAAGGAAGAAGGAAGAAGAATTTTCTTCATTACTTGCTTGATCGTTGATCCGTTAGTTGCTGCTTCAAGGTTTCGAGGTATAGTCGCTAATCCTTACCTCTGATCGCTTTTTCCATAGCTTTTCTGTAGACTTTTCTGAGCTGATAGTTTATGGATTTTTGCAAAACTATCCTGAATCTTTCATTTCTGATTCTAAACCTCTTCCTTATGCGCCCAAGATCACTTCTGCCGGGTTAGATTTTCCGTTATGTCGCCGGAATTCCGCCGGAATCAATTTGAGCCTAAAATACCCATTTTTGGAGTTTTTGGTGTAAAGCTTCAACCTTTAGGCTGAAAACTATCGCCTTAGCTTAGTGCTAGTAGGATTAGTTGTCATAAACGTCGTTGGTGACGTCCCTGCAAAATTTGGTTTTTGGGATTTCAGTTTTGAAATTTCTAAGTTAAAAATCATGACCAAAATACCCCTGCGACAGTTTTTGATCCGATAATTTTTCCGAGTTCAGAATACCCTTAGTTACGGCTAATGATAGTATAGGAACCAAGTTTGATCGAAGAAAAATCGAGTCTCCTAATTACCTAAAGTGGCCGAACCTATTAAAGGGGGAGGAGGAAATTTCCTTTTCCGGAAACTTGTCTTTTCGCGCTAGATTATCGTACCTTAGAGTATAGATTACTTCGAGTAACCTTAGTAAGTATCTATAGCTTAGTTTTCGATAGATTCTGATAGTATTTCTGTGGTTTTGCTCTAAAGGTGATTTTGAGGAATTCCCAGAGGAGCAAGCCTTTGATTGTGAACAAGTGTTAGGAGATCGTCCTGGAGAATCTACAGGTGAGGGCTTCTCACTGAATCTCTAGTTAATGCTTAGGGTCGATGTTTTCGACATTGTTTATTGTTTATGCACTGGATTGTGTGTGATGGGAAAATGTTTTCTGAGGCTTCGGCTGACAATGTAGATGATTCATCTACTGAATGTTTTTGAGATTGACTTACATGCTATGTGCTATGTGGGTAATATAGGATGTGTGGTGCATGCTTTATATGCTAAGTGCTAAGTGTTTATGATGCGATTTATTGATATATGACATGTTGTTGATTGTGATGATTTAAATATGCTCTGTACTGGAATCTGAGATTCTGAATGGTGAGAATAGCGGGCAGGTCATGCCGATTTTATTTTGAGAGTTTTGAGAAAGTTTGATAGGACGAACGAGGTTCGGGCCTTAATTTTGTTTAGTGGATCGAGACCTCCTCTGGAAGCGACTTGGGATTGGGAGATCCTGAAAATGTATAAGACTTGCGATAAGACAAAATGAAATCTATTTTATAAAGAAAATTCATAAGACCTTAAATAACCTCAAAATCTTTAAGTAATGATAACAACCTCGAAGGAAGGCATTGGAAGTCAAATCATAGTTTTGGAAAAACGAGGAGTGTCGTCGGATCCAAGTGTTGAGTTTGTTGTTGTGCTGTTGGAGCAGCGTTTGTTGTTGTGCTGTTGGAGCAGCGTTTATTGTTGTGCTGTTGGAGCAGCGTTTGTTATTGTGCTGTTGGAGCAGCGTTTGTTGTGGTGCTGTTGGAGCAGTTATGTGTCGTTATGAAGTGTGTCTTTTGGTCGCAGAATCGACTTTACCTTAGGGTAAGCTTTTAGAGACTTTAACTTCCCTAGAACACGTGGCGACGTGTCGAGTGAGGACGGAGACGTTGTTTGACTAATCATTTTGCATACATGCAACATTAATGGGGTATTAACACAGGACGTACTCTGGACCTCGTCGGTTTCCAAAATGGTCATAAGACCCGGAATGCCGTGAAAGAGCGTTTATAGACGTCTCTTGTAGCAGACCGAAATGGCAGACCTACGGGTTTACTGCTGATCTGGCTACCTTTGTGTGGTGTAAGAGGCACGTGGGCCGAAATGGTTCCACCGTGGCTAGTGTTAGGGCTGATCCGTTTGATGTCCATCCCTTTCCGGAATGCATGTGGTTAACTGGGTTAACCTGCATATCATTTCATGCCACATGCATACTGACTTAGTGATGAGTGTGTTTGATACTTGTTAGTTCTACTGGATGCATGTTAACTGTGTTTTACTGTCGTTATATTCTTTGTGGAATAATGCAACCCTAGGATGTTATCCCTAGTTATAAGCCTAAGTGGCTAATCCTTTAATGGTATCTATTGGTGGTATTATTTATATAATTCTTTGGAGTTGACCCTCGCGTCTTCTGTGTGTGCTTTGGCGAACAAACGCCCTTTGTCAGATGTCTTTGGTGGGCTGATTCATGATGGTTCATCCTTCGGGAGGAACTAGGGTTGAGATGCAGGAACTGGAGCGTATCGCGGTTGCGAGAGGAGGACGGATGGTGTATGTAGACTAGGTTGTTCTGGATTTCGAATTCGGACGACGATCATGCTAGCATGTAGGATTGAGTGTTAGTGTGAGCTCCTCGAGATGGGATTAGTGTAGGAGTAGAGTCCTAGCTCTGAACATCATTTGTTCCTTTGGGAACAGGGTAGTTTCCCACCTATAGCTTTTTGTGTGGTTTCTTTACGGGAATCACAGGGAGTTGGTTGGACTTAGGAGGTCTTGTTTTAGGCCATCTGGGCTGACTTATTCTCAGTTTTGAGGGATGGTGTTGCGGACACTTCACCTTTTTATTTGGTTTGTACATATTGCCTACGGGCGTTACAGTTTTCTTTCCGTCACTGGAGGTTACTCGTGACGAGGTTGTTACTTACAGCGGGGGCTGTTTATATATTGTATATTAGTTTTATTACCTTTTAGCATTTGGGTTTTATTTAATTCAGTCTTGTCTTAGTTATTATCGAAAAAAAAAATATTCACGTTTTTCCGCATTAAGTTTATTTTGGTTACTAAAGTGACGCCACCGAAATCGGGGTGTTACATTGTGGTATCAGAGCACGGTCGAGTCTTTCGGGAGTTGTTGGGGAATAGGTCTTCTGTGCTAGGTTGTGTGACTCTGCAAAGAGTGAAAATTGATTGTCTGCTAGCGATTTTTCGCTTAGAATTGATTGAAGTTATTGCTTAATCATATTGTATAGTTTTGGAAAAGCTATCTTATGATTAGTACTAACTGTTGGTTTAACTAAACCGAACGATGATAACCTTCTAACCATTCTTTCTCATTTTAGTATAATATATTCCATTACTCTCGTAGCGTGTGCAAGCACACCTATCTTACTTATACTGTCTAAGCTTTGACCTTATAGTTATTACGCCTATTAATACCTTATTTGACCGTAGCTCGTATTTTAGCTATAGAAGTTATACGAGGTTTAGAATGGCACGCTAAGCCTAGAAAGTAGTCTTCTACCGATGCGTTTAAAAGGAAGCTAGAAGCTGAAGAATGAATCTTATAGAGATTTCTTATGGATAGTATACGTATGATGTTGAGGGCGTGTAGTTCCGTAGCGGAATCGTTGAGGAGGTGATGTCGGGATATTTGTGACTATTGGATGATAGGAACTCATTGACTGTTCCAGTGGGTTTTTCTAGATTTTCACCTTCGATGTATTAGGCCTGATCAACTTAATATTGAGGGGGTGATATTCGGAATCACAGTTGGTAATGGACTTTGATAGAAGGTTATGTAAGATGAACTTGAATTGATCGAGGATTAGTCGGATTTGAGAGGAAAGCCCGTGTTAAGTAATTGATTTTCTTAGGGAAGGAGTTATGATTTTAAGAAATGAATATTCATTTAAGAAGTATTGAAGGGTTAAGGGCCATTAGAGGACCAAACTTGGTGAAGGTTTACGTTTTAAATCTATGGATTTCTGTCTAAGGTGTGTAGGACCCGAAGTTTGTCAGAACTTGATTGAGGGATTAAGAAGTTGATTGACGAGATGGTGATTGAGATACAGAAAGGAAAGTGCTAGTATTAAGATGAATACTTGAAGTCGTTATATTTGGGCAAGTTTCATAGAGTCTAAGAGTGAATGGAACCTTGTTATGGATTCTGATGAGGTATACTAGAGTTAACCAATGAATTCTACTAAGTTGAATGAGAATCCTATGATTAAGATTGACTTAGGGAGTTGAAAATCATGTACGAATAAGGGATGTAGTGGTGATAGCAGTTACGATAGTAGTTAAACCTCAGAAGGTTGGAGGATCGGATGACGAAATGACTAGTTAAGTCCCTTGAGGTATAGTTATGATTTGATCTTCTAGAGGATAAATCTCGATTGATGCGAAGCGTTAGGGATTTCAGTAAGTGTAAACTGGTTTGAGTGAGGAAGGTTTTGAGGACAAAGACGACAATAATGGATTGTTGGATATCAAGAGGATGATTAACTTATGAGGGGTTGATGAATTTATGATTAAGGAGAATGAATCTTGTCATGCACAAGGTAGTAAGACTCAAGTTGAGCATTCAATCCGGAACATAGAGATGTACCGAGTTCCTAATCAGTATTTTGGACGAACAAGGGCAGAGGAGCAAGTGGTTAAGGTTGTGCGATTGCACGAATGCCAACAAATATTATTTCCAACGGAGAACCGATTCAAGTGGTCGAACCGGACAACAGAGAGTTAGAGGACGATATGTCTTTTGAGACGCCGTGGGTCAGCATTGGGACTAGAAGAGTGAAACAATCGAGGGGAAAGCAGAGTGCTTTAGTGCAAGTTATTTGGAACAAAGACACAGACGGTGCTATATGGAAGTTAGAGGAAAAGACCAAGGGACAATATTCAGAATTTTTTTACTAACCCTTAAGTTTCGAGGACGAAACTTTCTTTTTGGAGGGTAGTAATGTAAGGCCCAAGTTTTTCAGTTTATACCAAGTGAATAAATTCTTATTCACCGGTAGGTTTGAAGCATGGCAAAGGGAAACCTGAACAAGAGTCTAGTAAATGAAATATATTTATGAAGGAGAAAGTTCAGGAAAAGTTCAAGGATTGCATTATGATCGATAAAAGTTATAGCACGAACGTTTTACGCTTAAACCTAGGTCAGAAACCCTAGTATATAGCTAATTTTCACTTTTAGGCACGCTGGCAGTTAATTCCAAAAAATCTTCAGAGAAATGTTAGAACTTCTCTTTTTCCATATATCACCATCATTTCGAGGCGAAACTCTAGGATCTACGAACGTCCGATTCCAATCATCGGAAGTTTGCCGAAACCGAATCCCTGGTATTTCAAAACCCTAGAATTTCTCGACAATGAAGACTTTATCTATTCAGAGCTTCAAATGAATATTCTACACGCGTACACCCATTTCTCTTGATGATTTCAATCTTTCTTCCGAAGGAAGTTTTCTATTCCGACATCCGATGCAAAAAGCAACTTATCGGGTAAAATAGTTTTATACCGACTATGCTTTAGTTGCCAAAAATACAAAGAGACCTCATTTTAGTTTTGGGATTCTTTCGCCAAAACATATCTATTAATTCACGGAGAATGACGCCGGAAAAATCAGATTCGCGAAACTTTCATTTTCCCGCGAATTTCCATCTTCTATATATAGCAAACAAGTGAGAAAAAAACACAAAACTCCTCCATTTTCTCTCCTCAAGGCCGCGAGTTCATCCAAGGAAGAAGGAAGAAGAATTTTCTTCATTACTTGCTTGATCGTTGATCCGTTAGTTGCTGCTTCAAGGTTTCGAGGTATAGTCGCTAATCCTTACCTCTTATCGCTTTTTCCATAGCTTTTCTGTAGACTTTTCTGAGCTGATAGTTTATGGGTTTTTGCAAAACTATCCTGAATCTTTCATTTCTGATTCTAAACCTCTTCCTTATGCGCCCAAGATCACTTCTGCCGGGTTAGATTTTCCGTTATGTCGCCGGAATTCCGCCGGAATCAATTTGAGCCTAAAATACCCATTTTTGGAGTTTTTGGTGTAAAGCTTCAACCTTTAGGCTGAAAACTATCGCCTTAGCTTAGTGCTAGTAGGATTAGTTGTCATAAACGTCGTTGGTGACGTCCCTGCAAAATTTGGTTTTTGGGATTTCAGTTTTGAAATTTCTAAGTTAAAAATCATGACCAAAATACCCCTGCGACAGTTTTTGATCCGATAATTTTTCCGAGTTCAGAATACCCTTAGTTACGGCTAATGATAGTATAGGAACCAAGTTTGATCGAAGAAAAATCGAGTCTCCTAATTACCTAAAGTGGCCGAACCTATTAAAGGGGGAGGAGGAAATTTCCTTTTCCGGAAACTTGTCTTTTCGCGCTAGATTATCGTACCTTAGAGTATAGATTACTTCGAGTAACCTTAGTAAGTATCGATAGCTTAGTTTTCGATAGATTCTGATAGTATTTCTGTGGTTTTGCTCTAAAGGTGATTTTGAGGAATTCCCAGAGGAGCAAGCCTTTGATTGTGAACAAGTGTTAGGAGATCGTCCTGGAGAATCTACAGGTGAGGGCTTCTCACTGAATCTCTAGTTAATGCTTAGGGTCGATGTTTTCGACATTGTTTATTGTTTATGCACTGGATTGTGTGTGATGGGAAAATGTTTTCTGAGGCTTCGGCTGACAATGTAGATGATTCATCTACTGAATGTTTTTGAGATTGACTTACATGCTATGTGCTATGTGGGTAATATAGGATGTGTGGTGCATGCTTTATATGCTAAGTGCTAAGTGTTTATGATGCGATTTATTGATATATGACATGTTGTTGATTGTGATGATTTAAATATGCTCTGTACTGGAATCTGAGATTCTGAATGGTGAGAATAGCGGGCAGGTCATGCCGATTTTATTTTGAGAGTTTTGAGAAAGTTTGATAGGACGAACGAGGTTCGGGCCTTAATTTTGTTTAGTGGATCGAGACCTCCTCTGGAAGCGACTTGGGATTGGGAGATCCTGAAAATGTATAAGACTTGCGATAAGACAAAATGGAATCTATTTTATAAAGAAAATTCATAAGACCTTAAATAACCTCAAAATCTTTAAGTAATGATAACAACCTCGAAGGAAGGCATTGGAAGTCAAATCATAGTTTTGGAAAAACGAGGAGTGTCGTCGGATCCAAGTGTTGAGTTTGTTGTTGTGCTGTTGGAGCAGCGTTTGTTGTTGTGCTGTTGGAGCAGCGTTTATTGTTGTGCTGTTGGAGCAGCGTTTGTTATTGTGCTGTTGGAGCAGCGTTTGTTGTGGTGCTGTTGGAGCAGCTATGTGTCGTTATGAAGTGTGTCTTTTGGTCGCAGAATCGACTTTACCTTAGGGTAAGCTTTTAGAGACTTTAACTTCCCTAGAACACGTGGCGACGTGTCGAGTGAGGACGGAGACGTTGTTTGACTAATCATTTTGCATACATGCAACATTAATGGGGTATTAACACAGGACGTACTCTGGACCTCGTCGGTTTCCAAAATGGTCATAAGACCCGGAATGCCGTGAAAGAGCGTTTATAGACGTCTCTTGTAGCAGACCGAAATGGCAGACCTACGGGTTTACTGCTGATCTGGCTACCTTTGTGTGGTGTAAGAGGCACGTGGGCCGAAATGGTTCCACCGTGGCTGGTGTTAGGGCTGATCCGTTTGATGTCCATCCCTTTCCGGAATGCATGTGGTTAACTGGGTTAACCTGCATATCATTTCGTGCCACATGCATACTGACTTAGTGATGAGTGTGTTTGATACTTGTTAGTTCTACTGGATGCATGTTAACTGTGTTTTACTGTCGTTATATTCTTTGTGGAATAATGCAACCCTAGGATGTTATCCCTAGTTATAAGCCTAAGTGGCTAATCCTTTAATGGTATCTATTGGTGGTATTATTTATATAATTCTTTGGAGTTGACCCTCGCGTCTTCTGTGTGTGCTTTGGCGAACAAACGCCCTTTGTCAGATGTCTTTGGTGGGCTGATTCATGATGGTTCATCCTTCGGGAGGAACTAGGGTTGAGATGCAGGAACTGGAGCGTATCGCGGTTGCGAGAGGAGGACGGATGGTGTATGTAGACTAGGTCGTTCTGGATTTCGAATTCGGACGACGATCATGCTAGCATGTAGGATTGAGTGTTAGTGTGAGCTCCTCGAGATGGGATTAGTATAGGAGTAGAGTCCTAGCTCTGAACATCATTTGTTCCTTTGGGAACAGGGTAGTTTCCCACCTATAGCTTTTTGTGTGGTTTCTTTACGGGAATCACAGGGAGTTGGTTGGACTTATGAGGTCTTGTTTTAGGCCATCTGGGCTGACTTATTCTCAGTTTTGAGGGATGGTGTTGCGGACACTTCACCTTTTTATTTGGTTTGTACATATTGCCTACGGGCGTTACAGTTTTCTTTCCGTCACTGGAGGTTACTCGTGACGAGGTTGTTACTTACAGCGGGGCTGTTTATATATTGTATATTAGTTTTATTACCTTTTAGCATTTGGGTTTTATTTAATTCAGTCTTGTCTTAGTTATTATCGAAAAAAAAAATATTCACGTTTTTCCGCATTAAGTTTATTTTGGTTACTAAAGTGACGCCACCGAAATCGGGGTATTAGAGGTTCAGAAGTTAATGGGTTGTATGGAATGGTAATGGGAGAGGTTGGTTCATCTAACCTAGAGGGTTGGTTCTGGAGCAAATTCCAGAGAGGTGCTTCAGTAGGAGAAGGTTGAAAAAATGAAGACCTTGGGGAATGTGGTGGAGAGGTGGTTTGTGCAGCTGGTTGGGATTCAGGAATAGGAGTGAGGGGATTTGAAGAGTGTTTGAGCATGGCAGATATGGGGAGTGCATCAAATAAATTCAAATCATCATCAGAAGCAATTGCAGACTTACTTGAATGTGCGGATGATCTTGTCACTCTGGCAGGAGGTTCAGTCCTTCTGATCACTTCAGCAGCTGGTTCCACCCGAGTAGGCTTCACCACAATTCTGACCTGCTTCTTCTTCTTCTTAGGAGGACCATCCTCATTATCACCATCATCACCATCATCACCATCATCAGGCTTGCTGGTTTCATCTTGCTTTCTCTTGGATTGACCAGCCTTCTTCTTTTTGATCAGAGGGACATCTGATTCCTCAGAAGATTCTTCTAGGATCATCTTCCTCTGAACTTTCTTCTTGGGAGGAGAAGGAAACTCTGGAGCTGGCGGCAGTCTGCTGAAGAAATCATCGAGATCAATTTCGAATCCTTGATCCCTTAGGTCTTCAACATAGCACCTAATGGCTTCAGGATTGTCTGCCTGTGTCCACAGAGGGTAGTCATTCAGAGGCATCCTTCTACTTCTGATCTCAGAAGATGTGTCTTCATGGGCAGGAGCAATCTTCTTCTTGATTAGGCCCATCTTCTTTAGAGAATTTGCCGTGAAGACATCACTGACAATGGTGGTCAGATCCTCTGTGCATCCAGCATTTATCAGATCTTGAATGAGGTCACTCTCAATGAAGAGATCAGACAAAAGTCTCCCGAAGGGAATATACTTGATCGCTGACTTGATGGAGGCAGTGGTACGAGACTTCCGGATACATTCCTTCAAGTAGGAGAACAGGAAGTAGGGAAGGCAGATCTTCTTCTGGTCTTGGATGAAGAACAACATCGCCTTCTGGTTGAAGTTGATGTAGTCTGAGGAACTGCTCTTTGGTCTCTGGTTTATGCAGTGGAGCAAAATCTTGTGCCAGATCCTGAGCTTGGGATGAAGGTCCATCACCTTGTAATTCGTCTTGCCCGGTTTGTAATTGGTGTACAGGGCCTTGTTGGTCTCATCCTTCGTCTTGGGTTTCAGCTTCGATTCCGTGAATTGGAAACGATACCCAAAAGCAGTGTCTGCACCCAGCAAATTCACGAAAGACTTCTCTGTGATGATGATCTTTCTTCCAAGAATGTGAGGTACCACCTGAGTATCATCGTAGTCGGCGTGCTTCCAGAATTCCTTGATCAGTTTATCATACACCGGTCCTCGAAGCCTGTTGAAGTAATTTCCCCAACCTTGAACTTGGACTTCAGGACGAAGATCATACCCATTTGTAGCAAGGTTGTCGAGGTCGAATCTCCATTCTGCCAGGACTTGAAGTTCCTCAGGAGCATATACACAGTGAACGGCACAGCACCGTTCTGCAATCGGAATTATCTGCTCTTGAGCTTGACCTTGATCTTGAGTCGGATTCTCAGGACCCCTTTGACCTGTTGCTAGACCAACTACCATATGAGGGAACTGGGTTGCATCTGCAGTAGCTCTTCTGGTTTGACTCACCATTTTTGAAGCGGTTGAAGGTTTAGGTAGAAGATGAAGGTTGAAAGATGAAGAGAGATCGAGAGAGAAAACGAGGATAAGCGGTTTTGAAATAGCAGAGAGAGAGAGAGTAAAAACCGGAAGTGAAAGAGATCGTGTGTGTATAGTGGGTTTTGACAAATAACCGTTGTTGATTCAAAAAGCAATTTAAGATCAACGGTTGAAAATTAAAGATAGATAGTAACAGTAAATACACAAATCACACATAGGAGAGAAGCACATCTACACGCAATCATAACAGACTGTCACACGGGCACAAGGAACTATGCATCAGAAATACTGATACACGTGTTGCTGTCTCAGCTTCAGAGTCAGTACCAATGGGTACGCACACTCTGATTGAGTTACCTTCTGGACTAGACATCTTCTGATCAAGAAGTATCACAGTCAGAGGTTCTGATCCATCTTCACTCTGGACAAAAGTCCATGTTCAGATTTTTCAGAATAAAATTAAATCTATCCTCTGCTAAGGGCTTTGTAAAGATATCTGCCCATTGATGGTCAGTATCAACAAACTTCAGAAGAAGTACGCCCTTCTGTACATAATCTCTAATGAAGTGATACTTTACCTCAATGTGCTTTGCCCTTGAATGCAAGATAGGATTCTTACTCAATGAGATTGCAGCAGTGTTATCACAATAGATTGGGATATTGCTCTCAAGGATCTGATAATCCTCCAGCTGATGTTTCATCCAGAGCATCTGAGTGCTGCATATTGCTGCTGAGATATATTCTGCCTCTGCAGTTGATAGTGCAATGGTTGATTGCCTCTTGCTTGCCCATGAGACTAGATTGCTTCCCAGAAATTGACAATTTCCAGAAGTACTTTTTCTCTCTGTTCTATCTCCAGCATAATCAGCATCACAATAACCTGAAAGCTTATACTCTGATGTTTTCTTATACATCAAGTCAAGGTTAGTGGTGCCTTTCAGATACCTTAGGATCCTCTTAACAGCAGTTAAGTGGGTTTCCCTTGGATCTGATTGGAAACGAGCACATAAATGAACACTAAATAGTATGTCTGGCCTAGATGCAGTTAAGTATAGAAGTGAACCTATCATGCCACGATAGAGCTTCTGACATACTTTACCACTTTTATCTTCTTTCTCCAGAATGCATGTAGGATGCATTGGAGTCTTGGCCACTGTAGATTCCAGCATATTGAACTTCTTCAGAAGTTCTTTAGTGTACTTGCTCTGATGGATATATGTTCCTTCTGGTGTTTGATCAACTTGTATTCCCAGAAAGTACTTTAATTCTCCCATCATACTCATCTCAAATTCAGCCTGCATCATCTCAGAAAATTCTTTGCATAGAGATTGATTAGCAGAACCAAATATAATATCATCAACATAAATTTGCACAATTAAGATATCATCTTTATAAGTCTTGCAGAAAAGAGTTGTATCTACTTTACCCCTTACAAACTCATTCTCCAGAAGGAATGAGCTGAGTCTCTCATACCATGCTCTGGGAGTTTGCTTCAGACCATAGAGTGATTTCTTCAATTTGAACACATGGTCTGGTTTCTTCTCATCTTCAAAACCTGGGGGTTGATGAACATAGACTTCCTCTGAAATATAACCATTTAGGAAGTTACTCTTCACGTCCATCTGATGTAGAACTATGCTGTGATTTACTGAGAAAGAGATCAACAGTCTGATTGCCTCCAGTCTTGCTACTGGAGCAAATGTTTCAGTGTAGTCTATTCCTTCCTGCTGGCTGTAGCCTTGAGCAACTAGCCTTGCCTTGTTTCTGACTACATCTCCTTTCTCATTCAGCTTGTTTCTGAATACCCATTTCGTTCCAATTACATGGACACTCTCAGGCTTCTTCACTAAGCTCCAAACATCGTTCTTGGAGAATTGATTCAATTCTTCTTCCATGGCCAGAATCCAATCCTTGTCCTGAAGAGCTTCATCTATGGACTTGGGTTCAATTAAGGACACCAATCCTTTCAGACTGAGCAAGGTCTCTTCAGAGGGTCTGAAGGCAGATCTGGTTCTGACTGGTTCGTCTTTGTTGCCCAGAATCAATTCCTTAGGGTGAGCTGCAGTGATTCTGCTCTTCTTCAGAGTTTGTGAGTTAGAGGGACCAGCTTCTTCCTCTGGTTCATCTTCCTCTGGCTCAACTTCCTCTGGAGCTTTGCCTTTGTCAGAAACATTAATGCTTAAATCTGCAAACTTTTCAACTAGCTTTGACTGGTCAGAGTCAAGCTTATCGTCAAATCTAACATGAATAGATTCTTCAATAGTCTTAGCATCAGTATTATAAAATCTAAAACCTTTAGATCTCTCAGAATAACCAAGTAATAGACACTTAGAAGACTTAGCATCAAATTTATGCAATCTATCCTTAGTATTGAGAACATAACAAACACAGCCAAAAGGATGAAAATAAGAAATGTTGGGTTTTATGTTCTTCCACAATTCATAAGGAGTCTTATTCAGAATTGGTCTCACAGAGATTCTGTTCTGAATGTAACATGCTGTATTTACTGCCTCTGCCCAAAAGTGCTTAGCCATGCCAGTTTCTTGGAGCATGGTTCTAGCCATCTCCTGAAGAGTTCTGTTCTTCCTCTCAACAACACCATTTTGTTGAGGAGTTCTGGGACAAGAGAAATCATGTGCAATTCCATAGGAATCCAACAGACTCTCAAACTTGTCATTCTCAAACTCTCCATCATGGTCACTTCTGACACGCACAATCCTACAAGCCTTCTCGTTTTGCACTTGAGCAATGAAGGTAGAGAACACAGCATGAGACTCATCCTTGCGGGTTAGAAACTTTACCCATGTCCAGCGGCTATAGTCATCAACGATAACCATCCATATCTCTTGCCACCTATAGACTCAGTTTCACTGGTCCAAAAAGGTCGATATGCAGAAGCTCCAACGGCCTTGAGGTTGAGACAACATTCTTTGCCTGAAAGGGACTTTTGTGAATTTGCCTTTCTGACATGCTTCACAAAGAGCGTCTGAAGCGAACTTCAGATTGGGTAAGCCCCTGACAAGGTTTAGCTTGCTCAGCTGAGAAATCTTTCTCATACTGGCATGCCCTAACCGTCTATGCCATACCACTGCTCTTCATTAATAGACAGAAGGCACTTCACATTCTGAGCCTCCAACTCAGATAATCTGATCTTATAAATTTGTTCTTCCTCTTGCTGTTAAACAGAACAGAGCCATCGATTTGACTTACAGCCCGCAGGACTTTTGATTGATATAACATCATAACCCTTGTCAGCTAATTGACTTATAGACAATAAGTTATGTGTTAAGCCGTCTACCAATAACACATTATCAATGCATGGACTACTATCTACACAAATAGTACCAATACCAACAATTTTACCCTTTTCATTTCCTCCAAAGCCAACTTCGCCTCCAGGCTTAAGTTTCAGCTCTCGGAACATACGCCTTTCTCCCGTCATGTGACGCGAGCATCCACTGTCCAGATACCATGATTGGTGTTTCAGTGGAGCTATCAAGGATATCTGCAACATAGATAATCTTGTCCTTAGGTACCCACTTTCTGGGTCCTCTCTTGTTAGTTACCCCAGAGGTTCTGATCACCTTGGGTGTCTCAACATGATATTTTAAAGGAATATTTGCATGATATTTAGTCATAGAGAAGGATCCTTTTTAAGAGGGTTTTTAGCAACTTTAGCAGGTACAGGATCAGGCAATATGGTACCAGAGGAAACAAGCATTCATACAAGGATTTAGCTTTAGACACAGAGGGCTCATTTCTAATTGGTTTAGAATAGCCAATGCCATGCATTCCATTTCTGCTTACGCCATAGATCATTGAAGCCATTAAGCTTCTATCCACGCTTTTTAGCTAGGAATCTTTGAAAAGACTTTTCATACTTAGATTCATTTCTACAATCAGAGGCATCACAGGCAACAATTTCTTCTAACTTAGCAATCTGGTTCTTAAGCACAGAGTTAGAATTGATCAAGGCATGATTATCATTTTTCAAATCAGAAATAATTTTCTCATGTTCAGAAGGAGTCTTGGAAACAGCAGATAAGTTCTTTTCAGCTTCTTATGCTTAGACAATAAGGAGTTATACTTATCCATTATATCAGACAGTGCATGTTTCAGTTCAGAGGTAGAGAAAGAAGCGAATACCTCATTTTCATCGTCTGAGTTAGGATTTTCTTCTGATTCTGAGTCAGAGTCAATAACTCCCTTTGACTCTGCTTCCTTGTCTTTGACAATAGCCATGAGTCCTTGGACTTCACCATCAGAGTCAACATCCTCTGACTCTGATTCATCAAATGTCACCATCAGACTCTTCTTTGTCTTGAAGTGCTTCTTTGGCTTCTTGTCCTTCTTCAATTTTGGACAGTCACTTTTGTAGTGCCCTGATTCTTTGCACTCAAAGCATGTGACTTCCTTAAGTGAGGACTTCTTCTGACCTGAGGATTCAGACTTTCCTTTTGCCTTTCCAGAGCCTTTGTATTTGTTCTGCCTGTGCTTCCAGATGCGATTGAGTCTCTTGGAGATCAGAGTCAGCTCATCTTCATCAGAATCTTCTGATGCTTCTTCAGATTCCTCTTCTTCAGCTTGAAGATCTTTTGACTTCTCAACCTTAGCCTTTTCAGATTTAGATTTCAAGGCTATGGACTTTTTCCTCAGATCTTGCATCTCTGAGCGCTTCAGCTCATGGCATTTCAAAATGCTGATGAGTTCTTCTAAAAATCATATTCTCACATCTCTCGTGAGCTCTATTGAAGTCACTAAAGGCATCCAACTTTCAGGAAGACACCTGATGACCCTTATGACATGATCTTTTGTTGTGTAGCTCTTGTTGAGGTCGTATGCCAGCTACAAGCAACTGAAATCTGGAGAACATTTCTTCAATGGACTCATTTGGCTCCATGATGAAGGATTCATACTTTTGGATCAAAGACAATGCCTTTGATTCTTTGACTTTCTTGTTTCCTTCATGAGACATCTTCAGAGATTCGAAAATGCCTTTCGCAAACTCACGATCTATAATCTTCTGGTACTCTTCATAGGAAATAGCACTTAGAAGAATTGCTCTTACTTTGTGATGTTGTGAGTACAACTTCTTTTGATCTGCAGTCATCTCTGACCTTGGGATCTTCTTGCCATCTGCATCAACTGGACGCTCGTAGCCATCCACAATAATATCCCAGAGATCTGCATCGAAACCCAGAAAGAAACTTTCCAGTCTATCTTTCCAATATTCGAACCTTTGGCCGTCGAACATAGGAGGCTTTGCATTGTAACCATCTCTTTGAGTTTCACTGGTGGTGGCAGCCATT